>NC_136399.1:19067529-19515029 GCF_965140285.1 Lepidochelys kempii
GCTCCCAGCTGGGGGATCCCCCGACCCCCGATACTCACGGCTGAGGAAGAAGACGTGAACTGCCTTGTAGTTGAAGGTGGGGGTGCCCTGGAAGTCATTGATCAAAGCCTGCACCGACTGCAAAGGGGGAAGAAAGGGTGTGTCAGCACCTGCCGAGGCCCCTCCCTGCTGCTCAAATGGCCCAGCCCATGCCCAGCCCCTGGGGACTCAGGGCCTAGCATGATGCCATCAGGAGGTGGGCTGGTTTTTACCCCCCTGGCTCTGGGCTCCCTCCCCACCTGGAGCAGGGCTTGTCCCCATGTGCCCGGGACATCCTTAGGGCCCAGTCATATCTCTCGCTGCCACAGAAGTGTCCATGCCCGGCCACAGATGGGGCCTGGCATTGCCTTGCTGCTGAACTAAGTGGGCTCTGAGCAGTGCCCAGGGAACAGCTGGCCGAGCAGCAATCCCAGGCAACTACCATCAGGGCCCCCTCCCTCCCCGGGCGCCATGCTGGGCACCTGCAGCTTCGCCACGCCAGCTAGCCTGGCAGGGTGTTTGGAACCTGTTCAGACCCCTCGACCAGCCATTGTGACAGGTGAGAACCTGGCTGCCCTGTCCCAAGCCCCAGGCCCCAGCTTGCAGTCCTCTCCTACAGCGCTCCCTCCGCGGGCAGCCCCTGCGGGTTCTGGGCTTCACCCTGCTCTGCCAGCGCCCCCTGCCCCTGGTCTCCCTCCACTCACCTTGCTGCTGCAGATGCAGGAGCCTCCTCCCCAACAGCCCCTGCTCCCTGAGCCTCTGCCTCATCGAGTCTCCTTCGCTTTGAGTCTCAGCTGAGGTCGCCTCTCTCCGCCTGCTGCACCTGCCCATCCAATCCCCACAGGATTGCACTGCGGAGAGGTCTGGGGGACAGTCTGTGCCTCACGTGGCAAAGAACATGAAGCCCAGCTCCGGGGAAGCAGCCTCCTAGGGAGCCCCTACTGGCCCCATTCCCATCCTGACGTTGTGCTGCGCACAGAGAAATGGAACGAGGGGAGTCTCCGTGTTCCCCTAGGAAAGCCCTGTAGGCCATTGGCCCAACATCTCCACCACCTTCCTGCCATGCCGAATGCTCCCTCTGCCGCACCGGCCTAACCCGCTGCTCCACATCCCCCGGCCCAGTCCATGCCGGGGGCTCAATAACCTGCCTGGCCAATGGTGCATACTGCCCCATGCTTGGCACTCTCCTGCTCCTCCTCCCACCCAGGCTGATTCACTGGTCCCAGTGGTCTGATCCGGTGTGTGTGTGGGGGGGAGATATGGGGCTAGCTGGACAAGCTGGGTCTGATCCAGCGCGGTGGGAAGGCAGACATACCCAAGCCTAGCTGGGGACGGATGATGGGCTAGACAGAGCAGGGATCTGATCCAGCCTGGAAAAGCTCAGGTTCCTAATGAATCTCAAGAGGCTGGAGGGGGAGGAGCATGATATATGGATACAGCATATCCCCAGGGGGACACCAAGGCAACAGGTTCGGCCTGCTTACCTTCCATTCTCTTTCCTTCTTCACGAGGACAACGCTGAGGATCTCTGCGAGGGAAAGAGACGGGGATTAGTGGTGGGGCTCAGACGGGACGGCTGTGCCCTGAGCCAGGACCCACTGGCTGGTGGAAGGACGCCTCGGGGAAGTGGCTCAGAGGCTGCTTTCAGGCCAGATAGTGTTGTGCTCCTAGCAGAGCCCCCAGTCAGCGATCGTGGTGGGGTGACAGGCTAGATGGGCCATGGGTCTGATCCCCCTTCCTTTCTGCCAGGCTGGATCCGAGCACAGCTGAACTAAGGATCTGGCCCCGTGCAGGAAGAAAACAGATCCTGTCCAGCACCTCTTGACTGGAGGGGATCCAGGGACCCTCACTGTGTATGGGGGACAGCAACACAACAAAGACTTCAAATTCTGAGTCCTGCACATAGAACCCCTCCAAGGCATGCCCCACTCAGGGAACTGCTGGCCTGTCTCCTGGGCACCTTCCACAGCCCAGCTAAGCAATTAGATAGTCAGCTCTTCGGGCCAAGCACCATCTTTTTGTTGGTGATGACTGGCGCTCCTGGGCACCACTGTAATACACCTAATGAATAATGTACAACGCCTTGCAAAATGGGGCCTTGGTCCATGACTGGGACTCCTGGGTGCTACCATAATACATCTGTTTGTTTTACCCCTACGAAGCACCTGATTCTGGCTGGCCCCGTAGGGCAATAGCCCCGAGACCCTGACCTGTGCTCTCACTCTCACTCCCACTCCCGGTAGCTGGTGTGCGTGAGTGCACTGCCCAACACACTATGTTTCCCCCATAACTCAAGCAATGCCTCTCCCTACCCCACCTCTAGCCCATCAGGACTTGGCTGCTTGGTCCTAATGAGGCTCCAGGGGCTATTCTGCACCAGGACGCGCTGGCCTCCCTGCTGCTTTCCTGCAGTCCTTTACACCTGCGGCATGCGGACGCCCCGTTCACTGGGGCACGTGGGGCTCGAGTGCACGGTAAGGGGCTGGCAGCACAGACTGGATCTAGACATGGCGAAGGCAGACACAAACCTGCTTTCTCCACGCATTTCGACCCTGAACTGCAGCTACACCCCCCCCTCCCCACGCCAGCCCTGGACTGCCCCCACCAGCTGTGCCAGTGCCCCTCACTACTGACTGGAGCCCTTGCTATCCCAGCCCTGGCTCCCACCCACTCCCAGCTCCGCCAGTGCCCCTCACTCCTGTCCACAGCCCCCTGCTATGCTAGCCCTGGTCTGTCCCCCACCAGCTCTGCCTCACTCCTGACCTGCAGCTATTCCAGTCCTGGGATCCCTGCCTCACGGCTCTGCAGATGCCCCTCACTCCTGACTGCAGCCCCCTGCTATCCCAGCCCTTTGCTTACCCCCCCCATTCCCAGCTCCACCAGTGCCCCTCACTCCTGACCCGCAGCTATTCCAGTCCTGGGTTCCCCCCCTCACAGCTCTCAGATGCCCTTCACTCCTGACCCGCAGCCCCCTGCTATTCCTGTTCAGAGACCCCTCTTGAACCAGGGCAGTATGGCCCACCCCAAGTATTCAGAAGTCACATGTCAGGCCCTCCTAATTGTGCGATTTAGTGAGGAAAAGCTAAGAGAAGAGCTAAGGGTTATTAGCACCACCGGCCGTCCTGAGCTGTGGGCCACTTTTGCTCTGTCCCAGTTCTGGGGGCAACCATGGAACATCAGAACTGAATCCACTTTGCAAGGGTCTTTTAAACCCCAGGTCTGTGGTCTGGATTTAGCCACAGGCCCCGTCCACTGCAGCCTGGGCTGGAGATTCAGCAGTGGGTTGGGCTTCTGAAGTAACAGAAGTGGGTTGGGCTTCTGAAGTGTAAGGCTTTACCTTGATCTCTCCTACATTACAGCTATAGCCTACGCCAGCTCTGTGTTGGGGCCGGGCAGAAGTGTACTGCTTTACTATGTTACGAAGTGGCTATGACGTCATTTTTCTCCTTGCGCGCAGCCGTTACCCGTTCTGACAGGCTGTTTATAATGCTAACTTTACTAGTTTTCAGAGGTTGTCGGGGGGGGGGGGGGGGGAGTGTGCAAGGTGGAAGTTTCGCCTAGTGCACAAAATATCCTTGCACTGGCCCTGGTGGGAGTCATCCTGATGGAAAGAGATGACGACGATGACGCCCCCACAAAATGCAGCTCCTATGGGAGGGGGCAGCCCTTGGGGGTGGGGCAGACAGCCTCCTCCCCTTCCTGGTGTGTGACAGGCAGGCGGGGGGGAGCTCTCTGCTCCGACTGACTCCTAATCCTCCCCGAGGGTGAGACACACCCAGGAGCACCCCTCCCAGGGCTCCCCAACTGGGCCCTGCCCCCCCAGACCCACACCCAACCAGACCCTGCCCCCGACCGGCTCCACACTCAGACCCCCCGGCTCCGCACTCACTCTTGCGCACCACCGCCTTCAGTCCGGACGGGGCCATCTCCGCCTCTTGCCACGTCCCCTCGAGCCCTGTGGGTAGAAGTAGGACTCAGCTGTGTGCGGGGTGGGGCTGGAGTCAGGACTCCTGGGTTCTGCCCCGGCTCTGCTCCTGTCCTTGGGCACGCCCTGGCCTCTCCTTGCCATGCTCTGGGGAGTGTCTGTGACGCTGGACGACGGCCCCTAGTGACGCTGAAATCAGTCACTGGTGGATGGGCCCGGCCCCCCCTTGTGTCACTGATGGACGGGCCCAGCCCCCCCAGTGACTGATTTCAGTATAAAGCAACTGGGGTGCTGGCGGGTCGATGTCTGCAAGGCTGAAGACGGCCGAACGCCGCAGCCCCCCACTTCTGGCGCTGTGAGGGCTGGGCCTGGGCACCAAGGGGCGGGCGCCCAGTGACAGGGCCACGCAGGTCCCCACTGAACCCCCACCTGGTCATGTGGGGCGCAGAGGGAGGCGGGGGCCTCGGGCAGGGTTAAAGCGAGGACTGGGTTGGGGTAGTGGGGCCTCAGCCCACTCCAGTCAGGGCCCCCCAGTGAGCTGCAAGTCCCCCCTCCAACCAGTGTCCCCCCCTCAGCAGTGCCCCTCGCCCCCCCCTCCACGCACCTCCCCCCTCGGTCAGGCCCCTCGCCCACCTGCACCCAGCCCCCCTCAGCCAGGCCCCGTGTTGTACCCAGGAACAGGAGCAGGTCGAATGGACCTGGCTTTGCTAAAACTTTTTGTGTAGCCTGTTGGTGTACCCCCGGAAGACCTCTGCGTACCCCCAGGGGCACCCGTAACCCTGGTTGAGAACCACTGGGTTAGAGAAACGTGTGTGTGTGTGTGTGTGTCTAGGAATCAGGACTCCTGGGGTCTATCCTGACTGCGAGCGGAGTGGGGTCTAATGGTTAGAGCAGAGAGCTGGCAGGTAGGATTCCTGGGTTCTAGTCCAGGCGATGCAACTGATTCATTCTGTGACATGGTTTGTTCTGCCTTGTCCTCCTGTGACATGTGGAGCGCAAAGACCTGCCCCAGCCCTTCCCTTCCGGCTGGGTGGTGCAGGAATTAATGTCCATAGAGCCTGGGCTCTAAGATCCTGGAGCAAAGCATCCTGGAGAAGGAATTAGTTCCCCAAGCTTGACTGGCTCCCTGCCCCATCCCTCCCTCCATTAATCAGAACGAATCCCTCATGGCAGAGCTGTTGTCTGGTTACCCGCAGTGCAGACCCAATCTATTGTGTCCTGGCTGCTGTTCAGCTCAGGTTAACAGCATGGTCTGTTTCTGTGAACTCCCCCAGAGCTTTCGAATGGAAGTGAGAGTCTTCTTCACATCCTGCTCTAAACTGTGAGTAGTGTCGCTCTGTGGCTGTTGAACAGCTGCTGCATTCCTACCCCAGAGGTGGCATCATTTCAGTGCTGGGTGGGTGATCCCTGTGTAGTGTTGTTGAGTGCTGTTGCACATCAGCTATGCTCCATCCAGAGCTGTCTGCATTTCAATGCCAGGTGAGTGATCCCTGTATTGTGATGTGGGGGGGGAGGGATAGCTCAGTGGTTTGAGCATTGACCTGCTAAACCTAGGGTTGTGAGTTCAATCCTTGAGGGGGAGCCATTTAGGGATCTGGGGCAAAAACTGGGGATTGTCCCTGCTTTGAGCAGGGGGTTGGACTAGATGATCTCCTGAGGTCCCTTCCAACCCTCATGTTCTATGATACGCTGCTGCGCTCCACCCCAGAGGTATTTGTATTTCAGTGCTGGGCGAGCAATCCATGTGTTGTTATGCAGCTACTACGCTCCACTCCAGAAGTGGATGCAATTCAGTGCAGGGTGAATGAAAGTCCATGTCTCATTTTGCAAAGCATGGGTTCTCCAAGCAAGGGTGCTGTCTGTCCCATGTTCCTGCTCAATAGACTCTGGATTCTTAGCATCAGCGGAGCTACATTTTGAGCCGTGGTGGAACCAGGAGGCAGCTGGGTCATTGGTGGTTCCACCTTCAGTTATACCTATTGGCTTGAAAAGGCGCCACACGTATACCTAATGGCTGCTGAGGGGGGCAGTTGCCCCCCAGCCCACTATTAGCTCTGCCACTGATTCTTTTTAAATGTTCATTGCGCTGCTTCCACCAGCCACTTTGATTTCATTTCATTTTACAGACCCAAGCAAAATGCAAGCGGCAACCTGGCCAGAAGCAGATCCGTGTAATTGAACAGACTCATCCAATTACTGAGCCTTCCCAGAGCCAGGTGCTGCCCTCACGATACATCAAACCTAGAGGACCTGCTAGGCTCCCAGTAGATGTAGCCTAGAGCCAAACGCAGGCCAGGCAATGTGGCTTCGCCCATGGAGTTCAGGTCCAGGGATTCAGTAGGGAGTAAATGGCCAGCACTGGATGCTTCAGGTTTTGGTGCCCACCCAGAGACGGCTGGGGGCTGATTTTCAATTACACACCTGTGGCTGGCCCAGGCCAGCTGACTCCAGCTCCCGGGGCTCGGGCTAAGGGGCTGTTTAGCTGCGGTGTAGCCTTTGGGGCTCAGGCTGGAGCTTCGACTCTAGGACGATGCGAGGTGGGAGGTTCCCAGAGCTCGGGCTCCAGCCCAAGCCAGAACGTCTGCACCACAAATAAACAGCTGCTCAGCTCGAGCCCTGTGAGCCGGAGTCAGGTGGCCCGGGCCAGCCGTGGGCATGTAACTGCAGTGTAGACACACCCTAAGTGCCCACAAGCCCCCTGGGAGCTGCGGGTATTTAGCACCTCTGAAATCTAGGCCCCCGGTGTCTCAAAGTTAGGGGCCATTCAAAATCTTCTTGCCAGTGTCTTCCTCCACCCCCCACTGCTCCTCAGATGTTCCTGTTAACTGCTGGAAATGGCCCACCTTGATTATCACTACAAAAGGTTTTCTCCCCCCCCCCCCGCTCTCCTGCTGGTAATAGCTCATCTTAAGTGATCCCTCTCCTTACAGTGTATATGATATCACCCATTTTTTCATGTTCTGGGTGTATATAAATCTCCTCACTGTATTTTCCACTGAATGCATCCGATAAAGTGAGCTGTAGCTCACGAAAGCTTATGCTCAGATAAATTGGTTAGTCTCTAAGGGTATGTCTACACTACGAAATTAGGTCGAATTTATAGAAGTCGGTTTTGTGGAAAGCGTTTTTATATAGTTGATTGTGTGTGTCCCCACACAAATGCTCTAAGTGCATGTAGTCGGTGGAATGTGTCCACAGTACCGAGGCAACCGTCGACTTCCGGAGCATTGCACTGTGGGTGGCTATCCCACAGTTCCCGCAGTCTCTGCCGCCCATTTGAATTCTGGGTAGAAATCCCAGTGCCTGATGGGGCTAAAACATTGTCGCGGGTGGTTCTGGGTACATATCGTCAGGCCCCCGTTCCCTCCCTCCCTCCAGGAAAGCAAGGGCAGACAATCGTTTTGCGCCTTTTTTCTTGAGTTACCTGTGCAGATGCCATACCACGGCAAGCATGGAGCCCGCTCAGATCACTTTGGCAATTAGGAGCACATTAAACACCACACGCCTTATCCAGCAGTATATGCAGCACCAGAACCTGGCAAAGCGATACTGGACAAGTAGGCAACGTCAGCGTGGTGACATGAGTGATGAGGACATGGACACAGACTTCTCTCAAAGCACGGGCCCCGGCAATGTGGGCATCATGGTGCTAATGGGGCAGGTTCATGCGGTAGAATGCCGATTCTGGGCCTGAGAAACAAGCACAGACTGGTGGGACTGCATAGTGTTGCAGGTCTGGGATGATTCCCAGGGGTTGCGAAACTTTCGCATGCGTAAGGGCACTTTCATGGAACTTTGTGACTTGCTTTCCCCTGCTCTGAGGCACAAGAATACCAAGATGAGAGCAGCCCACACAGTTGAGAAGCAAGTGGCAATAGCCCTGTGGAAGCTTGCAACGCCAGACAGCTACCGGTCAGTCGGGAATCAATTTGGAGTGGGCAAATCTACTGTGGGGGCTGCTGGGATGCAAGTAGCCAACACAATCAAAGATCTGCTGATATCAAGGGTAGTGACCCTGGGAAATGTGCAGGTCATAGTGGATGGTTTTGCTGCAATGGGATTCCCTAACTGTGGTGGGGCCGTAGACGGAACCCATATCCCTATCTTGGCACCAGAGCACGAAGCCGGCGAGTACATAAACCACAAGGGGTACTTTTCAATAGTGCTGCAAGCACTGGTGGATCACAAGGGACGTTTCACCAACACCAACGTGGGATGGCCGGGAAAGGTACACGACACTCGCATCTTCAGGAACTCTGGTCTGTTTCAAAAGCTGCAGGAAGGGACTTTATTCCCAGACCAGAAAATAACTGTTGGGGCTTCATCGTGTGGACGGGTGCAGGGTTAAATCGATTTAACACTGCTAAATTTGACCTCAACTCCTAGTGTGGACCAGGGCCTAGTGTGGTTGCAGTTCTACATCTTTATACCTGTGGAGCTTATTCCGCTTCTCCTATAGGAATAGCGATCCCAGGACTAGCACTCCTATACCAGCATAACTGCCTCAACACGAGGGTGCCTCACTTTAACTGTACTGGTCTAGCCAGTGGCTCAACCCTTCTATTTGATGCCTGGGCTTCTGACTCTGAAAACATGGTCGTCATCTTCTGTAACCTTGACATAACTCAAGCATAGCATGTGACATTACAGCAGGAGCTGCTGTTTATAAATGTAGTACCTTCCCCGCCAGTATTGTTGTCATTCCTGACTCACACTCTCTCTCTCTCTCTCTCTCTCTCTCTTTTCAGGCTCTCTGTGAGGCTCTTGCTATGGGAAGGAGCAGCCTGGAGAAGAGCTGAAGCTTTCAAACTTTGTCAATATTTTTAAACTTGTAGATTCCCTACCATTGGGGTGTTGGGGTGTCCAGGTGGAAGGGGTGTCAGGGTGGAAGGACTGTCTAGCCTGTGTTATACAAGAAGTCAGACTTGATGGTCCAATGTCCCATTAAATTCTGCGAAATTATGTAACTGGAAAATGGCCCTTCCTGAGACCCTGCACTGGCCTCACCCGGCATCTCGCCAAGCCCAGACCGGCTGTATGTTCGCAGGCACGTTTCTTCCAAACCAGAAGTGGGAAACGTGATAGGCTGTGAGGCCAAGGCCAAGGGAACCATCGAGAGCTCAGCAGGGCTGGACGACCCTCAGGGCTTCGGGAAGAGAGGAAGGAGCAAACCCCTCCCTTATTAGGGAAAATGAGGGCCAGTGAAACATGCCCAGGGCTAGGGAATATAAACGCCAACTCAGGAAAGGTAAGGACACCATGAGGCAGGGTCTGATCCTGTGCAAGGAAGAGCTCTGCTCCAAGAACACAGCCTGTCTCGGTGAGTAGAGCAGTGCCATCAGCCTGTCTCGCAGTCAGGCAGTGCCCAGCCTCCAGATATGAGCTACAGACAACTCAGAGTCCTGGCAGCAAAGCTGAGAGAGAGCATCTCTCTCAACCCCTGTCCTGCGCTGCTCTCCAGATCCCCTCAGACACTGACGTTCCTCCTCTCCCATCTCAGCCAAATCCCAGGGGAATCTGTGCTCGGGGCCAGGCTGGGACAGAATCTGTCCTGCAGCTTTTGAGTCATGGGCACAAATCCACTTTCTGCTTAAAAAAGAATTCCAACTTTTCAGTGGCTGGGGCTGAGTCCCAAAGAGCTGAGCAGAAGGGCTGTGAGTTGCAGGCAGGTGGAGATGCTGAAGGGCTGCGAGCCCCAGACCCGGCGCAGACGCTGAAGGGCTGCGAGCCCTGGGCCCAGCCTAGAGGCTGAAGTGTTGCGAGCCCTAGGCCCAGCCTAGAGGGTGAAGGGCTGCGTGTCCCGGGCCCAGCCTAGAGGCTGAAGGGCTGCGAGCCCCGGGCCTGGTGCAGCTGTTGAAGGGCTGTGATCCTTGGGCCTGTTGCAGCCAGACATCCTGGGCCCTTTCCAGTGTATCAGCTGGGGGAGAGAAGAGGGGGTGCCACCTCAGTTTGGAAGGGAATTTGTTATTCAAAAGTATCTGCTCAAGATGAAGCAGTCATCGGATTAGGGTTGTTGGCTTGAGCTGCACAGCCTCAATTCTCCCTTCCTTTCTCCATCATCCCCAGGGCTACTGGCTCCGGCGTTGTCTCAAAATTAGGCAAATCATAGATTCATAGATTCCAGTGACAGAAGGGATCATCTAGTCTGGTCTTCTGGATAGCACAGGCCAGAGAGCTTCCCAAAAATAATCCCTAGAGCAGATCTTGTCGGAAAACACCCAATCTGGATTTTAAAATGGTCAGTGATGGAGAATCCATCACAATCCTTGGTAAATTATTCCAATGGTTAATTACCCTCACTGTCAATCATTTACACCTTTTTTCCAGTCTGAATTTGTTTAGCTTCAACTTCCATGTTATACCAATCGCCGGTAGATTGAAGAGCCCATTATTAAATATTTGTTCCCCATGTAGGTACTTGGAGACTGTAATCAAATCAACCCTTAACCTTCTCTTTGTTAAGATAAATAGATTGAGCTTCTTGCCTGCATCGCTATAAGTCATGTTTTCCAGTCCTTTAATCATGCTTGTGGCTCTTTTCTGAACCCTCCAATTTATAAACATCCTTTTTGAATTGTGGATACCACAACTGGACACAGTAGGGATCACACTGGTGCCACTATTGAGGTACAGTAACCTCTTTACTCCTACTCGAGATTCCCCTATTTAGGCATCCCAGGATCACTCTAGCTATTTTGGTCACTGTATCACACTGGGAGCTCATGTTCAACTACTTATTCACTTCTACCCCCAAATCTTTTTCAGAGTCACTGCTTCCCAGGATAGAGTCCCCCATCCTCTAACTAAGGCCTACAGGTTTTGTTCCTGGATGTATATGTTTACATTAGCCATATTAAAATTAGGGCTGTCAAGCAATTAAAAAAAATAATTGCGATTAACTGCGCGATTCAAAAAATAAACCGTGCGATTCAAAAAAGAATTACGCGATTAATTGTGCTGTTAAACAACAATAGAATACCATTTCTTTTAAATATTTTTGGATGTTTACTACATTTTCAAATCTATTAATTTCAATTACAACACAGAATAAAGAGTGTACAGTGCTCACTGTATATTTATTTTTTATTATAAATAATTGAACTGTAAAAAACAAAAAAAAACTATTTTTCAATTCACCTCATACAAGTACTGTAGTGCAGTCTCTTTACCATGAAAGTTGAGCTTACAAATGTAGAATTATATATATATATAAATAATTATATATATAATAATTATTTATATATATAAATTGCGATCAAAAATAAAACAATGTAAAACTTTAGAGCTTATAAATCCACTCAGTCCTACTTCTTGGTCAGCCAATCGCTCAGACAAACAAGGTTGGTTACAATTTGCAGAAAATAATGCTGCCTGCTTCTTGTTTACAATGACACCCGAAAGTGAGAACAGGTGTTCCCATGGCACTGTTGTCGCTGGCGTTGAAAGATATTTTTGTGCCAGATATGCTAAAGATTCATATGTCCCTTCATGTTGCAATCACCATTCCAGAGGACATGCTTCCATGCTGATGAGGGGCTCTGCTTTTGATAACAATCCAAAGCAGCGTGGACTGACACATGTTCATTTTCATCATCTGAGTCAGATGCCACCAGGAGGTTGATTTTCTTTTTTGGTGGTTTGGGTTCTGTAGTTTCTGTATCAGAGTGTTGCTCTTAAAAGGCTTCTAAAAGCATGCTCCATACCTTGTCCCTCTCAGATTTTGGAAGGCACTTCAGAATTTTAAACCTTGGGTCGAGTGCTGTAGCTATTTTTAGAAATCTCACATCGGTACCTTCTTTGCGTTTTGTCAAATCTGCAGTGAAATCTTAAAAAGAACATGTGCTGGGTCATCATCCGAGACTGCTAATACATGAAATATGTGCAGAATGTGGGTAAAACAGAGTAGGAAACATACAATTCTCCCCCCAAGGAGTCCAGTCACAAATGTAATTGATGCATTATTTTTTTAATGAGCATCATCAGCATGGAAGCATGTCCTCTGGAATGGTGGCTGAAGCATGAAGGGGAATATGAATGTTTAGCATATTTAGCATGTAAATACCTTGCAACGCTGGCTACAAAAGTTCCATGCCTTCTCACTTTCAGGTGACATTGTAAATAAGAAGCAGGCAGCAGTATCTCCCCTCAATGTAAACAAACTTGTTTGTCGGAGCGATTGGCAGAATAAGAAGTAGGTTAGGTAACCAAAAAAAATTTGCATTTGTAAGTTACACTTCGAGGTCTAGTGGGTATGAGTGGGGGCGCTGGGGGTGGGAGTCAGCACTCCTGGGTTCTATTCCTGGATCTGTGAGGGAGGGTTGTCTACTGTTTAGATCAGGAGATGGAGAGTCAGGACTCCTCCTGGCTTTGCAGCTGACTCCCTGTGTGACTGAGGGCAATTCCCCGCACCCCCCCCGTGCCTCAGTCATACGGGGATAATGACACCGACCCAGCTCCTGGGGGTTGGGGCTGGATTCATTCCAGGGTTTCTTCAGGTATGTTGGCAACAAGAAGAAAGCCAAGGAATGTGTGGGCCCCTTACTGAATGAGGGAGGCAACCTAGTGACAGAGGATGTGGAAAAAGCTAATGTACTCAATGCTTTTTTTGCCTCTGTTTTCACTAACAAGGTCAGCTCCCAGACTGCTGCGCTGGGCATCACAAAATGCGGAAGAGATGGCCAGCCCTCTGTGGAGATAGAGGCGGTTAGGGACTATTTAGAAAAGCTGGACGTGCACAAGTCCATGGGGCCGGACGAGTTGCATCCGAGAGTGCTGAAGGAATTGGCGGCTGTGATTGCAGAGCCACTGGCCATTATCTTTGAAAACTCGTGGCGAACCGGGGAAGTCCCGGATGACTGGAAAAAGGCTAATGTAGTGCCAATCTTTAAAAAAGGGAAGAAGGAAGAACCTGGGAACTACAGGCCAGTCAGCCTCACCTCAGTCCCTGGAAAAATCATGGAGCAGGTCCTCAAAGAATCAATCCTGAAGCACTTGCATGAGAGGAAAGTGATCAGGAACAGCCAGCATGGATTCACCAAGGGAAGGTCATGCCTGACTAATCTAATCGCCTTTTATGATGAGATTACTGGTTCTGTGGATGAAGGGAAAGCAGTGGATGTATTGTTTCTTGACTTTAGCAAAGCTTTTGACACGGTCTCCCATAGTATTCTTGTCAGCAAGTTAAGGAAGTATGGGCTGGATGAATGCACTATAAGGTGGGTAGAAAGCTGGCTAAATTGTCGGGCTCAACGGGTAGTGATCAATGGCTCCATGTCTAGTTGGCAGCCGGTATCAAGTGGAGTGCCCCAAGGGTCGGTCCTGGGGCCGGTTTTATTCAATATCTTCATAAATGATCTGGAGGATGGTGTGGATTGCACTCTCAGCAAATTTGCGGATGATACTAAACTGGGAGGAGTGGTAGATACGCTGGAGGGGAGGGATAGGATACAGAAGGACCTAGACCAATTGGAAGATTGGGCCAAAAGGAATCTGATGAGGTTCAATAAGGATAAGTGCAGGGTCCTGCACTTAGGACGGAAGAACCCAATGCACAGCTACAGACTAGGGACCGAATGGCTAGGCAGCAGTTCTGCGGAAAAGGACCTAGGGGTGACAGTGGACGAGAAGCTGGATATGAGTCAGCAGTGTGCCCTTGTTGCCAAGAAGGCCAATGGCATTTTGGGATGTATAAGTAGGGGCATAGCGAGCAGATCGAGGGACGTGATCCTTCCCCTCTATTCGACATTGGTGAGGCCTCATCTGGAGTACTGTGTCCAGTTTTGGGCCCCACACTTCAAGAAGGATGTGGATAAATTGGAGAGAGTCCAGCGAAGGGCAACAAAAATGATTAGGGGACTGGAACACATGAGTTATGAGGAGAGGCTGAGGGAGCTGGGATTGTTTAGCCTGCAGAAGAGAAGAATGAGGGGGGATTTGATAGCTGCTTTCAACTACCTGAAAGGGGGTTCCAAAGAGGATGGCTCTAGACTGTTCTCAATGGTAGCAGATGACAGAACGAGGAGTAATGGTCTCAAGTTGCAGTGGGGGAGGTTTAGATTGGATATTAGGAAAAACTTTTTCACTAAGAGGGTGGTGAAACACTGGAATGCGTTACCTAGGGAGGTGGTAGAATCTCCTTCCTTAGAGGTTTTTAAGGTCAGGCTTGACAAAGCCCTGGCTGGGATGATTTAACTGGGAATTGGTCCTGCTTTGAGCAGGGGGTTGGACTAGATGACCTTCTGGGGTCCCTTCCAACCCTGATATTCTATGATTCTATGATTCTATACAGCACCTCTGAGGGAGGTGCTAGGAAAGGGCAGGACATAAGTAACCAACAGACACTAATGGGATGCACCATGTGATTCTCTTTCTGTCCCTAGCGCATGTGACTGGACCCCAACACAGCCAATGCCTACCTGCTCTTGTCCCGGGATCAGCGGAGCGTGAGGGTGGGCAACAAGAGGCGGGACGTCCCCAGTAACCCCAAGCGGTTTGACACGTGCACCTGCATCCTGGGCCGGCAGCGGTTCACAGACGGGATGCACTACTGGGAGGTGGAAGTGGGGGACAAACCATGTTGGACACTGGGGGTCTATGAGGAGTGTGTGAGCAGGCAGGGAATATTCACGCCCTCACCAGCGACTGGTTTCGGGACGGTGTGGCTGCACAATGGGGATGAGTATGCAGCGCTCACTTCCCCCCTGCCCGAGCTTATGCTGAGAGCGAAGCCTCGGCAGATTGGCATCCTCCTGGACTTTGAGGCCGGAGAGGTGTCCTTCTACAACGTGACTGGCAGCTGTCACATCTACACCTTCAGTGGCATCTTCTTGGAGCCCCTGCGGCCATACTTCTACCCGAGGGTGCGGGCAGGCAGCCTGAATGATGCCCCTCTGACCCTCCCACAGGGAACACAGCAGCCATGAACCAGTCACAGCCGCCTTGGCACCTTGGGTTTTCAGGACTTACCAATGAAAGGCTTTCTTAACAACACATAATTCACCAGCGGAACTAACTGCCACAGGATATTGAGGGGGCCAAATGTCTAGTGGGATTCAAAAAAGGATGAGACATATATATGGATGATCCAAATATCACCAGCTAGAGAGGGCAGGAGACACCAGGACTATAAAACCATCTCCACAGGGCAGGAGCCAGCCACTGACTACAGGGGGGCACATTCCCCAAAGAGAAGGTTATTCCATAATTACACACTGCAGGGTCTCTGGTACCTTCCTCGAAGCCTCTGACTATGGAGACAGGATACCTGGCTTTCGGGCGCTGCAGTGAGCTAGCACAGCAAATCCTGTGCTCTCTGGGTGCTGTTAGAGCAAGAAATTGGTCACTGAAGCTGATAATCAGCCACAGAGCAGGAGCACTGATCCACGATAAATGCTCCCACACTGCTAGACCTTCCTGCACAGCCCCAGTAGGGGAGTCTCCATCCAGCATTGCCATTCCCCAGCACTGGAATGCAGAGTCAGCAGCATCTGCAGGGAGGCCCAGGGAGCAGGAGAGGGTGGGTGAGAGGACCTGAGGGCCTTGCTCAGTTTGCAAAGAATCCAGCTGCATCATCTTTCGTAGGTGGTGTGGCTGGTGGAGACCTTGGGTCTCTGGCATGTCATGCTCCTGGCTTAGCCGCTTGGTTCAAGGTAGAGCATTGCTGCCTGTGTCCTGTAACCTCCAGCAGCCAAGCTCCTTGGGGCAGCCATGGAAACATTGCCTTTGGCTACCCTTGTTTTAAAGGGCTCGGGGAGCATGGACACGAGGATGGAGTCGCGTGTCTGTAAAGGGCGGGGCCTGCCAACACGAGCGAGCCAGCTCCAATCGGCAATTCGCCTCTGACCTATTTCCCCTTCTAGTGAAATACCGAAGCCTTCCTTCCGCTGGATGCTTCTGAGCCCAGCCCAGCCCATGGGCCAGAGCTGTCCACAGCCCTGTGCGTGTTCTGTCCCTGGTCTCACCGACGGTGTGCGTCAGCACGCAAACCCAGTGCAGACTGCAAAGCCTGTTGGCCCATAAACTTCAGCTCTCTAGGTCATTTTCTCCCACCAATAAACCATGCATTCCAATAGCCTTGTATAAGCTGGCAAAGCATCCCTTGTGATCTGAGAGCTGCGCACCCCCACCTTCTGGGGGAAGGGGGAGAGCTAGGAGATCCAGTCCAGCTGGAGCCGTGGTGCTCTCAGGACTCAGCACTCTCATGGGCCCTTCGTGTTGCATGTGTGATTCAGGGACTACTATGACTGTCTGAGGGAGCTGCCCATTCCCTAGCCCTGTGTGCACCTCTCTGTGATGGGACTTCACCCCAAGAAGCCAATGTGCTGCATGCAGCTAAATAGTCCAGCCCCCCTCCAGCCCCGGTAATGAAGGCAGAGTGAGAGGAATTTCACACACAGAGAACCCCCTAGACTGTTCCGAAGCTAGGCAGAGAGGGTGGGACAAGGGGGTCTCTGAGGCCCTCAGGCTGGGCCTAGCTCACTGCCATGCCCCTCTCAAGGAGTGGTTTTGTCTTCTTGACATATATTCACCCTAACCCAAATCATGACAGGTTTCAGAGTAGCAGCCATGTTAGTCTGTATTCGTAAAAAGAAAAGGCGTACTTATGGCACCTTAGAGACTAACCAATTTATTTGAGCATAAGCATCCGATGAAGTGAGCTTTAGCTTATGCGCAAATAAATTGGTTAGTCTCTAAGGTGCCACAAGTCCTTTTCTTTTTCCTAACCCAAATGTATCCCATTGGCTTCAGGGAGTTCCAAGCTAGGACAAGTTCACCTTGATGTCTTTCTCCAGCAGGCGGATGGTTGCAGAATCTCTCCTGGGTTGCAGAATTGCTCCTAGCCAGGGCTGGCTTTGATGCAGCAGCCTGGGGATGGTGCCCCATCCTAGCTGGGCAGGGCTCATGCCCTCCTTGCCTGGCCAATCCCATCGGGCTCCCCTTGAATATGTCCAGGACGCGATGGCTGCAGCCCTGCAGCCGCTGTACAGCCATGGGCACAGTAGGCCTGTGTGTGGGTGTTCGTCTGGCTCCAGGGCTGGGGAGGGAGGAGGAGACCCGGGAAAGAGCAGCAGCAAGCCGTTCGCTGAGTAGACAGGACTGGGCTGGCAGCTCCAGGTGCATTCCCAGCTCCGCGGAGAGGGACGTCAAGGCTGGCTGGACTGATCCCTAGATCTAGATCCCTAGAGGGCAGGTGCGTGCAGGGGTCTGGACACAGAGAATGGCCGACACCCTGTTTCCTGGCAACTGATGGCCTGGGCCCTTCCCCCCTGCAAGGTGAGACCTAAGGGTTGGAGAACAAGGGAATCAGGTGCCCTCCTGGCCGGGGAAAGGGACAAAGCCCAGAGGAGGAGGGGCTGGAGGGAGTTTCAGTTTGGGGCTGGCTGGGACATGGAGTGAAGGGCAGACGTGGTTGTCTGGCTCACTGCCCCCCAAAATGGACCCAGCTGAAGGGTCCGGTTCTCGACACCTACAAGCTCTGTATTAGACCATGTTCCTGTCATCTAATAAACCTTCTGTTTTACTGCGGGAAGCAGCGCGGGGTGAGGGATGTGCTGGCCACGGCTTCCTGCAGCCCCCGTTGGCCTGCAGTGGGGAACTGCGGCCAGTGGGATCCGCGATCGGCCAAAGCTGTGGACGCGACAGGTAAACAAACTGGCCTGGCCCGCCAGGGGGCTTACCCTCGGCATAATTTAGACAGCATAATTTAGAACAACCCAGAGTCTAAAGCTCAGGTGTATTTGAGGATCTGGGCCAGTACTTGGCTGTTTCTATAGTAATGACCCCTGAGCAAGCAGTGTAATGTACATGCTTATCACTGAGCTTGTCCAGAGGCTGCATGTCCATCAGAGTGACTAGATGTCCTGATGTGTAATAAAAACACTTGGAGTCATAAAAAATCAACCCAGCCTACTTTACAGGGCCTGAGCCTTCTCTCCCTTACAGCATCTGAGCAGTAGGAGAATGGCTAATACGGGCCACTGTTCTGGTTGTTGTATTCTATTTATAAAAGCATAATACTGGCCAGTATTATAGTTGCTGTATTCTGTTATAAAACAAGAACAAAACATAGAAAAATAAAAAATACAATTTAACGTTTTGAATTAATTTGGGGAAAAGAATTTACAGGACAATACAAGAATTCAAAACATTTAAAACATTCCTTTCTTTCTCTCCAGTATTTTCGTCTCTTTTGTTCCAATTTTGGGTAGCGGGAGCGAGTAGTATAAGAGCCCTACCATCAATCAAACGTTAACCCCACCCCTTGACCCCGTAAGCCCTGCACACAGGTCACTGGAAGTCCCACCTCATGGGAGTATTACTTCCAGAGTCAAGGTGGACACATGTCCGGAAGCAAGGTGTGTCATGTGACCCCAGTAAGAACTCCTCCCACTGTCCTCTGCTGATCAGGATGGATTCTGCCCCCACAGGAACGCTTCGAGAGAAGATTTGACCAATCAGGGGGAGTTCCGGGGTTTGTGTGACCCCTCTAAGAACTCCTCCCACTGCCCTCTACCAATCAGCAGGGGTTTCAGCCGCTGGGGACCACCCCGAGAGGAGATTTGCCCAATTGGGGGGAATTCTGGGGCAGGGTGACCCGTCAGGAGGTGGCTCGTGTGACCCCTCTAAGAACTCCTCCCACCACCCTCTACCAATCGCGATGGGTTTTGGCCACAGAGGACAGCCCCAAAAGGAGATTCGACCAAAATAGGGTGGGTTCTGGGACGGGCTCAACCACCCAGAAGAGGGTCATGTGACCCCTCGAAGGACTCCTTCCAATGTCCTCTGCCAATCAGAGTGCAGAACCATCACCTCATAAGTCCCAGCGCTGGAAAGAGGAGGCCATCTCTTACCAAGAAGACGTGTTTTAGAAATTGTGGAAAGGCTGAGAGGAAACGTGGACTCCTTTACCACCCCTGTGAGAACTTCAGACTTTGTTTTAGCCCCGAGGACCTTTGGAGTTGTGTGGAGAAAGCGCTACAGCAGCGACAGTTCTGAAGAGGATGAGAGAGAAGCCAAGGGGATTCCTTTGGCCCAGCCATTGATGGATATGCCAGAATCCGAACCTGAAGCCCAACTGCTCATGAGACACCCCGATGAGCATGGTGGCCTCTCGTCATCCGCCACCCTGGAGGAGGAAGGCGATCATGGCTTGGGGGAGGCACTGGCAGACAAGGTGAATGGAAAAGACATAGCTCAGGTACATGAATGATTAAGAAGCGACGGTCGATGATTGGGTGTAATGAGGTTAGGAACCAGGGGTTGTGTAAATCTAAAAACAAGGAGTGGGAACTTACTCTTGTTTCTTGTCTGAAAATCTCTCGACAGCTTGACGATGCCTTTCCAGAGGACCCGGAGGCCCTGGACGGCGTTGCATCAAGCAGCGAAGGTGAACCAGGCCCGCCTTGTTTTTGCTCAACGCCGCTAGAAATTGTTGAAGATGACTCCGAGGAGGACGGCTACGAGGAGTTTAGGAGGAGGCTTGGCATGGAACTCGCTGAGCCAGTGCCACGTCACGAGCGTAAAAATGTTATGCGGACTATTGTACGCGTTGCTGTTTATGCTGTTCTTCATCACTGTCTTAGGGAAAAGCTTTTTGAAAATGGTGAGGGCTGTGTCATAGATGCCCCAGCCCAATGGCACCATGCCTGTGTGACTTGGACTTCAATGGATAGAAACTGCAAGCTCTGGGGCCTGTGTGCTGAGCTATATTTGGAAAGCTTATTGAACACTATTATTGCCATAGGTTATGTTATGCAACATCTGTGCCTAACCCAAGAACATTTAGCGCAAGGGGTGACCTTGAGAAATGCTGTGCAATTCAGTGGAGACCCTGACCTTGTTTTAAAGACAATGACCAAACTGGAAGATGCCTGCTTACAGCGTTACATTGACCGTCTGGTCCACACAAAAAGTGACAGAACCCTGCTTAAGAAACAGTCTATTTGTAAGAAATCTAAAAGGATTAATTGAGAGAATGATGAAGGGACAAACTTGCAATATAAAACTTGGCTGCTGTAGATTTTAAAAAATCAAATGAAAAGGGCTTTGTGATTATCTGTGTTTCTGTTAGAAGGTCTCTGGCCCTTAAGTGAGCTAAAAGTTTTAATGGAGCCTCTGGGTTTGTTTTCAAGAAGCTGTATGACTTTTAAATGAAAAAAAAATGGTTTGTGAGAACCTAGGTCTTGTGTCTTTGTGTAAAAGAGACCCATTTACAGCAAAAAGCTGTGAAGTGGGAGGGGAACAAATCCTAAAAATGTGTTTACAGTGTAACCCTTCTGCCCATCAGAGTTGGCCACAACAGGGGCTGGATTCAGTATCTAGGAGTTCCCTCCCAGTAACACAATGCAAAACCGGGTCAAGCCCCCCACCAGCGGGGCACTGAAGCTCCCCTATGACAAGTTGAAATCACTGAATACTGTGTTAAGTAGTAGGGGGGCCTCAGAGCTGGGGCACCGTGAACCCAAAGTGACGTCAGCTCTGCAGTCTGTAACCAAACTCCTAATAGAATCAAAATTACCTCTGACATTACACAATGGAGAGAAAGTGCAATTGGTGTTTGGGGCCCTCAGAAGGGGGCTCACATCACTAGGCACAAACCTCCAAACTCTCTCAGTTCACTGGGTTTTGGAATCCTTGTCCCTTGCCTAGCGAGTGCTACTTAGTTGATGGCGAGTCCCTCCGTCATAAAAGGCCAAGGACAGTTCTACTGTCCTTGATTCACATAATCAGGATAACGACACTTTATTCTTCCTGCCCCAATAACAGAGAAACTGGGGATCCCACAGCCGCCAAAGTGACCATTTGGGCTCCTGTGGGCTCATGCTAGGTGGGGTGAGTGTCCTGTGCAAACGAGATCAGCTCCTGAAGTCCTTTCCCACAACTCACCACCAGATGTCAGGGTAGAGCTCATCCTGCCTCTGCTTACAACACGAAAACAAAACAGGGATGGTTCAGACATGTGTTTGAGTACAACAGAGTTGACTCATCCTGTTCACACCCCCACTGAATAGCGAAGGTAACTGTGATTACTTACCCTTGTTGCTAGAGGGATAAATGTGATGGGTGTGCACCCATAGTAAGGGAGGCGGGTGGGTGAGTTCGGATTAATATGAAATGAAATAAAACCTCAGGAATTCGCAGATGCTATTGGGCAGTTTAAATATAATCCCTGGAGTTGGTAGAGCACTACTGGACAGTGAAAATGACCCAGGAACTGGCAGAACTCTACTGGACAGTTTAAATATGACCCAGGAGTGGTTTGAATGCTATGGGTCACTCTTTCTAGCAATTCAAAGCCATTAAAAGTTTAAAATACTCTATTTACCCAAAAAACCCAAAACAACCAACCAAAAAATCCCACCACACACACACACACACACACACGGGTCTAACCCAAAACTGAAATGTTTGAAGGGTTCACAAATCTTCCCCATGCTTTAGAACAATCATTTGCTCGAAAGACAAATTTTTAAAAGCTGTGGGTGCTTATTATGGTTGTGATACAACCATTTTATTTCAACCCCCAACCCCAAAGTTTAAGCATGAAAGAAACATGTTTAAAAAACAAGCCCCAAAGACATTTACTGAGATCTGCAAAGGGTCCCCACTTGGAAATGGGTACAGTTACATTACAGATTGGTGATTTACTGTTTAATACTGTAAGAAGGCCCTACAGAAAAATGTATTTTAACTAAAAGGAAAAAAATGTGGCCAAAAGCAGCTCGGTTGTGCAGACAGCTTAATTTGTTGGATCATACTAAAGAAGTTCTGTATTAAAATCACAAATGAGTGTGATTCCCCATAGTTTAAATTGCAGGGTATTACTAATTAAGAGGTCTCTTGGGTTTTGGTACTGTTTCTCTCCCTCTCCGTGTGAAAGTTGCAAGCTGCTAATTGTGTTAGTACATCCTAGACAGAGTCTGTTCTCAAAGCAACACTTTGTAACAACAGAAAGAGCACACAGAGACTCCCCGCCCTTTTGTTGTATTTATCTGGCTTTGTTAACAATTGCGATTTAAAATAGAGATAGAGGATGTATGTGGATGGATGCTTGGTGTGGATAATAACTGAATGATCAGGGAGGTGCCAGCCTAAGAATCCAGTGTCCGTCGGCCAAAGAAGGCGTCAACCAGAGGACCCCCGGAGGGCAGACTGGAATCCACCCAACAGCCTCAAGGATGGGAGAACCGAAGAACAAGACGGAGCCGTCAGGAATGTGCCATCTGCTGATTGATTCAGCAACAGCATGATGAAGCAATTCCCATAGGCTGGCATAGCAATAAATTCCTATAAAAATGGACTCTAGAAATGGAAAACTTTGGGGTCTGATTCTGCAAACCAACTTCCAGGCGCGTCAGATGTGCATCTGACAAGGCCCTGCTCCCTCCTCGTGTCCAGGCCACCTGGCCAGTGGCTTGGCATGAGCAACTCTAAGGCTGGTAACTATGATAACAACCTTGCAGAACCTCTCTCTGTGTGTGTGTGTGTATGAATGAATGTGTGAATAAATATGAAATTGAATGGAATGTTATAGCTATAACTAACTGCTTACTATGATTCTTTCTGTATGCACAATAAATGTGGCATTTTGCCTTTTCCCTTTTAATAAGATCCTGCTGGTTTTTATTTTATTGGTATAACAAATTCCCCCACCCCAGATCACAAAAGGGAATGTTAGGGAGGGGTTCCTAATGTCCTTAAGTAGCTATTATTTGAGAGTTGTAGCAATCAAATCAACCTGCTAGCTCCTATTTTGAAGTCTGTTTAAAACAAAGGCTTAGGATGGTGTAAAAACCTCATGTATTTTGGAGACTCTTTCAACAGAAACTCTCTTGAATGGCTGCTGGACTGCAAAAGGAGCCATGCTCCCTGTTTTTAACTCTGAAAATATATATTCTATTATATCACTCGTTGGCCATGCTGTCTTAGTAAATAATGGTGCCTATGTTTCTTGCAGTGTGATCTGTTTAGCATGGAACCAATCACTTTAAACTGCATTTCATCACCGGGCCAAGGTAAAAACCAGTTTAACTGTAGTTTTGCTTAATAACTTCAGGTATTACACAGGTTGGATAGGGATTTGGGGGTAATACTAACTAACATTTTTGCTTGTTCTTTAATCCAAAGGCCCAAACACATATGGGGGTGGGGTGGGGGGGGGCGTAACTTTCTGCAATTGGCTTTTAAATGCATGTGGGTTTATTGAAAAGTATTTTGTTGCAAACTGTGTTTTAAACTCTCACTCTCTCTCTCTCTCTGTGTAAAAAAATATAGGTTTTTTTTTTTTAAGTATATGGCTGCAAACTGATGGTAATGGTGTGTTTCTAATTAACAGGGTGCTTTTTTAATGTGCAAAATGTGTTTTAAACTGGATTTTAAAAGTTGATTTTAAAAGCAGTTTGGTTTTTATTTTGCAAACTGAGGTGCATTTAAAAAAAATGTTTGTGGGTTTGTTGTTTTTTGTTTTAAAGTGGTAGAAATAAACTCAAAACTCCTGTTTGTTGTACAGCCTGAAATGGATTATTTTATTTTAAAGCTCTGACTTTTTAAATAGAAAAACACCCTAATGAATATTTTATTTTTAAGTTTACAAGACAGTTTCGTGTGATTTATAATAATCATAATCATATTGTCTGCTCCACAGTACGGTCAAAACATGAGAGACCCTTAGACCAGAGGGTAAACAAGCTTAAAAGAAAAAGAAAAGCGACAGCTGAAAAGAAAAATTCACCAGATGGATGGATGAAGCCCAGTAAATATACTGTGTTTGGGA
Organism: Lepidochelys kempii; assembly: GCF_965140285.1. Classification (NCBI taxonomy): domain Eukaryota; kingdom Metazoa; phylum Chordata; order Testudines; family Cheloniidae; genus Lepidochelys; species Lepidochelys kempii. The sequence goes on from NC_136399.1 coordinate 19,091,244, forward strand.
GGTTATGAGGTTTTGTATTTTAAGTAAATACATCGGTGTGGGTGAGAAAGATGGTAAAGTTAAGTTTTGTAATATGTCCCTTCCCCCCTAATCGGGTATGTGCAGTTCTCCTGACAATGCTGTAGTCAGAGCTACAGGGACACCTCCACCAGACCAGCCAAAGAACCAGAAATCTGCTTTGAGACCTTTAACAACTCAAAACAGCACAAGAGTGCAGATGAAGCATCAGGACAGTCCAAACCTCAATTACGTCAAAGCCAAGGACAAAACAAAAGACTCTGGTGAAAACCAACCACGCAAACACAACACCAGTTCCTCAGCGGCCACCTCCACACCAAGCCCTGAGAAAACCGTGAGTGAAAACGCCCACCTACGATGCTTCGTTCAGAAGACTGAGGGACGCTGTATCCTCGGGGGTTCTAAAAGAACGGCATTCTAAAAAGGTTTGAGGAAAATATGATGCTTCGTTCAGAATACCGGTGAACGGTGTATCTTCAGGGGGTCTAAAAGACAGGAGGGCTGGAAAGCACATCAACAAAGCAAAAGCTTTGGTGGGTGACTTTTTGAAAAATACTTCAATTTTTGGCTCTGCGCAGGCGTGACTAGTCGTGGAAAGGGACCTGGGTAAAAGGGGTACCCTCAAGGATACACACCAGCTCAGGTGTAAACAAAAGGGGGGACAGCGCTTGGTGGACAAACAAATGGCTGCCAAAAAGTTCCAGGCCAGGATCGCTGTAAAAATTTTAAAAAGGGCTAAAGAGGTAATGGGGAGGGGGGACAAAAAGAGATGCCCTCGACTGGAGGCTCTCAAACTGGCATGTCTGAAAATGGGGAGGTGGAATCAGACTCTCACACAGAGTCTGGTTTAGAAAATTCCCCAGAGGGCTCTCTAGAATGATGGGTCCCCATTTCCTCCCGATGACCCTCACGGAGGCGCCTCGGAGTCTGACTCTCAAATAGCATCTGATGTAGATGGTCCCGTAGAGGAACCCCCAAGTAACCCTGAAAATGCAGAGGTGTGTATGGAGAGAGTGAGAAGTTGGCAACGTGAATTACCTAGATTTGGGGGGTTGGTGTATTGTGAGGAATTTCATTTTGTCAATCTTGAGCGAATAAATTCAGCTCAGCAGGTTGTTGAAGCCATACACAGGGGGATACAGTTAGTTCTCGATGACGTTAATGGTAGGGTAGGCCCTGATGATTATGTTCAGTTACATTTAGAGAGCCGTAATTGAACTAACCCGTTGTTTTCAGTCTGAAGAACTAGGGATGAGCTGTCTGCTGAGGATTTCTTCAATCAGACCTCAAAGCTGCCACAGAGCAATAGAGTTGCATGTCAATGGGACATTGCACCTCGTTGGGACAGTTTTAAAAAAACAGGGGTGGGGGCCGCTCATAGAGTTTTAAATTCTATCCTCAGTAGTCAAATCATCCATAAAAAAGAGACAATGTTTAGTAGACCTGACTTACACGGCTACCAATCTGTGTTTTGTGCATGGGCTCTTGACCGTCATGTCCGACCATAAACCTACGGACGCAGAATCATTAGCGGGGGCGAGAAAGTTGCATGAGAAACTGGGCTGGTCAGATCAAAAAAAGATTATGCTCAGTGACGTAGCAATGTCTGAACAGCATTTAGGAGTCAACACACAGGTGGTGCTGTATGCGGCGAAAGGGGCTTTTTTTAAATGGGCGGGGGGGCAGTTTACCCCAAGATTTATTTCATCCTGTTGCACGATGAGCATTACTATGGGGTTCTGGTTGTGAAAAAGTTGTTCGGAGCAAAAAAATATGGTGAGTTTTGCCCCATGGTGCACAGTCACGGCCACTCTCACAGGTACAGCTGCTGCCTCTGCTTGAGCGTAACCTGCTCAGACAGCGTGGACGTGCAGCTGAGGTGTCCTCGCTGTAGACTGTATTGTCAGTCCAGAGAGCGTTTAGACAGACACATCGACTGGGCATCGACAGAACAAGCTGAATGCCTGTCTAAAACATTGTGCGATAAGGGTCAGTCTTACGTGGACAAGCGGCACAGACGTAAAGGGAGGCGCTGTAAGCAGGGTCAGGGTTTGATCGCTGGTGATGTAGACGGTCACCTCGGTTTTATGGACAGCCTTAGAAAGCCCGAATCCTCAGAAAAGTGTATTTGTTATGATTCCGAAATCACACAGGAGACTGGGTTGCACACTCCCAATTACATTTTTGCTATGTCCCTCAAGCCGGAAAAGTCCTGGGAATTTAAGGGTGATGAGTGTCTTTCTATGTTTGTTCAGACCTTTATTGGCAAAGAGTTCCGGGTCTACACGTTCCAGGCGCACAATTCCAAAGGTTACGATGCATACTTCATCATCATTAGACAGTTACTGAAGGAAAAGATGTGCCTAGAACTGATCACTCAGGGTAGTAAACTAATGTGTGTGGAAGTTAAGGCCCTGGGCATTCGTTTTATAGACTCTTTAAACTTCTTGCCCATGAAGCTTGGTTAGCTCCCGCAGGTGATGGGGTTTGAAGGGTGCAAAGGGTATTTTCCACATTTTTTGAACACTTTAGAAAATCAAAATGACGTGGGGCCTATGCCCGGTGTGGAGCACTATGGTGTAGAAAGCATGATGCCCAGGGAAAAAGCACAGTTTCTCGACTGGTAGCAGGCCCACAGGTAGGAGACGTTTGACTTGCAGAAAGAGCTCGTGTATTACTGTCAGCAGGATGTCAAAATTTTGAGACAGCTTTGTATCCTATACAGAAAAGAGATTATGAAAAAGATGGAGAAGGGAGCTCTAGTAGAGAGAGAACCTGGTAAATTCACTGAGATAAAACTGTGTATAGATCCATTCTGGTACATAACACTAGCATCTGCCTGCATGGCTATGTACAGGTTTATGTTTTTGGAGCCTAACACGGTAGCTCTTCTCCCTCCAGACAATGATCACAGGCAGAAAAAGATATTCGACCCGTCTATTCAGTGGCTGTTGTATACCTCTCACCAAGAAACTATACAAATAGGGCATGCTTTACAGGGTGGGGAACTACAGGTAGGCTCCTACTCTTTAGAGGGTTATGCCAGTGTTGACAGGGTACACACAGCCATAGAGTTTAATGGGTGTTCTTTTCCACGGTTGTGCCACCTGTCATTGTGAGAAAGCACAAAATCCTATGACGGGGACAACTTTTGGGTTTCCTTATTACAAGACGCAGCTCAAGACCGACTATCTGAAATAACTTGGTTTTGTAGTGAGGACTCTTTGGGAGCAAGAGTGGGAAGTGATGAAAGAAACAGACAGGGAGCTTGCAGGTATTTAAAATGAGCCCAGTTGCCCTAGCCTCTCGTGCCTAGGGATGCTCTTTTTGGGGGGAGGACAAACGCTATCTGTCTATATTACAAACTTAACTCCGGGGAAGAAATCCACTATTATGATTTTACCAGCTTCTACCCTTTTGTAAAGAAAACCAAAGAATACCCTATCGGACACACCGATATAGTTTATGACAAATTTGGACCCCTTGCAAATTATTTTGGAATTGCAAAACTTAAAGTGTACCCCACACAAGGCTTCTTTTTCCCACTGTTACCTGTCAGAGTGGGTGGCAAGCTTATGTTCCCGCTATGCTGAACCTGTGCGGAAACCGAGCAGCGGGAGATGTGCATCCATACTGACAAGGAGAGGGCCATCCTGGGGACTTGGTGCACGGTGGAATTGAACGCGGCCATAACGAAGGGGTACGCGGTGGCAAAAATATATGAAATCTGGCTTTTTAATGAAAAATCTGATGAACTCTTTTCAGAGTACATCAAATGACACCTCCGCCAGAAACAAGAGGCTTCAGGGTATCCCAGCTGGTGCACAGACGAAGAAAAACAAAATAAGTACATGAACGATTTCTACCAGAAAGAAGGCGTGCGTTTGTGCCAACACGAGATCAGGTTTAACCCCGCTGAACGCCAAATCGCTAAACTCTTTCTAAATTCCCTAACGAGCGAGATCCCGCCAGATCAACACATCACCGAGTTTGTGTCGGCAGACCCGAAAACATACGGGTATAAGCTGTCAGGAGGAAAGGCCTGTATGAAAGTCAAAGGTATTACCCTGAACTTGGCAAACTGTCAAAAGATCAACTTTGAGAGTTTGAAAGATCTAGTCCTGGACTATTGCACGGGCCTGCGAGAAAACACCTCAAAAAAGAGAGAGGTTCAGCAGCCCTCTATCGTAAGGAGCAAAAATCAGTGGTAAATAGAGACCAAAACCCTTAAGAAAACACAGAAAGTCATTTACAACAAGAGGGTCCTAGGAGAAGGCTTTAAAACCCTGCCCTACGGATTTTAGAATGGATACGAGGTGGAAACACCCCTTTTCTGCAATTCTCGCGGGCCCTAGCAACTGTGGGAAAAGTTACTTTATAAAAAAATGTGTTGGATAATGCCAAACAAAGCATTGTCTGTTATGCCTGAGAATATTGGATAACATGGCTATAAAAAGCATGGCAAGATACACATGTCAGGGCTTGTTGAAACACATTTTGAGCAAGGCTAGGCATGCCCAAGAATTTAAATGTATTTTTTACAAAATTCATCTCCATCCAGTCGTTTTGCACTAAGTCGTTAGATTACAATTTTAAAATCCAGTCAAAAGATAAACCCTTGCTCTGATGATGTAAGAAAAACACTGAGTGATAGCCGCAGGCGACAGAGCGGGGGTCTTGTAATTGTCTATTGTGAAACACAATGCCTGTGGCATTTTTGTTTAAACATTTCATAATGCTTTTAGGAAACAACATGCTCTTCGGGGGGTGCCCGTATGAGTCTAAAAACTCTCCACGGTTACGCTCCGCCAGACACAAGGCAAGCCAGTGTTCACCAGGTTGGTTGTGTGGATGCGCGATACAAACCTAGGGGTCTCTGAGACAGCTTGTCGCCAGGGAGCCAAATCACAAGGGAACACATCTAAGAAATTCTTTTTTGTGTAAGGCACCTTGATAAGACACATGAGAGCTGCACGGTGTCCATGTTCACATATGGTCAAGCAGAACGTCTCTCCTCTGATTTCTCTCTATGATGTTGTCAGAAACCCCATGCACGATCAGATTGATGGTGATGGTTAAAGCCTTCCCAAAACGTATTTCTGCTCTCAGGTTCCCGGTTTTAATCAGGGAATAGTCATCGGTGCATTTCTGGTCGGGAGACAGGTCAAAGGCAAACAAGGTGTAACCCTGTGGAAACGCCTCACGGTCGATTAACAGAGAACGATCTGTCATGTGTTTACCAGTGTCTGTACCAGATTAATGTATTCTCTCACGCAGCATCCTGCCTCCAAGTCTGGTTGCAGAGGCTTGGTTGGTATCTGTTCACCATCCACATACAAGGCCACAAAATTAATATCATAATGTTTAAAATGAAAGGGATTTTTAGTGTAACTTCCACTCAAGGCATAAGACAAACCCTAGGACAAGCATTTTGGGTAACTGTCCCAAAAAACAGGTTCTCCTGGTTATTGACCCTGCTGCCCATGGGGATGCTAAACACTTTCATTCCCACACGGTCTACGGGATATTTAGCATTTGTGGTAAGCAGGGACTCCACGTGCCCCAGACGAATGCTCAGGGCCACCCGCACTTTCTTCACAAAAAGCGATGCTGATACAATGCCAATTTAAAGCCTTCGGCTGCATTGCCCATTAAACAGAAAGCGTCTTATCTGCGCGTCAGTTTAAATTTTCACATCCACTCCGTTCAACAAATGAGACGTATCTGTTCTGATCTGTCTTTATTTCAATGGTAATGGTATCGATGTGGTGTTTTCTGACAGGAACGTGATGAGGTTTATCGTAGGTGATGGTGAAAAACTCATTGTTCCTTCCTCAGACAGGGACACAGTGTAACAGGGGAACAGAAAAGTCTCTCACAAACTGGTGTTCTACAATATCTGTTTACAGATACAGGGAATTAACTCCCCCTGTGATGTCTGCCCAGAAGGGGAATTTTTGGACGCTGCGCTTGGGGCCCAAACCTAGAATGTTGGCTAGCTCCCTGCTGGTAGAAAACATAAAAGTAAAATCAGCGGATTTAAAGCTAACTTTTCTACCCACAGGGTCATCGTTCATGACCACCTCAGGCGGTGGGGGATGACGAGCCACGGTACTGTTCATATGATCCAATCATTCGGGTATGGACGAGTAATAACCTCGTCGTAGGATAAAACTCTAGGCCATATCTTCAAAGGTGATTTCAAAAGGGGTGTTCTCGCGGATAGTGTTCCAGCTGTGCGGGTGTTGTATTTCCACTAACCCCACCTTCCAGGCACCCGGGAGATCCAAGGGCTTAATTAGCTGTATTGTAAAGTTCGAGCTGGTGTTTTGAGAAAAACTGCAGAGCTGGCATTGCTGGGCAAAGTCATTTAAAACCCGCTGTCGCTCATTTTTTGCTCCCTCAGTCTTTGCAGGAGGAATCTTTTTGTTTGTTTGTGTCTAAACGTCAGAATTGAGAAGCTTCCACCCAGCTGATAAACTTATCCCCCGCCCCCCACAAACCATTTCACCAGTAGCTGCTTTTTTCTCCCTTTTCCTTTCTCCGCTAGAACTTTTTCGATCCTGCAAATCTTGTCTTGTTTGGGGTTTACTTTTTGTAAATCTTCAGGGTAAAAATATCCAGTAACTGTCTCACTCTCGTAATCTTTTAATCGGTATACAGGTCTCGGGCTCCTGGTTCAGGCTTCATCCACTATAAATATCTCATTGGTAAACGTCTGTTCACAACCTTTTTCAAAAGCTCCTTTGGTTTTAGATAGTCTCACGTGGTCGCCTTTTCTAAAAGGGGCAACAACCGGTTTTATTTTAAAACCGTTTCTATCAACCGGTTTCCATATCTTCAGAGAATTGGAAGGGTTAACATCGGCGGGTCTGGTACGTAGAGTTCTGTAAAAGCTCTGGTTGTAACTCTTCATAAAGTCAGGTAACAGGTCAATGTGGCGAAAGGCGTTATGGGCTGTAAAATATCGCCACATCCTCCACATCTTTTTCAAGTTCTGTTAAAATGGCTCCACAACCCCTGCTTTGACTTCATTATCAGTGACAAAAAGCGTTAACGCTGTGCCGTTTCAACAATCTGCTAAAAGGTTTGTTTCAAAATTCTTTCCACCGATTAGTTTGTCATTTTTGAGGCACGCGACCTTGGCTAAAAATAGCTTCCAAGGCCTTGGATTCCTCACCGCTCATCTTGTCTTTTAGGCCTAAGGCCCAGGCATATTTGGATAGAACGTCTGTCACTGTGAAGATGTATTTAAAACCGCTGTTGTGTTTGGAGAAGCGGTGCATACGGACCAAATCTGCCTGCCATTGCACGTCCACATCTGAAACAACGGTCCTGGTTCTTTTAAAACGTATTCGAGCTGGTTTGTGTAAAGCGTAAGCATCCTGGTGTGAAAGCCAAGCTCTGACCTGTCTTCTATTTAAAGTTTTAGGATGCTTTTTGGCCACTTGAAAAAGAAGATTGACCCCGTCAAAGCCCCCAGCTTTCCTGGGGGTTTAACAGATTTTCTTTAACAGAGCCGTCTGTGGAGACATGGCTGTTCCTGGGACCGTCTTTTACGAACACAAGTATGGAGGGGGACACGTTCATTCTGGCACATTTCAATTAGTTTTATTAATCGCCTGGTTTAACACAATCTTTTACAGCCGCCTGAAACAAAGGACGCCATGATCCCTACCATGAGGGAGTCTGAGCTGGTTCATTCTTCCATTTTTGTCCTTTTCTGGATTTTCCTCTTGAGATCTGGGTCTCAGACAGGAGCAAAAACAGCTGATGCGCGATGGATTTACTCCCACAGGGCTACCGATGTGTAACTTCTCAAAGGCCTCTAGAAAGGCATCGTCGAGCTGTTGAGAGATTTTCAGACAAAAAACAGTGTAAGCACCCCACTGCCTGTTTTTAGATTTATGTAATGCCAGGTCGATTCCTAACCCCATCACACCCCCATGATCGACTGTCGCTTCTTAATCATTCATTTACCTGAGCGCCATCTTTCCCGTTCACCTTGTGACTCCCCCAAGCCACAATCGCCTTCCAACTTTAGGGCCTGGACAATGAGAGGCTGTCACACTCATCGGGGTGCCTCACAAAGGTTTGGATTTTGGGGTCGGGTTCCAACGTATCCATCAACGGTTGAGTCAAAGGGCCCTCCTCGGAACTGTCACTGCCGTAGCGCTTTCTCCACACAACTCCAAAGGTCCTCGGAGCTAAAACAAAATCTGAAGGTCTCACGGGGGTGGTAAAGGAGTCCATGTTTCCTCTCAGCCTTTCCACAATTTCTAAAACATGTCTTCTTGGTGAGAGATGGCTTCCTCTGCCCAGCGCTGGGACTTATGGGGTGATGGTGCTGCACTCTGATTGGCAGAGGGCGTTGGGAGGAGTTCTTAGAGGGCTCACATGACCCTCTTCTGGACGGTTCACCCAATCCGAGAACCTGCCCCATTTTGGTCAAATCTCTTCTCGGGACGGTCCTCTGCAGCCGAAACCCATCGCAATTGGTAGAAGGTGGTGGGAGGAGTTCTTAGAGGGGTCACACGAAGCACTTCCGGACGGGTCACCCCACCCTGGAACTCCCCCCAGTTGGTCAAATCTCCTCTCGGGGTGGTCCCCAGTGGCTGAAACCCCTCCTGATTGGTAGAGGGCAGTGGGAGGAATTCATAGAGGGGTCACACAAACATCTTCCAGACAGATCACCCCACCCCGGAACTCCCCATGATTGGTCAAACCTCCTCTCGGGGTGGTCCCCAGTGGCTCAAACCCCTACTGATTGGTAGACGGTGGTGGGGGGTATTCTTAGAGGGGTCACACGAACCACTTCCAGACAGATCACCCCACCCCGGAACTCCCCATGATTGGTCAAACCTCCTCTCGGGGTGGTCCCCAGTGGCTCAAACCCCTACTGATTCGTAGACGGTGGTGGGGGGTATTCTTAGAGGGGTCACATGAACCACTTCCAGACAGGTCATCCTGCCCCGGAACTCCCCTTGATTGGTCAAATCTTCTCTTGGGGCGTTCCTATCAGGGCGAAACCCATCCCGATTGGTAGAGGACAATGGGAGGAGTTCTTAGAGGGGTCACATGACACACGTTGCTTCTGGTCATTTGTCTGCCTTGACCCTGGAAATAATACCTCATGGCTTGGGACTTCCAGTGACGGTGGGTAAGGCTTACGAGGGCCAAGGGTGGGGTTAACGTTTGATTGACGGTAGGGCCCTTATACTACTGGAGCGCCTTCTTCTGTTTCTCTCCCGCTTCATTCCCCAAGCACTTGGCCAGGACAGATGTCATTTAGGACCTCAGTTGCCACCAGCTGGACAGAGGGACTTGGGTCTTTCTTGAGGAACTGGAGAGCTGAAATGACAGAGGACAACATGCTACTGTACAGACTGTCAAATCACAGCTAAGCGTGATCACAGAATCTTGAACTACCAGAGCTGAATGATCACATTGTAAAATGTGAAACTGGGCTCAGTCCTTCTATTGGGATGGAAAATACATGAGAGATGAATCTGCCTCACTTTTCATATTGTCACCTGTGCCGGAAATAGCTGGAGACTTACTATCTCTGAATACCACGCTACAGAAGCTCTCCAATACAAAGAAAGCTTTAGGTTCCTCCATTGGCTCCCTTCCATGCTCCCAACAAGTGGGGAGGCCCTGACTCGACCACAAAGTCATCCACTCTGCTGTAAATGGAAGAAGGTCCATTGTTTCAATAGCTTCCACTTTTAAGTTTATTTTCCATCTCTATTCAGGAGCCACAGTCTGAGCTCCAATAACCCTGGAATTGAATAGAGACCAGGTCCAAGCTGGTTTGTGCAGGATGCAGGGCACCTACTGGAAGAAAAATTGCTGGTGGGAAATTTGGGGTAGCAGAAAGTGGCTACAATTTCTCCTCACCTGGGCAGTCCACAGAGAGCCAATAAAGCCCAAAGAGTGGATAGCACTGGCTGCGGAGGGGGCCTTGCCAGGACAACCAGGAGATGCACGGACTCACATCACACCCCCTGCAGCTGCCTCCTTCAGGGGAAATTAAAGCTGACTTTCTACTGGGCAAGACTGACTTTGTCCTTGGATGTGTGGCTGATGCACTTTGAACCAGTGGTATCGGTTACTGCTGCTTGTCAGCTAAATTCCTTTAGAACTCACGGATGAGCAGAACTTCAGCTGTATTTATTACTTACACATCAGCAGATGGTCCAGGTTCAGCCATTTCATACGCTGCCTGTCTGTGTGTTCCAGGATGATGCCTAAATACACAATGGAAAACAAACAACAACAATAAAACCTTCCCTTGTTGAGTGCAAAGTGATATTAGCAGCCCCTAGACAGGTCTTTGGCCTCTCCTACTGTGGACCTAAGGGTGAGCTGTGGGCAAGAGGATGCTACTGCAGTTGAGAGTCCACACTGAAGAGAATGAGAAAGACTTTTTTTTTAAGAATGTTTACACAAAACCCATTTGCTTTAAAGAGTCTGTGTTCCTCTTGCCACTGCTGTCAGTTATTGGAGACATACTATGCTAGTGTCTTGGTCTAGTGGTCTGAGCAAAGGCCTGGGGCCAGGAATAAGTGAGTTCTAAGCAGGGATCCCACAAGGTGACTGATAGGTGAGACTTAGGGCACAACGCCTGCCTGTCTCACCTGGGTATGCTTGGGAGAAGAGGGCACAGGGCCAAAGCGGAGGAACCTTTTGCCTCCTTGACAAGGTGGTGTGGCCAGGAACCTGAAAGAGCAGGTGCTGAGGGCAGGTGGGCTGCATGCCTCCCAATGATGAAGTAGTAGTGAAGAGCACTGAGCAACACTGTGGGTGGGTCTGCACTTTGAGCGGGGGGGATCACTCCCAGTTCAATGGAACAGGCCCACTCTAGCTCGGACAGCGCTCGCATACTAAAATTAGAATGTAGCTAAAGCAGCACGAGCAGTGGGAGGAGCTAGCCACCTTGAGAATCGACTTTGGGGTTTGGATGGGATCATACTTGGGGTGGTTAAACTTCCTCCTGCTCCTGCCATCGCAGCTACTCTCTATTTTTAGCACTCAGGGCTAGTGCGGGTATGTTTCATCAAGCTGGGAATTAGACCCCCAGCTCCAAGTGTAAACATGCCCTATGAGACAGTGTCCCAGCCTCTACTACTAAATGACTGCACCGTGCTTTCCCTGCAACAATCCCAAAGCACTTTATAGCAAGTCATGATTTTCTCCGACCACCACACTGGAAAGGTAGGGATATTAACATCCCCATTTATGTATGGGAAGCTGAGGCATAGAGAGATTAATGGCAGCTCAGTGCTGCACAGTGGGATTTTTTCTCTCTCCCTCAATGGGAATACCAAAAGGGACACTGGGCATCATCTCTCACCAGCTAACTTGGCTGCAACTGCCCGGATCTCTTCCCATCTGCTAAAGAAGTACATGATGGTGCTTTTGTACAAGTTCTCCAGCAGCTCGGCATTCTCTTTGGCCTAGAGGAAATCAGGGACACATGAGCTCTCTCTGGCTAGAAGTGCCCTTTGACTGCCAGCACATGCTTTTAAGAGCCACAGGTAAATCAGAGAAAGAACAGGTGACTGGGTGGACGTGGGAAAAATGGGGATCTGTGGCAGATTTACATTTCCCATCACCCTCAGTCATATATCCCACTCTGACCGCTATTTCCATTACCCATCACACATTCCCCCCACACCTCTACACCACCACATACCACTCCAGTCAAGAATCTCAGACACTTCAACAGCTCACTCACAAGGTGTCTGCAAATGTCCACCTGGAGCTCTTCAGGCTTCAGCTCGGCTGTGCCATCAAGGTGTTCATTCACGGCAGTTTGGAGCCTCTTCAGTCCCAAAAACGGGACACAGAGGTGAAACGTAGCTCTGCATTCCTGAAAAAAGGAAGCGTGTCACACCATTTAATTGTTCCCTACTGAGTGCTTTGGTCATTCAAAGGGAACTCATCTGCTTGACTGCTCATCTATTCCAGGATAAAAAGGGATTCATCTGGATGTAATTGGCAGAAAACATGCAGGAATGACTAATAGAGGGGAGAGCTTCCACTGCAACCTGGAGGTAGCATCAATGTCTTTTTGGAACAGATCTACCTACGAAAGCTGCTTCACCAGGTCTCTCTTCTGTTCTGGGGAGGCAGGGGCCTGGGGTGCAGAGACAGACAGGAAGAGAGAGCTGTCGGGCTCAGACCCATGACCTATCCTGGATTCTGGTGAGGCAGCCATGGACCAACCTGGCGGGAACTGACTCAGCAGGAGGGCAATGAACTGAGGGGGGAATTTGGACCTCCACAGCAGGCAGGAATAGCAGAGCTCCCCTGGCATTGGGAGGAAGATTCCTTTGGCTTAGTAAATAAGTCACTCTCGGTCTTACCACTGAAACCCTGGGGTTCGGGTCTTGCAGGTGCAGCAGAAGTGTGACCCAGCTCTGTCGAACCTGCTCGGCGAAATAGCCCTTCCATTTTCTTTTGGTCAGGCGGGCCAGGATGCCAAATAGGACAAAGGACCATAAACGAAGAGCATCGTCCTCCTACAGCCAAGAAAGCCCCACAAGTTAGTAACTAAGGGAAAATCACATCACGTACCTCGCACAGCCATCTCTTCTACGCTAAAGTCGAGGGATTCCAACTACAGCTAGTCGGGAACACTTTCATGAACTAATTTTTGTTTCGAATTTGCTGATTCATTAAACTATTTGAGCGACAGTTCCATTTTGATGAAATTCCTCCAGAAGCCAGGCAGGGGTCCTTAGAAACCTGCCTGCTGTATTGCCAGTGCACCCATTCAGCTCCTTGGAAGCCGATCTAGCAGGCTGACTGGGATCGTGGGCTTCCAAACCCACAGCGTCTGGGACCCTGGCTCTCAAATTTGCAACTCCCTGGCACTTCTAGCTCCCACAGTTTCCTGGGTTCCCAGCACCGGGATAGTCTGAGAGCAGACTGCCCGGACCCAAGGCTTTCAATAGAGCTCGGCTAAGAAGAGGAATTCTGTTTCACAAAGAGTTTTGAAGTTTGGGGAGAGGGATTGCCACAAATAGGAACAAAACCAAAATTTGACATCTCAAAATTCTCTGCAAAATGGAATCATTCCAACCCTCTCACAAAAAAATGGTATAGAGCAGGCCCAACGCTCTCTATTGTACCTTGGAACCCCCTTTTCATGGTTATCTAGCTACCTAATCTAGTATTCAGACTTTCTTTGTGGTTCTCAGTGGCAAGAAAGAAGAACAGAAGGGGGAGACTGTGGGAGCAGGGATGTCATCCCCATCCTCCTAATGTTCTCCTCCTCCGTAAAACACCTCTCTTCCCTGGGGCCGAAACATCTCTTCACTCTGACATGAGCAATGCCCAGGGAGTAAATGGAGTCTAATCAAGATCGCTTGAACTGGGGCTGGAGAGTTCTGGTCACATACGTTGTCAAAGTAGGTCCGGATCTCTTGGGTGAGGTCTCTGAAGGAAGAACCTATGTCCTTCTCTTTCAGCTCCTTCAGGACTTTGGCCACTGCTTTCATGCTCTCGCCAATGACTTCAGAACTGAAAGGGTCACTTAAGGCCCTGATCAGGATGACCATAAGAAACTTCTTGTGCTTTTTCAGCTGGACAAACATACGACATTAAAGAACACTGATCACTGATCACACTTCTAATACATTTTCTTTAGCAGTTATGAAGCTGTGGGAATTTCATCTCCCCCTCCCACCCCCCCATTCCTCCTCCCACCCCCCCATCCCCTAAATATACCTATAGCTATATTTCAGACCAGGTTTGAGCTACAATGAGCCAAACTTGGTGCCATAATACACCTGTGTCATCCTATTATTAGATTCCTAGTTACTTAGATTCCAAGGCCAAAAGAAACCCTTGTGATTATCCAGTCTGACCTCCTGCATAACATTGAACTTCCCCGAAATAGTCTCTGTTGGAACTAGAGTGTATCTTTTAGAAAAACGTTCAATCTTGATTTTAAAATTGCTAGTGACAGAGAATCCACTACAACCCTTGGTAAATTGTTCCAATGGTTAATTAAAATTACCATTAAAAATCAATGCCTTATTACCAGTCTGAATTAGTCTAGCTTCCTTTTCCCCCATTGAATCTTCTTATACCTTTGTTTGCTAATGGGAAGAACCCATTCTCAAAATGTGTTCCCCATGTGAGTAGTTCTAGACTGTCCTCAAGTCACTCCTTAACCTTCTCTTTGTACAGCTAAATAGATTGAGCTCCTTGAGTCTATCACTAGCGGTATCTTTGCCAATCCTTTGAGAATTCTTGGGACTCTTCTCTGAATCCTCTCTAATTTATCAGCATCCTTCTTGAATTGTGGACACCTGATCTGGACACAGCATTCCAGCAGTGCTCACATGAGTGTCATATTCAGAGGGAAAAGAACTTCTTTACTCTTAGTCAAGATTCCTCTCTTTATGCCTCTAAGGATCATTTCAGCCCTTTTGGCCACAACTTTGCATTGGGACACCTTATGTTCAACTGATTCTCTGCCATGACTCAAGTGGTTTTCAGCATCATTGCTTTTTGGGATAGAGTCTCTCATCCTGTAAGTATGGCCTGCGTTTTGTTTTTTTTGTTCCTAGATGGAGACATTTACACATGGTCATATTAAAGTGTACAGATTGTTTGCTTATGCCCAACTTAGCAAAGGATTTAGCTTGCTCTGTATTGACTGCAAAGAGGTTACTCGGGTATGTGAGAGAGCAGAATTTGGCCTAGTGCATTGTGTGCAGCTTCTGTAAACTCCGAACAACTATTTTCCTTGGTTTCTCTAATTATGCTGCATTCTAGTCAGTATTCTCTCTTACCTTCTCAGGCACCCCATAGACTAAATTTCCCAGGCCTCTTACAGCCATCTGCCGGACAATGCTGTTCCTGTCATGTGACTTTTCTTCCAAGATGTGTAAGACTGGCTTAAGGAACTTCTTCTCCCTGAGCATGGGATCACTCATTAGCTGAAAGAAAATCAACCTGTCCATTAGCCCCAATATGATCATTAAGATTGGGAATAGAATTTGAGCAGACATGTCATACACTAAAAACAACAAGGAGTCCTCCTACAGCCCCAGTCTTGAGGATACAGACAAATATGGCTACCCCTCTGATACTTGGCACATAATACACTGTAACACAAATGAGAAATTCCACAAAAATAAGAAAGGTCTACAAAACATGGAGCTTTCCTTTTGGGCACTAGAATAGGGATCCACTCACCTCTTGAGAGCCTCTTAGTGGCTGGGTATGGTATCACAGTCCTTTTCTCACCCCTGGTGCACCCTGCCAGCCGTCCTCAGTGCGTCTTCTGTGGCTCAGGCCTCTGGCTGAATCCCAAAGTCCAAAGGAACCCCTTCTGGGGTAGTCAAGAACAGTCCCATTGTCCTCACTAGGGTCTCCAGCCCCAACTCTGGGTCCTTTACATTCTGCCCTTTGTTCAAGCTCTCCATTAGCATTGTCCCCTCCATGGGGCTTATGCCACTGTTGGTGGTAGGGGAACCTGGGCCTGCCCCTAACTCTGGGTTCCAAACCATGGATCCTATAAACAGGAGCTAGGCACTGCTTGATTTCAGGTCATTGTCGCTTCTTCCTACCGGCCACTTTTAGCTTCACCCTCACCTCAGGGTTAAAGTTCTTCGGGACTCTCTTCCTGAAAACCCAGCTTCAGTAAAGGCTGCCAGAATCAAACTCTGGCTGTCCCCTGAATTTCTGTGGCCAGAGAGCAGCGCCCTTTCTTGCCCCTCCAGTTCCTGCCAGGAACTGACCTGCTAAAGCCCTTCAGCTCCTTTTAACCAAGCCTGATGGGCTCGGATTGGCTGCTTTCATGAGGCCTCTCTAGACAGACCCAGACTGGGGGCTCTTTTCCTGGGGCAGGGTGTAGTAGGACCATGGGGCCTCTTGTAAGGAGCCTTAAAGCCCAGGTACAGCCCATCACGGGCACAGAGAGGTTGTTTTTCTTAGAACCAGATAAGCCCCGAAGATAGTTGCTTAGCATAAGTGGGAAATATGATGCAGATTTTGGAGGAGGACTGTGGAAAGGGAGGATGCTCCAGCAGGTATCCCCACACTAGCCTAGGACTTAGAAGACCCAGGTTCCATTTCCTGCTCCCTCAAAGACTTCCTGTGTGACCTTGGGCAAGTCACTTAGCCCTTCTGTGCATCAGTTCCCTGCCTGTAAAATAGGAAACATAGTCCTTCCCTACCTCGCAGGAGTGTGGTGGGGATACAGACATTAAAGAGTTTAGAGGTACTCCGATACTAGAGTAATGAGAACCTAAGATAGACATTAATGTAGTTGTAGGTTGCTTGGTTGGTAGTATTAGGACACTAGGTTCATTCAGAAGATGTGCTGAGCTAAACCAAAATCAGGAGCTGTTGGTTAGGATCAGCACTAGGACTTGGCAGAAGAGGTCCAGTCATCCAAACTCTGTCCGTATCTCTCTCAGCCAGCACCTGTGGTTGTGTAGCTAGTATAGGCAATGACGGCAATAAAAACCACAGAGAGAGAGAGAAGGACTCAGAAAGGTATCGTGAAGTTCCTGGTGAGGTTTCCATATAAAGGAGGACCTATTCTACTGTCTAAAATGACAATTACTCCTATGAACTGAACTGTAGAACTCCCGAAAGAAAGGCAGACAAGAGTCTAATGGTGAAACTGCTCTTCAGAGCCCTGTGTCTTACCTGGGCAAGGAAAGCTGTGCTGGTGACTCGGTGGTTTTCTGAGGGGGAATTCACCCAGGGGAGGAGGCTCTGTATGATCTCAGGTGTTATGAGTCCAGATCTTAGCAGAAGCCTGGAAGACAAAAGAAACCGCTCATGGGCTAGATTGCACACTTCAAAAAATCAGCTGCTCTGAGCATACAGCTCTGATATCTAGGAGTGGGAGCTGTGTGTTTCCACCCAGGACACCCTCGCACCCCCCGCCCACAAAGCTATAAACGGGAGGTTCCCTCTCAGCCACTCTATTGGCTACTCATTCCCAAGGATAAAATGATGCCTCCTAGATCTCTTACCTCACCAGCAGACACACTCCCTCATGGTGTGTCTTGGGGTTTTCCACAAGAGTCCAAGTCCTCTGCTTCCTGAGCTCTCTCACCAGTCTCTCATTCCCACCCTTGAAAAGCACAGATTCTAATGCTTTGATAGAAAGCCTGGGGAAAGAGAGGCACAGAACTGCAGTAATCAGGAGGAAGGTGCAGCTTGAACAGAGAGTCAGGAAGCCCCGGTTACTTCTCAGGTCTGCTGTTCAATCGACAGTTCATCCATTGGCAATGTCCTGGACACCAGTGTCCCTGGAAGGACTTGATGCTGGGAGGTAAGTTTCAGTCTCATACATCTCATAGGACTAGTTTTGCTAGGGACAAAATTTTGCAGTCCTTTTTCATAGAATCATAGAATCATAGAATATCAGGGTTGGAAGGGAGTTCAGGAGGTCATCTAGTCCAACCCCCTGCTCAAAAGCAGGACCCATCCCCAATTAAATCATCCCAGCCAGGGCTTTTTCTCTTTCTGCAAGGAGTATGGGCACTAGCAGAGTACAGTGATATGGAAAAGATACATGATCAGGACCAGAAACAGGGGGCATAGAGTGTGGTGATCACTAATGGACATTTTGGGGTCATATCTCCAGATAGACAGAGTGCTGAGGGTTTGCACTTGAGTCAGCACTCTGGTCACTATTCGTACTAATTCGGTTCCTCACAGAAGGCCTAATTGGATAGAGGTGTACCTGATTACGAGGTCAGATTGGAGCTAGTGAGTCAAGGAACCAATCATTCCATTAACAGGGAAACTGTATAAAAGGACATGGGCAGGAGCCCTTTGAGGGGAACAGACAGAGAAAGAAACTTGGGTTACCAGATGTCCCAATATTTGGGGCTTTATCTTATACAGGTGCCTATCCCCCCCCCGCCCGTCCTGATTTTTCACACTTGCTGTCTGGTCACCCTAAGAGAAACAGAAAGACAAAAAGCTAGGAGAGCCTGACAAAGTGAGGTCTCTGAGTGGAAACACCTTACCCCCCACCTGACTTTTGGAGAAGAGCTTAGAAAGTTGAGATACAATATAAAGGTGCTATGTATTGGTAGGGGGATTAAATAGACTATACGTTGGTGTTTACAAGCAAAAAAGTCTCAACGCGGTCTGTGTTTGTGGAAGATGTGGGGGTGCAACACCCCTCCCTGTCACAGCTGGGGGCTCATCAGGGATTTCCCTGTTATCTATGCAAATGGAGAGCCTGTTGGAGAAGCCGGTGTAGAGGTTTGGCAGTCCAGGCAATGGAGGGAACACTGAAATGGGTGATGAAGCAGCAAAGAGAAGTGTAGAACAGGGGTTCTCAACCTTTCTGTTTCTGAGCCTCCCCCCACCCTCAACATGCTAGAAATACTCCATGGCCCAGTTTCAGGCCTCTGCCCTGCCAGGCATCAGAGTTTTGGGCTCCTGGCTCCAGATTTTAACCCCACAGGGTGCAGGGGCTTGAGGCTTTAGTGCAGGTGCTGGGCTCAAGGCTTCAGCTTTCTGCCCTGAGCCCCAGCTAGTCTAAAGCCAACCCTGCTTGGCAGACCCCCTAAAACCGGCCCGGTTGAGAACTGCTGGTGTAGAACAGTGGTCTCCAAACGTTTTGGCTCACGCACCCCCAGGGTGACCTGCCGCAGTCGCGCCACCGATGGAAGACCTGCCGCAGGCGGGCCGCCAGAGGGGAGCACCAGCCATGGACATGCAGAGCTGCCGCCGAATGAAAAAAACGGCGGAGTGCCGTCCAGCGGCGCTACTGTTGCCATGCCCCCCCCCCCGGGATCATCCCGCGCACCCCAGTTTGGAGACCGCTGGTGTAGAAAACCCGACAGACCTTCCAACAATCCCAGCAGGCAGAAAAACAGCCTTTCCTTGCCCGGTAGGTTTAACAGCAAAAGAGTCGGCAGGAATTTATACGGGAGCAAGCCCAGGTCTGGCAACAACTCCTCCAAAGTTTGGTGAGTCCCGTGACAGGAAATGGAAACCAGGCACAGGAGATCAGACTGTAAAATGGGACCCGCGAACAACCCCGATGTGTTTTTGGTTACTCTTCAAGGAGGAGCAGTGAGACCTCCTAGGGACAGAACAATGTGGGCCCTTCAACTGACACCCTATTTAACCGGGGAAGCACATCTAGGGCTTTTAGTGATGAGCAGGCAAGAGATTGTGACATGATTAAGGCAGCCATGCTGGACGAGGTGGGGCCTGTCCACAGAAAAGTACTGCCAGAAATCTAGAGTTGAAAGATGGATTGAGGGATTATGCCTCTGTGCATTTGGACAGAAATTAAAAGATTGGGCCACTCATTGGTAAGGCCAGATACTCAGACCGTGGGGGAGATCATGGATTATTCAGAGTCTCCCTGAGCATACCCGAGTATGGGTTCTGTGGCGCCAGCCAGTTCATCTGGACCCCACAGTTAAAGTGAGAGGAATTTGCAGAGGCGGACATTCCCAGAGTGAGTCAGTGGTCTAAGGGACTAGATTTGAGAAGGACCAGAGTGCCTACAGCTGGGAAGGGCAGCAAGAAGAAGAGGGAGGAGCCTCAAGGAACTGTAGTGGGAGCTTGGCCTACGGCGTGCTTCCGACATGGACCTGAAGGACATCTAAAAAGAGACTGTCCGAAAATGGACTGTGGGTTTGCCCAGTTTTGTGGTTGGGACAAGACTCCCAGGCAGGGAAGAAAAAAGAAAGTACCTACCATATCGGTCTGGGTAGGGAGGAGCCACCAAAGGGACTAATGGACACAGCTTCATCCTGTTTGCTAATCAGGCAGGAGTTAGTGAAACCCCACTGGATACTTCCCAGAGGTAGGATCAAAACTGAATACCAGGTCCATGTGGACAATAAATTCTGCCCAGTGGCAGAGGTGACTCTGAAAATTAAGGGGAAGTTTAGGCAGAAACATGTAGGGGTAGTGGATGGATTGCCCCACTGCCTTCTACTGGGCATGGACTGGAATCCCTTTCTAACAGGGACACCAAGGCAGGTATGGAGGCCCAGGAGGGTGGAAATAAAACCTGAAGGGCCAGGTAAAGAGGAAATATATGTAAAGGGGCTGGAGGAACCTAGACACGAAAGTAGAGACAAGAGGGAGGAGAAAGAAAACAAAGGTCAAGCGTAAAGGTGACTTAAGATCATCCAGTGGGGTCAAACAGTCATCAGAGCCCTTACCACCAGGATCTCAGGAGCAGGCATCCCTAGAACACTTTGGAGGGACTCGGAGCAGTCTGTGTCCATGGAAGAGGCCGGGGCACAGCCTACCACCCCGTCACATATAGGTACCTAAAATGGGCCTGCACATGGGCCAACAGCATGAGCAGAATCTATACTCGTGTCTGCAGCGCCAGCAATCACATAGCTAGGTACCCATCCATCTGAACAAATTCAAGTTTTGTGGACAAAACTGAGGCACCCATCTTGAAAACCTGACCCACTGTGGCCACTACATAAGATCAGCCTTACTGGGTCAGTCCAATGGTCCATCTAGTCCAGTACACTGTCTTCCAACAGTGGTCAATGCCAGCTTCTTCAGCAGGAATGAACAGAACAGGGCAATCATGAAATGATCCAATCCCTGTTGTCCAGTCTCAGTTTCTGGCGGTCAGAGGCCTAGGGACACCCAGAGCTTGGGGTTGCATCCCTGACCATCTTGCCTAATAGCCATTGATGGACCTGTTCTCCATGAACTTATCTAATTCTTTTTTTTTTTAAACCCAGTTATACTTTTGGCCTTCACAACACCCCTTGGCAATGAGTTCCACAGGTTGACCGTGTGTGGTGTGAAGTAGTACTTCCTTATGTTTATTTGATACCTGCTGCCCATCTGTGAACAGAGCTGAGATCCTGGTTTCCTAGGAAAATTCAGAGACATTATAAAACCATGAAGTCTGTAATTTGAGCACCTTGTTGGCATGGAATAAAGAAACACAACAAGAAGAGAAACTAATCATGTTGTGAGATTGGTGGGAAATGTACATTAATGTGCTACCAGAGCTGAAGTCAACTGAGGACTCAGGAATCTTAGTGTTAACTTGGCGAGGGGCACAGAGTGGGTGCCGAGGGGCCTGGTACATACATTCTAGCTCACTAAAAGATTGCCCCATGAGTCTCAAATAAAAGCCCATGTCACCAATATCATTGTGAAACGCATGTACAGATGCTGTGTCAAGAGTCATGGATATGCATTGAAAATTACATTCTTAGGATCTGTGTCTCGGGACTAGTCACCAGGAAAGGTGACAAAATGGTTTTCTTTCAGGCAAGAAATGTTTATCCATCTGTTTGTTTACATGTACATTAAGCATGTAGGGTTCACATTCAGTTGAGAAGGACTGTGAGAACTTCAAAGAAAGAAAAGTAGCAGGAAGTAGACAGGGGGTGGGGACCCAATTTTGGGGCACACATCAAAGGTTTGCTCTAGTCTATTTGGGGGACATCTTTCACTTAGGAAGTAGATGGACCGCGAGTTTGCTTCATGAAAGAGGGGTCGCGATCAGGCTTGGTTGAGAACTTTGGGTGAGAAACATCTTGAGACAGGAGGTTAACCTGTTGGTTAAGTTTAGTTTCTAGGAGCAGGATATGATTTCATTTGAAATGTAACCATTTTTTGCTTGCATTCTTACTCACGGTCACTGGAATCTCTGCTCTTTGATAATCTCCCTTCTTCTTTTCACTAGAAATATATCTAAGTGCTGTGTGTTTTGCAGTACAGAGTATAAGTATCGAGTACAGAGTCTAAAGAAGAAGTAATAAACTGGTGTGTACTGTTCCATTGGGAACAGCAGGCCTGACAATTCTGTGGGAGTTCAGTGGATAAAGGGCTGGACACTATACGGAATGGTCAGAAGACTCGGGGGTGGGTGTGTGCCTGTCATTAACCCGTACAAAGAGACTGAGGTCTGAGGAGGCCTGGGTGGCAGGGTTTGTTTTGCCAGAGCCTGGTCGTTTCAGGGAACTGACCCACAGCAGGCACACACAAGACTTCCTCACTCGAAGGGCACGTGGTGGTAAGGTGCCTCGTAACCCTGGGAACTCCTGGGGAGCGTCAAACAACTCTCCTGGAATTCTCTTTGTTTCTCTCCCTTCCTTCTAATTACCGGCAAGGGTTGCCCTCAGGAAGTTGTAGCCCTTTTCGGATTTCGCTCGGGCTGCTTCTCGTTGGCAAAGGCAGCTTTTGTCCGAGGGTTTGGCTGACCTGCTGCAGGAGAAGAGGAAACAACTCTGGGAGCAGTTCCCGCACAGCTTTGCTCGACTGCAGGGCTGACACCACCTCAAAGATGGCACATGTTGCCTGAAAGGAGAGCATGGTAAAAAAGGAGATCTCTTCCCAACACCATCACACCCTCTCTCCCCTTCTGATGTCTGCTGTACTAAATTCTCCCTTCGGCCAGCAACTTGAATGACAGCGAGCAACTTGCTTAACTCGTGGCTCACTTTCCCACATCTGTATAAATGTGTATGACCTCCCAAGGCATGCTGCGAGTCCAAAGGAAGATTTGCAAAGCACTGTGAGAAACCTGCTCCAAAGACTTTCTAATGGCCAGACAGTATTAAGGAAATCAGTAACGTAGCTAAAACTGCCGTATTTGTTCCACAGACAGCAGAGCCGGACTCAGGGAAACAGTCCATCAGAGGAGAAGTGCCCACACAGCAATATTATACCACACTTCCCGCTTTCCATCAGCAGGATTGTCACAGGGCACAGGAAAGCCTGAAAGACGTGTCTGTCATCTAACTTACTGAGAGAGGTTCAGCAGCTGCCAAATGCTTGTCAATTTCTGTCTCTGAGGTGATGCTGCCTTCTGTTCTTGTTGGAGTCTTTATCTTCTCTATTAGGGCTTGTAGGACTTGAGTGGCAAGCAAGGGGTCTCCCCCCAGAGATCTCCACAGCTCAGCGGTGTCACTGCAGGTTAACAGAAGTTACAGGTGAGCCCTGGACACTTTTGTGGCTCACCCTGAATGTGTCATATTTTAGTAAAGACCAAATGTTCTCCTTGCCTATGATGAGAGAATTAAGAGTCCTGTCCTCCTTTAACTCTCCTTGTGTTTAAATATGGAGTTTCCAGTTACAGAACTAAGTTAAGTGACCTAGTCTTCCTGCAGCCTAACCATTAATACTAGACTTCAGAAGGACAGGACACAGAGCGCCAACCTCACTTCCTGTTTTCTCCACTTCCCAGTCAATATGGAATCATGAGCATGTGGCTCCCAAAGAGCTAGGGTTTGGAAGGCAAGTGGATGAAAGAACAGCCAGATTCCTACTCGATGGACATACAACTATGAGAACGAATATTCATGGCCATCCTATGTCCCCTTCACAAATGGTGTCCCTACCCTCTGTTTGCCAAAAGCTGGGACTGGGCAACAGGGGATGGATCACTTGACAGCGACCTGTTGTGTTCATTTCCTCTGGGGCATGTGGCACTGGTCACGGTCGCAAGACAGACTACGGGGCTAGATGGCCTTTTGGTCTGACCCAGTATGGCTGTTCTTATGGTCTTAGATTCCAGCACTGATCACTGATAACTCAGTTAGGGATCTTTAAACAAAATGGTGGATCTGCTTCCAGTCCACTTTTAAGTACCAAGGATGGCAACACTGCTCTAGCAGCCCCACCCTCACTGATACCAAGCAGAGGTCTGATGATAATATTGGCCCTAGTCTTTGCAATCAGCCAGGGATTTGCACCTGAAGCTGTCATGCTACCAGGAAACCAACAGCCACTGCTCATTTCCAGAGTGAGCTCAATTCAGGCGTCTAGAGAGGTAGATGTTTCCAACAGTACACTCCAGTTATACCAGTAAAGATAGGTCTTTAGGATGTCAAAGCAGCTATTCATGAATGGAAACAGAATGACACTTAATTTCTCTCCGCACCCCACCTTAACGTGTTCTTGGACCTTCCTGCAGAAAGAGCCAGGCTCTTAACCCTTAGGAATGATCCCAAACTGTCTGTGGCTTAAATGAAGCCCTACATCTCCTAGTAAAGCTGTGGGATCCAGGTTTTACCAAGATGAATGCAATAGGTAGCGGTATATACCTGTCCATCGGCAGACGTTTGCTGAGGAGGCTGGAGATCACTGCCTCTTGGTGATGGTGAGCTAGAATGGACACTGCCTCCACCAGGAACTGCCTCAAGCTGCCCTCCTGGATCGTAGGCATGTGGCGATATAGTATAGCCAGGATATCTGGCACCTGGAAGGAACAAAACCAGAAAGAAATGTCCCTTTTTCTTTCTCTCCATTCATTCTACAGAATCAAAACCTTTATTTAGCCATTTGCTGCTTTTTTAGAAATGCCTCACTTCAAGAAGCAAATGTTCAAATACGTCTGCGTAACTTGAACCCACACAAATTGCCCACACACGGCTGTAAAAATTAACCCTGACACACACACAGACACACCAGGTAATTTAATGTGGTGGTGCCCAGCTGTGCATTACATAAACCAGTTCACATGCACAAAAGGCGGCTTTGCTTGCCCAGATTTTGCAGGTGTGATTTAAGCAGCCAAATCTGACCATTTGCCTCGAGAATGCAGAGCTCATCAACAACCACAAGCATAAAATATGCAAGTGCTTTAAAGACAGTGTGCAAATGCCTGGGACTATGAACAGGGGACTACCTCTCATATTCATTCCTAGCCCTTCACATCTTCAAAACACTGTGCAAACATGGCAGTTCTGCTGCGAGGGTTCCCTGTCCTGAGGCCTTTCACCAGCCTTGTTAGAAGATTTGTGGAGTGCTCCTTTCATCTAGCCCTAATGCACTGGGCGCCAGAATAAGGCATATAAATAGTGGATCCCAAAGACACTAGAGTTTTCTCCCTCCCTCCTTCTCTTCTGAAAGGGTAGGTTTACACAGCAAAAAAATCCCACAGCACTGAGTTTCAGAGCTCAGGTCAACCTGGGCCTGTGGGGCTTGCACGATGGGGCTAAAAGTGGAGCTGTTCCTGCTCGGGCTGGAGCCCAGGCTCAGAAACCTGGCAAGAGGCTGGCAATAGCCCAGTGCTCTTTTTAATCCATGTAGCCCTTAACCATAGGCCTCCTAATACCTGGAGGCCTCCAAGTGCCAGTCATTCTGTCTTCTTGTCTTTTCCCCAGAGTCTGTTTTCTCAAGCCTTTCTTGGCTGAATACTGTGGCAACAAGCTAGACCAATAAACAACCAACCATCTTCCTTTTCCCTTGGATTATCTTGGTCTACTGCTATTGATTCTGCCATTGCCTATCTTAGTGTAGAAACACAGATGGAATCGATTCTATGTCCAAGGGGGAGAAACAGCAAGATTTTTCTTCCTTACACATGAGGGCAAAGATCAAAAAGCCTAGAGTTCAGGTAGAAAAGCTCTCCAGTTCCCAGTTTTACCTCGTCCAGCATGGCACCTCCACACTCCTTTAGGATGATCTTCATCCACAGTCCAGCTGCCGTGGCACAGGTGGGGTTAGCAGACAGCAGACCACCCAATGTGGCCTCAATAAAGTCTGTGGCCTGTTCCGAAGGAAAGTACTCACTAACAACCTGGGAACAAATCAAAAACAGGAGAGACCGCCATGATGTTTGGCTCCAGCACTTTTAAAAATGGAAAAAAAGATATACCTGCATCAGCAAATGGTGAATTAGCCTCCTGTCTAGCTCGCCATTTGGGATTACAATTCTCTCTCTAGTCTATAGACTACATTTTTGTCTTCTACACTAATGATATCAGGTTAGAGGCAAAGTCTCTGTTGCATAGTTAGCACAACATTGTACTGGATAGGCAGGAGGTAAGTTTCCCGTTTGTAGTCTCTGACATACACTGCATCTTTTTACAGCACACAGAAGTCAGTCAAGAGAGGCGTGCACACAAATATCGGCGAAGGCAAACCCACAAGGTGACGGAATGAATCCTGGGTGGTTTCTCAGCTTGATGTTCCACTAACACAGTTTTTCTCCTGGATGGCTGGATGGCAGGGCCGGCTCCAGGCACCCGCCGAGGAAGCTCGTGCTTGGGGCGGCAGATTGCAAGGGGCGGTGTTCCGGCCAATCTTAGGGCGGCATGGGGGTCTTTTATTTCATTATTTTTTGTGCTTCACCGCTCCGGATCAGTGAAAAAGCAAGAGCCGGCCCTGCTGGATAGGTACATGTGTGTGCATCCGCGTGCGCATTTTCATGGGTGTGCAACATTCTGTGGAATCTGGTTTTTACGTGGCATTCAGAGCACACATCTATGAAAAGCATCTTGCTGGTTACTAGCAACCAATGCCCCGCTCCCACAGCTCGCTCCGAGTACGGAAAGGCATCATGAAAGAGCAAATGTCAAATGAACGGTGCCCGGTGACTCGCACATCCGCACAAGCTTTTTGAGTCAGTTACCCTGGCCATTTTGGAAGATGCCTGAAACAGAGCCTCGGGGTCTGGAGCTGTTAGTGCTTCACGGAGACATCTCAGCTCCTCCTCTGCTGAGCCCAGGGTTATGGACTGGCCTGGAGTGGAGAAAAGGAGAAAAAGTACTGTAAGGATTAAGGAAACTGAACCCCTACTGCATGGATCTTCATACGGGAGGATCCATGTGCTATCATAGAATCATTGAATCTCAGGGTTGGAAGGGACCTCAGGAGGTCATCTAGTCCAACCCCCTGCTCAAAGCAGGACCAATCCCCAGTTAAATCATCCCAGCCAGGGCTTTGTCAAGCCTGACCTTAAAAACTTCTAAGGAAGGAGATTCTACCACCTCCCTAGGTAACGCATTCCAGTGTTTCACCACCCTCCTAGTGAAAAAGTTTTTCCTAATATCCAACCTAAACCTCTCCCACTGCAACTTGAGACCATTACTCCTTGTCCTGTCCTCTTCTACCACTGAGAATAGTCTAGAACCATCCTCTCTGGAACCACATCTCAGGTAGTTGAAAGCAGCTATCAAATCCCCCCTCATTCTTCTCTTCTGCAGACTAAACAATCCCAGTTCCCTCAGCCTCTCCTCATAAGTCATGTGTTCCAGACCCCTAATCATTTTTGTTGCCCTTCGCTGGACTCTCTCCAATTTATCCACATCCTTCTTGTAGTGTGGGGCCCAAAACTGGACACAGTACTCCAGATGAGGCCTCACCAATGTCAAATAGAGGGGGATGATCACGTCCCTCGATCTGCTCGCTATGCCCTATGCTGATGATTTGATGATTCTATGTGCTATGTTGTCATCAGCATAGTGTAAAATCTTGGCCCCATTGAAGTCAATGGCAAAACTCCTGTTGACTGTAATGGAGTCGGGATTACACCCTAAAATGTCTGAATGTTAACAGTAGTGGAATGTTATTGTGAATGATCCAGGATTGAACAAGCACTGTGTTCAGCTTGGAGCAGCTTTCTGTGTGTGTCTGGTTTCAGCAGTCTCTCTGCTCTCACTATTTACATCTAAGCTCCTCTTCAAGTACAACTCATGCAGGTAGATCAGAGGTTCCAGTTTAGAGGTGAATCCCTCCACCAAACTCTCCTTGTAAAAGAGACGGGGATAGACAAAAAACTTCGGCAAGAAACCCAGGCTCATCAGTCACTTCTAAACAATGCTAGGATTACTATGTCGTACATTCAAAGGTTGGAGTCCCTTATTCTGTTTCTGAATCACCAACACTGTTTGTAGGACTGATTAATAATAATTGGAACTAGGGTGACCAGGTGTCCCGATTTTATAGGGACAGTCCCCATTTTGGGGTCTTTTTCTTATATAGACTCCTATTCCCCCCCACCCTCTGTCCCGAGGTTTCACATTTGCTGTCTGGTCACCCTCATTGGAAATGGCCTTAAACGATAACCAAGCTCTATCCCTTAACATCTAACCCTTAGGTGAAAAGAATATCCTACTCTTTCACAAAGGGGAAAAATGGCCTCTACTTACTCCAGTAGCTCTGAAGGCTCATGCCAGAGGGCTGCTGGAAGAACTTTTTGTTTACAGAATTATTCCAGGAAACCCCTCCAGTACAGCCAGTGGCGGGGTAAAGAGAATGAAAATGTTTAGTACCAAGGGCTTGTCTCCATGGCGATATTCAAGAAAGCTAATCCCCATTCATTTCAAAATGCATGAGTTAAACTTCATTCAACACCTATGGGGACACACTTATTTAGAATTAAAGTGGCCTTCATTCAGGTTAGTTTCATCCATGGAATTCACTACAATTAATAAGGCCCATTTTAATTCAGAATCCGAGCATCCACACATGTGTTTAATGCCATTTACCTCATGCACTTTAAATGTACACCTTTAGTTCATTTGGATTAACTTTCCTTAGTGTCCCTGTGTAGACAAGCCCTAAGGAATTTAGTGCTTATCTACCTGTATGCAGACCATTTATTAGTTGTACAGTTCCCAAAAGTGTGCTAGGCTCTTTACACATCAGAATCTTCTCTTCTAATGAGGTATTTACAAGATGCCCACCATTCTGTTATCTAAGCGACAACAGACAGGACAGAAAGAACTAGATAGGCAGACAAATGGACATTACAACAGTGAAAGAAGGTGAAGAATTCCTTATACCTGCTAATGGTCTCCTCACCTTGTATACAGAGAAGGCAGCTGATACAGTCAACCACCCACTGACGGGACGTGGCCAGCGAATCACAGCTGTATGGTGCTATGCGTCCAATCAGAGATCCAAACCGATCAAAAGTTCCCTGAGTCTAATGAAAAAAGAAGGAAGAACGAAGAATGAATGGTCTCCAGTTGGACTAGACTTCACTTGCCATCCCTATTGTTGAGACCAGTCAGCTCTGTGTTTTTGGGGAACCAGGGCGCAGTATCTAGCCTGTCTGACTCATGAAAGACACCCCCCGCCCCCACCAGTCTCTGTTTGAACCCAAACCCATCAGAGAAAAGGCTTGCAGAGAACAATGAAGGGTGTTGGGAGTCACACCTAGACCCCTCCTGAGAAGGGTGACAAGATTAAGACATCTCCATTTGCATACAGAATGAAGAACAGAGACAACTCCCCTAGCCTCATCTGCATGAAAGATGGGATAGGAATTAGCATGAAGAATGAGGAACAGAGAACCGCACTGAACTCTGGGACCAGAAAAGCAGGGACGCACTGCATCATGGGAATCCCTGCTCCAGATGCTAATGAACCTACGCCTGCACACACCTAGCTCAGCAATTATCAGACCAATTCTAGTAATAAATCTTTGTTATCCTAAAATACTGAAGCAGCCTAGTTGCCTTGTGAGCTCCCTGGAAAAAACCACCACCCATAGCCAAGAGTGATCAGCTCCTATTGTCTAGTCTAAAGAAAACCCTTGAAAACCCATCAGTTTACCCATAAACAAATCTAGTGTTCTCCCTTGAACCATTGTATTTTCTCTACAAAACCCCCTACCTATGCCCAAGTAAGGGTTCTGATGTATAGACCCAAACTCTGCTTCAGTTCCACTGGGATTCCATCTCCTGACTGATCGTGCGGGGGGCTCTGCCTGTCTCCAGCACTCAGGACCCTGAGCTACCACCACCACCTGGGAACCCCAACCAGTTCAAGCCTCATGGAGTGGGTGAGATTCCCCCCCCCCGCCCCTCCATTTTCTTTTCTTCCTCAGGTATTAACCTTTCAAATGTAACCATTATGTTTGTTTAGCCCTCCTTGTGTAGTTATCACTATTATTCAACAAATAACTTTTGTGGTTCAGCTGGTTGCTTCTCTCTCTCTCCCTCTCTCTCTCCCTCCCAATTTTACTCTGTATTTTCCTCTTCCCCCATTTACTCTGCAGCAACCCTTCTTTTACCTTAGCTAAAGATCCCGGTAGTGCCCAAAAATACTGTGGGGTTTGCTCATGAAGTGGGTTACTACCAGTACAATTGTAACGTGAAAGTGGGATAGGGATGTGTTAAACTTGGGGCACGTAAGAGGGGAGCAGCTGAAAGTGCTGCTTAACCCAGCCCATTGAGTACAGGGCCATATGAGAGGATCAGCTGGAGAGGGCTGATGGACCTGGTCCGCTCAGACTCGCTCTGCTAGTGCGTGCGTGCGTGTTCATCTAGTTCTCGGCTGGAGGGACCCAGCCCTGGGGAACCGAGGTCCTGCAGGGTAGCTCCACTGGGAGGGGACTTGCAGAAGGAAGGAGGAGAGCTCCACACAAGTGACATAAGCAGCACATTAATAGAATTACAGACCCTCCCCCCCTCCAAGAAGAGTAACCCTAATCAATGAGCCTACCCCAAAGTAACAGGCACATCTGGTACCATTGTGCCCCTGATTCCTGTACTGTACTGGGTAATGCACTTTGGAAAACATAATCCCAATTGTACATACAAATGGATGGGGTCTAAATTAGCTGTTATCACTCAAGAAAGAGACCTCAGAGTCATTGTGTACAGTTCTCTGAAAGCATCCGCTCAACATGCAGTCAAAAAATAACAACATGTTAGGAACCCTTAGGAAAAGGATCGATAAGAAGACAGCAACTTTCTTTGTGCCACGATATGAATCTACAGGACCCCCAAACCTTGAATACTGCGTGCAGTTTTGGTCATCTCATCTCAAAAAAGATGTGTTAGAATGGGAAGAAATACGGAGAAGTGCAACACAAATTAGGCCTATGGGATAACTTCTCACCCAAGGGAGATTAAAAAAAGAGCGATGTTTCAGCTTGGAAAAGAGACGACGAAGAGGGAATATGCTAGAGGTCTATAAAATCATGACTGGTGTAGAGAAAGTCAATAAGGAAGTGTTATTTAGCCCTTCACCTAACACAAGACCCAATGAAATTAATAGGCAGCAGGTTTAAAACAAACCAAAGGAAGCATTTCTTCACACAATGCAGTCAGAAGACAGGATACTGGACCAGATGAACCATTCTTTTGCAGGAGGCAGGTTAGCCATTCTTATGTTTTATGTTCTTAGCTGGTTAAATAGAAATTTTCCTTTACCACCCTGGGAGCATAAGAACCAAGAATGCATTTGTGACACTGGCAGACCAGGCAACCTGTGTACGACCCATAATAACTTAACGAGAGGCACTTCCACTGTATCAAGACAAAAAGAAAAGGAGTACTTGTGGCACCTTAGAGACTAACCAATTTATTTGAGCATAAGCTTTCGTGAGCTACAGCTCACTTCATCAGATGCATACTGTGGAAACTGCAGAAGACATTATATACACAGAGACCATGAAACAATACCTCCTCCCATCCCACTCTCCTGCTGGTAATAGCTTATCTAAAGTGATCACTCTCCTTACAATGTGTATGATAGTCAAGTTGGGCCATTATGCTTTTGATTTTGTCTCCTTGGATTAGAAACATGGATACATTTAACACCGGCAGGAGAATGACATGCCTTCTCTATTCTGCAGTCTCTCATCTGGATCTGAATGAAAGCTCCACCCAGATATCCATTCATCCCATAACACTGAAAAAATTGAAATAGTTCACTGTTCCACACACAATCTTACCGTAGCATTCTGATCACTGAGAGTGGATTTCACAATCAGAAGCTTTTTAACTCTTGTCTCAGGCACTGAAAGATAAGGAGAGGTGTACAGTACTTCTTTGTTCCACACACACTCACTTTCCACACTGGAATTAATCCTGGATTTCAAAGGGCCCTAGTTAAGAATAGTACCAAGCTTCTCTCCTCTACAGAATCATTGGGAAAACATAGGACCAGATTCTGGTCTCAGTTGCACCAGTGTAAATCTAAAGTAATTCCATTTCTCTAAATAGTGCCATCCTACTACCATGATGGAAATATTATAAAGGAGTTTGATAGACTGAGGTGACTGAAGTTAATCTGCAAAAAGAAAAGGAGTACTTGTGGCACCTGAGAGACTAACCAATTTATTTGAGCATGAGCTTTCATGCTCCTTTTCTTTTTGCGAATGCAGACTAACACGGCTGTTACTCTGAAACCTGAAGTTAATCTGTGTTTACACCAGCATAACAGGACTCAGAATCTAGTCTAGAGTGTATAATACTTAGGATTCTCGAGTCAGGAGTATTATTCTATTTTTATCTGATTCTTGTTAACGTGCATTAGCCCCAAGTTAACTTCTGTATTTGAAGTTGAAAAAGACCTTGACAAATATCTTGGGCTACATTCAGCACTTAGTTGAACCTGTTGATTTCCATATGGGGCCATATAGGGGTAACTTAGGGCAGCATTTGGTCCCTTAGTGGATCTCCAAACCACTGGTGACTGTGTGTTCTAGAGCCTCTGTGCCCCAGTTGCAGAGGTGATGAGTCTGCTGCAGCCCTGCCGTGCCTACAAAGCCTTGGTTCTTTAGCTCAATCTCCAGTAGCTCAAGCTTTTAGCTCTGGATGTCCTCAACTCAACCCTCAGCATGTCGGCCAAGAGGGCAGCTGGCACAGTTGCTCCTGTGTTACTTACAGTCAGCCCCAACAATAGCCCTCAGGAGCTCTAAAGACACCACACGAACGGCCTCATGCTCAATCTTCTGCTGCTTGTGTAGAAATGCTAGCATGTCATCAGGAGAAGAACGGGCTGCAAGGGAAGAAATCACATCGTCACTGCCTGCAGAACTCTTCTTCTTACCGTACCTCACAAAGGTAAGGAAGTTACAAAGAAACCACAGTGTCACTCAGAGTGTCTTCCCCTTACCTAGCAGAAGTACACAATGGAACAGCTCTTTGTGGTTTTCAATGCTGAGCTGCTTAGCTGGAGAACAGATCTGTGGGAAGAAGGGAAATGGTCAAAGAAAAACTAATCAGAAGCAATGGAAAAGAAAAATGTTCAATTAATTTCTAAGCTTCCGCTTCCTGCTTGTCCAACTGGAGGTCTGAACCCCAGGGAGATGGTCCTGCATGCACAGCAAGACTCAAAGACAATGACCAATACATAAGATAAGAGAAGCAAAAGTGTTTTGAGCAGCAGAGCTGACCTAATCAAGACACAGCCACAGTTTTTACTTTACAACTCTGACTCCCGCTGGTAATCGCCTTATGGTGAAATTGCTTTACAAACTGAGCTGGATAGTAGCTAAGAAAATGAGAGCGCTCCCTGCTTACTCTTGAGCCTGCAGAAATCAGTAAGGCATGAGGAGGTCCCCAGGCTCTGCACGATCATTCCATCAATTTTTCAGTGTTAATATGCTTCAGATCTGCTGTGCCTAAGCTCAAGGGATCCAAGCAAAACCACCCCTCACCTGGTTGTGCAGAGCACTGCAGATGGCTTGAAACTTCGCTTTAGGTAGAGGGATCTTATATTCACCAGAGACCTCCAAGAGCTGGCTCAGACTCTGCAACAGAGGGCGAAAGTCAGATGGTGGGCACACAAAGGAGCCATATGTAGTGACTGAAGCAGATTCAGGGGATTCCTAGATTCCAAGGCCGGACCGGATTCTTGCCATCATCTAGTCTGACCTCCGGTCGGTATGACACAGGCCAGAGACCTTGCCCAGAATAATTCCCAGAGCAGAGCTTTTAGAAAAACATACCAATCCTGATTGAAAAGTCGTCAGAATCCGCCTCGGCCCTTGATAAATGGCTCTAATTGTTAATTATCTCACCATTAAAAATGTACACCGTAGTTCCAGTCTGAAAGTGTCTAGCTTCAGTTTCTAGCCATTGGATCAAGTGACACCTTTCTCTGCTAGACGGAAGAGCCCATTAGATAATAGAAGTCCCTCATGTAAGATATTAGAGACTGTAATTAAGTCACCCTGTCACAGGATAGGTCCACCCCGTCAGGGTGGTATCAGGTTGAGGAGGAATTGAAGTAGATCTGGAGTGGCCCAACTGGCCTAGTCTCCCTAGCCACCACAGCAGTCCGGGTTCCTAGGGCAGCATCGCCTAATGGTCGGGATCAGTGCAGCAGCCCTTGGGTGAGGGTCCGCAGCCCAACAGCCTGAGTCACTTGGGCTGCCCTTCTCGGGATGGCAGTGCGGCCTAGTGGCCAAAGTCAGTAGACCCACCCTTGGCTGCAGGGCAGTGCGGCCTAGTGGCCAGAGTCGATAGAACCCCCTTTTGTGGCAGGGAAGTGTTACCTAGTGGTGAGCCCTTCTCCACTGGGTCCTACCTATTCCACAGGGTCCCAGCCCAGGGCGCAGGGGTATCTGCCACCAACTCAGCGGGGATCCTTCCAAAGCATGCTGAGTCAAGCCCGCTACCTCAACTGGATCAATGCTTCGTCCACCTAGGCTGCTTCCCACCCATTCTTCCGCAGCTGGGACGCTCAGGGATTCTGGGGTCTCTCCTCCATCTCTGGCATTGGGTGGCTGGGGGTCAGCTGCAGCCACAGTCCGGCTGGCCTCTGAATCCTGGAGCACTGGCAGTCTCTCTGCAGGAGCCTGCAATGCGCCTCGGCTCCCTTCGGCAGCCATCCCAGCCTGAGCTGAGCGGCTCTCTTTTGTATCCTGGGTCCAGCTGAAGCATGCCGAGCAGAGATGAGGGGGCATGGCCTCCTCGGCCCACAAAGCAGGATTAACCCCTGCTGAACCAATGCGGGGTAGGTAAACCCCATCACACAGCCTTTTACTTTCTGTGTATTAAACTAAAGAGATTGACTTCCTTGATTCTCCCTCTGTAAGGCACATTTTCCAATCCTTTCGTCACTGTGGCTCTTCTGTCAATTTATCAACACCCTTTTTGAATTGTGGGCACTAGAACTGGACACAGGATTCCAACAGTCGTCAGACAAGTGCCAGATTTAGAGGTAAAATAACCACTGTGCTCCTCCTTGAGATTCCCCTTTTGATGCACCCCAGCTTCAGCTTTTTTGGCCACAGCATGAGTTCATGTTCAGCTGATTATGCCCCATGACCCCCAAAATCTTTTTCAGAGTCACTGCTTCCCAGGACAGCATCCCCCCATCATGTATGTGTGGCCTAAATCCCTTGTGCCTAGACGCATACATTTACATTCAGCCGTATTTAAAGGCATATTGTTTCTTTGCGCCCAGTTTGCTAAGTGATCTAGATCACTCTGAATCCATGAGCTCTCCTCTCCATTATTTACCACTCCCCCATTTTTATCTCATCTGCCAACTTTATCAGTGATGATTTTATGTCCTCTGCCAGGTTATTGATTAAAAAAAAGATGAAAATCGAATTCCTTCCTGCATCTAACACACTTTTCTCCTTTGCTGCTTGAAGCTTCCAGAATGTCTCGGATGCCATCTACATACTTTACTATGTTTACACAGTTGTGTAGTGCCCTGATGCTATCAAACAAGTCCATGATGCATTGGTTCCCTCCAAATCATGGGTATTTCAACCCCCAAAGTGACCACATACTCCGTACTAGAAAGCTTCAACCAACATAGACGGGGAGTAAATATCACTACCAAGAAGTTAGAGCTGTCTCATGATTTCATTTACAACTGTGTAGCCCCACTCAAGACAGAATATGGCCCCTTACTTCTCGCTCATGTGGTACTGAGGGGGGATGAAATAGAGAGACAAGGTGAGTGAGACAATATCTTCAATTAGATTATCACGCCCACCTTGTCGCTCCAATATCTTGGACCAACATGGCTACAAGAGCACTGCATAGAATGGTAGATGAAACAGACAGGCAATGATTTTATATCTATTGAGTTATGCAATGCAAAGCAATGACCCTCAAGCCTCCTTATTATTAATTTTCAACCATTGACAGTTGGCTTGGTATCGACCAGAGACAACATATGGTAGCCCCTGCTCTGAGGAGCTTATGATCTAAAAGAGAGACACAGAGTTGACAGGATGTTTTGGGAAATCACAAGGCGGGAGTATCTTGTTGTGCAGGTGTTTTGTTTTTTATCTCCTTCTCCTCCTCCCCAGGAAACAGAGGATGCTTTTCATCAGAGGCAGTTACCTACAAATCTTGTTGCCTGGGTCACCATGTGTATAAACCCAGAACTTGTGTGCATATTTATTATCTAACAAGTCACTATCTAGACCAGGAAACCCCACTGGCAGCAAATTCCTCCTGCAGGTCATACAGGCACACACAGAGACAGTTACCTTAATGAGTGGTACCTCACCTTGGTGACGTGAAAAACATCAATTTCCTCCTTATATTGCTCAAGGAGCCATGAGATCTCTTTAAATATTGGATTTTGCGGCTCCTTTTTGTGTAGCAGGATGCCCATCATGGGACCAAGGGCTTTGATGATGGCCTTCTTGAGCTGCATAGATGAGACACAGAATTTATGTTCCTATGAATTCATTCAATATCTTCCAATAGGCACAACTTTCCTACTTCTAATGAGTGCAGTTTCCCTTGTTCCACTGTCGGAACGGTCCTATCCCAATATTTCCTGGTAAAGAACCAGGACTCGTAGGGTTGGTGTCAGGATTATATTCTAATGCACCTCACAACTAGACCAGATAAAATATTTCCCCAGATTAGTATGCATTCTAGGCCAACTCATCCCTGCTGTAACTCCACTGGGGCTGAATGGACTTAGACCAGGAATTAATTTAGCCCACTATCCCGGGTTCATCTGCACATTAGGTGCACAAAACTAGACTCCATGTACACTGGGTACAGACCGAATTTCCATGATGTGGTGACATTATAAACGTATGGGTTTTCGATGTTTTACATGACAACCTGTTCCATCCAAAAGGACCTACCATTAAATGCCATCATCCCAAAGAGTGCCAGACACACAGAATGTAACATCACAATTTCCGCTAAAGGTTTAGAAAGCAAGCAATTCTCACCTCCAGCTCCTCACAGCTCAGCCAGTTGCTGGTCACATGACTATATAAGGGAAGAATGTTCTTGCAGAATTGTGATTCACCCATTCTGGGGAATGGGCACTTTTCCCAGTTCATAAAATATACATTCACTGCCCTTGAGCATTTTTCCAGAACTGCACAGAAGGAGAGAAGACAGGCAATGTGAAAAGGACATAGTAATAATGAGGAGAAGTTGCTTTCTCAGAGAAGACACCCAGGCCTATCGTTTACTCCAGTACCATGGCAGCTACTATCAGGACTAGATGCTGAAATCCCATATCAATTGGGAGCTATTTCTCTTTTCCCCATTCCATTTCTTGTTTCTTAAAAGGTTTTTTTCTTTGTACATCTCTCCATCTTTTTTCAATTACCATCATTTGAAGACTCTCGTCCCCTGCAGTTATTGTTTATTGAACCCGAACACTGTATGATTTCATCCTGAGTTACAGTTTGTCTGAAAGATGTTCAGTGCTCCTCACTGCCATTGGCTTTAGTGGGATTTGAAGGTAGTGGGGAGCACTTTGCCCTAAAAGTAGGTGCATCTAGTGTCCTTGCTAAGACGAATTAGGGCCCAATCCTGTTCTCTATGAAGTGGATGGCAAAATTCCCATTTCCCTCAAGGGCGCAGGATTAACCCCTTACTGAGCATCACCTGAAAAGCAAAGGAAGAGAGAAGTGGAGTAGACAGAGAAAGAGGGTGAAAGGAGATGATGATGATGATGAAGAAGAAACTGAGGAGAGAGAATGGGTGGAGGAGTGGGAAACAGGGGATTTTTAAATGTACAGTAATGAAATCTGCTCCCTTCACCTCCTCCCCCAGGAGCCTCCTGGCAGAGGGGCAGCTTCAGCCTTTGTGTCTGTTTATTTTAAACGATATGCGTGAGTCATAAAGGGCCTGAACTTACAAATGCTCAGCACCTCCTGCAAAGGAAGGAGCACTCTCAACTTCACTGAGTGCTACGGGAGCCAAGGAATGCAGCACCTGGTGCAATCCAGGGAAGGGAGCACAGTTCAGGGCCTGTTTGCAAACTTGGTCAGTCACTTAAATCTGTACCAAGACCCCCTAAATATCCATTTGGGGCACCTACAGGAAGTGCTGGCACTTACCACCGCAAAATGCTTGTCTCATCCTGCTGTCCTTGACTAACGCCAACATGGAGATCATGACCTTCAGGATCATTCCCACAAAAGGGATACACTTAAGTGCTGCAGAGAAAGGCCAGAAGAGAAGGAAGACAGACAATCAGCTGCTCTCTGCCTTCTTACAACACACGTAGAAACACTGTGGGGCAGGATGCTATGGGTTCCGAGGCCATTGGCGCTGCGTAAGCAGAGCAGAATGGCTTTAAAGCAGCCATTGAAAGCCAGTGGGGGATTCACCCTGAAGAGGGGAATCCTCCACAGGTGTACAGCTGTGCCCAATGCCCAACTCACTCCCAGAGCAAGGGGAGAGAGCACTGGGGCGGGATGGCAAGTGGGGTGGAGAAGAGCTCCACTAGACCTGATCTTCCACTCATTCCCATCCTTAAGGTACTTCACTCAGGGGCATAGGTTAGAGCTTGCACCTCCAGCTGGATCGCTCATGATCTGGAGGCCAGAACTAGCAACAGCAGTTAATCTTGTGTTTCTACACACACACACTCAAACAGAGCTCTGTTTAGCGGTAACATTTTTAGGTAGAGAGATAATCCCCTGTCCTTAAATGAAAAACAATCACTTTGAAAGAAAAGAGGGAAGTGACCATACCATAGGCGGATGACAGGTTGCCCAATGTAATGAAAATAAACTCTTCAGGCAGCTCCAGATGATACACCAGCTCTAATATGACATCACTGAAATAGCAGCGTGCCAGAGTCACTAAGGTGTTGCTAGCTGCCACTTTTAGTTCATTTCTTGCTTCCTAAAAACAAAAACCAAAAGAGAGAGACTGAGGTGACTGAAGCCAGTTGCACTAGCCAGAGTTGTTTACATGAGTCAAGTCCGTATTTCTGTGCACAAGTTGTGAATGAACCAACCCAACTTTCTGAGGGTAGAGTCATTCGTCATAAATATTCCTTGAGTCACTTGAGTCACTTGGCTAAACAGTTTTCAGCCTTTGAGTTGCTTGCAAGCTGCTTCGTCAGCACATGTGTAACTTTCAGCATGTGAGTTGTCCCATCTTATGCATGTGCACAAGTGCTGTCTAGGACCTGGGCTTTGGTCTGGAGGAAGGTGTGGACCTCTAACAGAAGAATACATTTTCATTTCAGTTTATAGTTTATCCCCCCAAAAGAGAGTTTGAATGAGTTAAAGCTTTGGATCCTTTGATTGGTATCTCGGGAGAACTAACTTACCTGAGTCTTCTCTGTCATGTGGTTTGAGGCTAGTGTTATTATTTTCTTCAGAAGCCGCCTCTCTAGGCCCTGGGTGTCCTGCTGTAAGACTTTCTCCAGGACACAGTAAATGTCTATTCTGTTTTGCTGGGGACAAAACATAAAGGAGAAGAATTGGGAAAAGTTTGTCTTGCCGACCAGACAGTAATGTAGCTAATAAGCCCCTGCCCTAATTGGTGGCTTAATTGGCGTAAAACATGCCCTGCCCTCCACAAGCACCGCATTCAGCAGCGCTTCAGAAGCAGCCGAGCAACTGACATTGTTTAATCTTCCTGGAGAGAAAAGAGCCAGAGGAAGCGCCCTTCACTGCCCCCTTCTCTAGTTTCATTTATTCAGAACAAACAATAAAAATGAGCACCTTGCCCTTGATCTTGCCACTCCAGGAAGAATTTGTAAATGTGGAATATAAAATACCCAACTCCTGCAGTGAGTCCTCAACCGCTCCCGGGGGCAATGAGCTCAGCCCTTAGATCTACACGGACAGTAGCACGCGCGAAGGTGTCTTTTATGTGGCCCATCAGTGTAGAACTTCACAGATGACACTAACTATGGAGGAGTTGTAGGATCAGTTGGGACCGAGAAAAAATAAAGCGTGACACTGAGAAATTAAAAGCCTGAGGAGAGACCAAGATTCATTTCAGAAAACTGCAAACTAGCACCCCTGGAAAGGAGGTAGAAGTAACTGACAGAATGGGAGGGAGAAAAGTGGGAAGCAACAAGTGCCCTGGGGGTGACAGTGGAAAACAAAGTCAAGAGGTATATGCAAGGTGTGATGGCTACCACAA
Organism: Lepidochelys kempii; assembly: GCF_965140285.1. Classification (NCBI taxonomy): domain Eukaryota; kingdom Metazoa; phylum Chordata; order Testudines; family Cheloniidae; genus Lepidochelys; species Lepidochelys kempii. The sequence goes on from NC_136399.1 coordinate 19,131,071, forward strand.
AGAGCCATGTGGGTCGGGTCTTTTACACACAGGGATCATGGCACAAAGCAGGAAGACAACAGTTCCTCTCTGTTCAGCTGAGCTGTGACTGCATCTGGAGGAGTGCCTTTTCTAGCACCACATTCCCAGAGAGATCAACAAATGGGAAGTCATTCCTGGGAGAGCAAAAAAGAATGTAGGGGGCTGGCAGAAGTGACTTCTGGATAGAGCCCTGCAACCTGACCCAAATCCTAGGGGACCTGACCACAGGCATCTGGGTCAGGTTGGGTGAGAAAACAACTGGACCCTCTTGAGCTCGGGTCAGGTCGGCTCTCCTCCTTTAGCCCCTGGGATCGGCACAACCGGGACTGCGTGTTCCTGCCAGCCACCACCTCCTTCCTGTGCTGCACGCGCTGTGGAGCAAGGATGCCGAGGAGTCACAGCGTCTCCCTCTCTCTGCAGCGCAGACCCAGCGCAGCAGGGACCGTGTCAGAGGATGGAGCCATTGCTGCACACAGTGGCCGCTGCACCAGCCCCATGAGCAGGATGCAGCGGCAGGATCCGGTTTGGGGGGAAAGGTTGGGACCAGGATGGAAAATGATTCAGCCCTCTCAGGGTGAGGTGAGTGGGCCGGGGGCCAGTTCAGGTTGGGCTTAAAAATTGGGCCCGAGCAGACCCCTACTTCTGCAGACAGACGGAAAGAGCTGTCTGTGTCTGATGAGGCCAAGGGATGACTCTGAAGGAGAGAGGATAATACCATACAACTACCTGGAGGGTGTGAACACCAAGGAGGGAGAGGAATTTTTTAGGATAATACATTTTGGTAAAAGTAGGAGTAATGGGATTAAGCTAAAAAAGGACATTCAATTTAGACTTTGATAACAGGAAAAATGCCCCAACTGTAAGACAGGGCTATTAGGTTATGACATAGTCTTCCTAGGAAAGAGGCGGAAGTTCGGTCCTTAGGGGCTTTTCAAATTAGTTTGGCCAAAACAGTGGAAAATGGCTGCTGGGAATGCTCCTGCATTAGCAGGGAAATGGACTGGATGATCCAATAGGTCTTTTCCGTCTCGGTCTCCTGTGAGTCTAGACATCTGTGTGACCTGCATGCCAAGGTCATAACCCACTTTGGAAGGTTCAAAGCCAATCAGATCTCTGAATGGGAGAGCTTAGGGGTCAGACAGGGTCTGCATCAGATCTCTTGATTGGCTATACGTTCCAGTGGTTCTGCTTTAAAAGGCATGCTTCTGCAAACTGCAATCATAACAGACAGCTCCACTGGGGAGAAGCCCCTTCCATTCATTTTTAAATGTAAGGAGGATTTTTTTAATGGAAAATTGTCACTGACAACTTATCAATACATAAGCACTACATAATTCAAGTAATTCAAGTAATTAATCACATGAATTAACATAATTAATCACTCTCCTTACAGTGAGTATGATAACACCCATTTTTTCATGTTCTGTGTGTATATAAATCTCCTCACTGTATTTTCCACTGAATGAATCCGATGAAGTGAGCTGTAGCTCATGAAAGCTTACGCTCAAATAAATTGGTTAGTCTCTAAGGTGCCACAAGTACTCCTTTTCTTTTTATAATTAATCAAGTAATTCAAATAATTAAAGGAGTCGGAGGCCAAGACAAGCGGTTCAGTTGGCCTCCTAGTACTTTAATGGAAACTAAAATGCCTTCTGTGTTGGCCCTTAATAGGGAAATGGACTTTGTTGGATGCAAGTATTAATCAATGGAAAAAAGGGGTCTGAATATTCCTCCTGGGGCAATTCTGCACTACTGCACATGTGCATAATTAATGAGCCCCGCATATTTTTATTTTTTTGCACAGTAAAAAGCTTCTGCTGAAATGCTGCTGCCGTTCCATCTCTTGCCCACCAAAGGGTGCTGTGGCAATAGAACAAAGCAGCAACTCCCTATCAGCGAAGGAAGAGAGAGAGCCTGTCTTCTTCACAGCAGGCCAGGTCAGGAGACAGGGGCTATGGGGAGACAGACAGTGTGGGATGCTGGGGTGGGGTCAATCAGGGGCTCATAAGGGCTAGTGGGGGAGGACAGACTGGGGCAGGGGCTGAATGGGAGTGGAGGCACAGAGTTAGAGGAGGAGGGAGGTTCAGGGCTCCATAGTGATGGGGGAGGAGGTGCAGAGCTACCTAAGGACAGGGGCCGGTTGGCTGGGGGCACAGAGACACATGGGGACAGGGGGAGGGGGTACAGGGACACATTGTTAGGATATAGATGTTCAGGCCTGTCTGTAAAGGCCTATCATCTAAGAATTTAGGTGTATTCTTATCACTTGGCTAGTTCTAGAGGTATAAAAGAAAGAATGAAAATCACTGTCTGCCAGTGTAAGGTCCTTCTCTTACTGTGACAGTCTGAGGCCCTGTTCTTAGGCTAAGGCCTTTGGCTAAGCAGCAGAGGCAGCCATAAGCTGGGAAGCGACCAGTCACCTCTTCACATTCCCAACTAGTCACATTGAAATAAGGTGCTATTGGGCTGTTAGGAACACAATCCTGTCCTGATAATGCCTATTGCCTCCAGAGAAAGGGAAGGGCCTAGAAGATGTAAAAGGAAACTTAGTTTGAAAGCATCCTGTCTGGCAAGAACTCACTTATCACTAGCAGGGATGTGAAATCCTCATTTCTGGGTTTGTTCTATCACTGTAGTCCCCATTTCCCCATTGTTTGTCTGTATAATCTCTGTCTGGTTCTGTGATTGTTTCTCTCTGCTGTATAATTAATTTTGCTGGCTGAAAACTAATTAAGGTGGTGGGATATAATTGGTTACATAATCATGTTACAATATGTTAGGATTGGTTAGTTAAATTTCAGGAAAAGGATTGGTTAAGGTACAGCTAAGCAGAAGTCAAGTTTTACTATATAGTCTGCAGTCAATCAGGAAGTGAGGGGGTGGGTGTGTGGGTGGGGGAAATGGGAACAGGGAATGGGGGTGGGGAAATTGGAATCATGTTTGGCTAAGGGCAGGAATGGGAACAGGGACACAGCTGTAAGGCTCTGTGGTGCCAGAGCTGGGAAGGGGGACACTAAGGAAGGAAACTGAAATCATGCTTGCTGGAAGTTCACCCAATAAACATGGAATTGTTTGCACCTTTGGACTTCGGGTATTGTTGCTCTCTGTTCATCTGAGAAGGACCAGGGAAGTGAGTGGGTGAAGGAATAAGCCCCCTAACACACATGGGGATGGGGGGAGTGGGTTTCTGAGTGGGGGTGGAGGGACACATGTAGACGGGGGTCCAAGGACCCATGGGTGTGCAGGAACACATGGAGACAGGGGCAGATGTGCCTTACTGAATGGGAGAGGTTAGGGGTCAGACAGGGTCTGCATGGGGGGAGCTGCCTAACAATTCCTCCCTGCCCCTCCCAAAAAAACTGTTCCATACTTTTCCCACCCATACCCAGCAACGCTCCAAGTTCACACCCAGGCTCCTTCCCAGCAATTTACTTCCCTCCATTACCCTTGACTCTACCAAGCCTTTGCACTGCGCCTAAGGGGTGCAAGAAATATGGTTCTGTATTGAGTTTAAATGCATTATTACTCAGAGTTCTGTATTAACATGCAGAGTAAGGAATTGGTTTGTCAAAAAACATTTCCTGAATCCTTTTTGTTGTCTGTATTCATACAGACATACTTGCTGACAGGTATTTTGAAATAAATAACCAAACATCATTTTAACGGGTGTAATTATATTGTATTATTTTGACAAACAAAATATGCAGAATTTTGCAGAACCTCTAAAATATTGTACGCATCATTTTTATTTTTTTCTTGCAGAATTCCCCCAGTAGAAAATATATAGATAAGGGTCCCTTCAATGCTATAATCTCAATAATATGTCATCATAACAAAGGAGTGTTGGCTAGGCTTTAGAGCAGGGAGTCAGTTCACTTGGGTTTTATTCACATTCTTTGACTAACTTGCTAAGTGGTGTTGAGCAAGTTACTTAATTCCCTGTGACACAAGTCATCCATAAATGGGGATAATGCTTCCCATTCTCACAAGGGTGCTGTGAGTCTTAATTCATTAGTATTAGGGAAGTGCTTTGAGATTTTTGGACGAAGATGCTAAAGAAGGACAAAGTATTATTAGAAGAGATTACTGCTAGTCCGATGGTGTACTTTTACTGTCTACAGCCCATGTACTCCACTGTGTGTAAAAGGGCAATGCTGTCTTTATAGAGCATTGTATCATCCTGATCTGTAAGAACAGCATTTTGCATGATGAGTTTACGCCTGAGGACAGAAGGGCGAATACTGATTCTCCTGATGGTGCGCCAGGCCAAGTTCTACACTGAATTACCCCCGTGCAGTCCCTTGTACCCCCATGAAGTCAGGCAGAATTTGGTGTGGACACCTGGAAAGCGGATGCAATTTCATGAAACTGCCCTACCTCATCCTTTTGCAGTTTCTCGAGCAGAACTGTCAGAACGATAGCCAGCTTGGTCTCGGCTATAAAGGCAATCCTGAGGGCAATTTTGCCCTTATCTTGGTCATCCATATGTGCCAGGAGGGAAACAACCTCATTATAAACACCTGAAATTAAATAAAAGGATTCGGCTGGTTACCACTGACAGCAGAAATTGGTGCTGGCCTCTTTAATTCACTATCCAGTCAAGATTCTGCAGGAGCCCAAACACTGTGAGAAGTAGACCTGGGAATCGTGGAAATCCTCTTCCTTCCTCCTCATGACCAGGTTTGTTTGCTGAACTACCCAGTGTGCTTGGGGGGAAATCATAATGAAGCAAATTTGCTCCTTTCAAGTAGGTCCCCACGTAAAATAATCTTCCTTTCCCTCTTTACTGTCAATTGATGAGTTTTGATAGCATACAGAATAATAATTTAACTCTAAGCCAAGAAATAGAGCTAAAGTTAAGCACATGCTGAGGAGTTTTGCTTAGTCAGGGCCTCATTTTCAAAAATCTTGAGCACCCAGATGTACCTATTAGCTATGCTCGGAACTTTTGGGGCTCGGTATCTCTTGAAAATCAGGCCACTGTTGGAGAGCTCAGTATGAATTTAGAAGCTTAACTTTAGGCCCCTTGTTTTGAAGAAAGCCTTTAATCTTCTTTTATGGTCGTTTAAATAATTGCAGAGAAGACTCATGGAACGGAGTTCATCCAGTTCATAGAATATCAGGGTTGGAAGGGACCTCAGGAGGTCATCTAGTCCGACCCCCTGCTCAAAGCAGGACCAATCCCCAACTTTTGCCCCAGATCCCTAAATGGCCCCCTCAAGGTTTGAACTCACAGCTCAAACCACTGAGCTATCCCTCCCCCCTGTACAGTTGCCTGTAGAGGTCATAAAGGAATTCCCCCGCCCCCCACCCCCACCCCCATGCACAATTGGCGAGGTGTACGCTGTGAGTGGGGTGGGGTGGGGTGGGGTGGGGTGGGTCCCTCCAACCTTCATCTGAAGCATCAGGGATTGACCATAGCAGGAGATGGGACACCTGGTAGGGTGGACCAGTGCTCTAAAATGGTTCAGAGAATCTGTTTCCTTAGCTGTCCTGCTCACATGCTCAGGGTCCAACTGATCTCCAGAGTTGTGGGTGGGAAGGAATTTCCCCCTGGTCGGATTGGCAGGGACCTTTGAGTGGCAGGATGGGGCACTGATCACCTGCTAGGATAATCTGAGTATATCTGACCCAATCAATTCTCGGCCATTGCAAGGGCCTCAGGCATTGGTGGAACCTCAGTCTCTCCTGTCCTCTGCCGACGGCACACAACAGTTTTGTCTCCTACAGACTGAAATGTTTTTGTCCAAGACAAGTTTTGGGGTTCAGTGTAGGGTTGCTAGGTGAAATTTAGTGGCCTGTGAAATACAGGAAGTCAGACTAGATGATCTAATGGTCCCTTCTGGCCTTAAACTCTAGGAAACAATGAAATAGCTGGTATATGAAAAAAACCAGGATTTGATCTCCCATGTATCTCTTCGCTCTGGGCAGAAATTCTCCAGGAGACTTAATATTTCACAAGAAATCTGAAATGCCGTATTTATCTGTCTCCATTGTAACAGCATTCCAAGCATGAAGGAGGAACTAACAAGATTTCCCCTTCCCAGGAAAGACTACTTGAGGTTAGGTGATTGCCCATCCGTTATGCAAATTGCATCCTTCAGTTGTAACACCCAGATGCAAACGGAATCATGACTGTAACCTACTCTGCCCATCTGTGTGGGATGAGGAGCACTAGTGTTGCTAAGAAATGTGACCCCATGCTTTGTTCTCTTGCATTTAAGATAGTAGCAGAGCTTCATTTAGACAGCTAGAGGAGAAGTCCTTCTACCTTTTTTGTTCTAATTTCCCCTATCGCTGATGGAGTTGGCTCCATGGATGCAGAAGAGACAAAATGAGGACCCATAACAAACATAAAACAACTGGGAGAAAAGAAGGAAGACCTCCCCCATAACATTCCCTAGAAACTCAGATTCTCAGGAAAGTTTCCAGGTCCAGAGGCTGTAGGCCAACTCCTCAACTGGTGTAAATCAACACAGCTACAAGGAAGTCAAAGGAGGGACACTGGTTTACAGCAGCTGAGGTTCTGCTCACACAAATGGAGAACATTACAGCTCATCTGTATGCCTATGCTTTCTAAATGTGTGTGTGAATATAGAATGGATATAGAGAATACAATGCTGACCCTTACCTCTGTCGTTTACCTCCTGATCACTCACAAATTTATTCATGTTTTAATCTTTCCTCAACACTTCCTCCAGTCCTTTCTCCAAAGAGCTCCAGTACTGATAGGCAGCTGGCCTCTCAGGCTGTCCTGTCCGGAATAGCCAGTTAAGATTATGCAAGCACTATTATGACATCGCTGTGACTGTGACATAGCACATAAACTGCTGCTGACCAGGTAGGTGCTGTGATGACATGGACAAGAGTCTCAAAGGTATTTAGGCTCCTAACTCGCACTGAAATCAATAGATGTGAGGAACCTAAATACATTTCAATATCTGGGCCCATCCATGTACGCAGTCCAATAGGTGGCTAAATTTGCTCCAGTGTAGAATTTCTCATTCACTCGAAATCATTTTGAATTTTGGTTCCGTCCCTCTCTCAGTTTGCCACACTTTCCAATATTGGTTTTACTGGAAAATCTGCTCCTGCTTGAATGGATAGAAAATAAAAGCACCGAACAAAGAAAGAGAAGAAACTGCCTTGGAGAATGCACAGTGATACTTGAGTGTGGGTGGTTGGTTGGAATGCACAGTGACACTTGAGTGTGGGTGGTTGGTTTCTTTTGCTTTTTAATTTGGTTGATTAAAAAGCTTGATGAAATCTTATTGGACTGTATTACAAATCTTGATTTTTATATTGTTTTACAATGAATTGAAATTTATTCTTCATTTCCATGTCCTGCCAAACAAATCAACTAAATTATTTTTTGTTGTGTTTAATACAGTGTGGTGTCATATGTATGGCCATATGTAGAGCCCACAGTTGATTTTGGAGATGATGTTGCCTTTAAAGCATTCAGAGTGATGACACTCTTTGCAGTAAACCATGTGGAAAAAGAATTCCAATGACATGTGTCCTTTGCTATGTATAAGTGATTTTGTGCCTTACCCTTTCTGATTTTGCCCTTACACGGACACACTATTCTTTTGTACTCCTCCTTAGTAATTCGTCCATGTTTCCCCATTTTGTAGGATTTCTTTTTGATTTTCAGGTCATTACAAAACTTCTGATGGAGCCATTGGCCTCTTACTATTCTTCCTCTCTTTCCTTTGCATTGGCAGTTGTGCCTTTAATATTGTCTCCTGGAGAAACTGCCAGCTTTCCTGAACTCCTTTATGCCTTAGACGTTTTCCCCATGGGTCGCTACCTACCAATTCTCTGAGGATGTTAAAGTCTGCTTTTGGCAGTCCTTCTCCTGTCATTCTCACTCCTTCCTTTCCTTAGAATCATGAAATCTATCCTTCCTGATCCCTTTCACCCAAATCACCTTCCACCTTCACATTCACAACCAGCTCCTCCCTGCTGGTCAGAATCAAGTCTACAGTGGCTGTCCCCCCGGTTATTTCCTCCATTTTCTGAAACAAAGCATTGTCCCCAGTACATTCCAGAAACTTATTGGGTAATTTGGGGTTTTACCATTTCCTTTTTCAGCAGATGTCTGGGTAGGTAAAGTCCCCCATTACAATCAGGATTTGTGTTTTGCATATTTCTGTTGTTTGTTCTAGAAATGCCTCCTCTCCCTCCTCTTCCTGATTTGGTGGTCTGTAATAGACCCCTACCAGGACCTCACCCCTGTTTATTCCCTCTTTTATCTTTACTCAGAGACTTTCAACTGGTCTGCTTCTCACCTCCTTCTGGACCTCAGAACAGGTTTACAATGCAATATGTCCTCTCTTTTTTTTCCTGCCTGTCCTTCCTCAACAAGCTATAGCCCTCTATACCAATAGTCCAGTCATGAGATTTATCCCATCAAGTATCTGTGATGCAGTTAAGCTCAGTTAAGATTTATGTTCTAAAACTCCCAGTTCTTACTGTTTATTCCCCATTAGTATTCCTCCTTGCTTGTGTGTACAGACATCTAAGATGTTAAGCAGATGCCCCCATGGATTTCCCTCTTGTTTCTCCTATAATTCTACTGCAATTTTCCACATCTACTTCTCCCCACACAGCTAGTCCTCTGTTAAGGCCACCTTTTTTTACCTGGTGGCTTTTTTCACCTGCCCCCTCTGAACTTAGTTTTAAGCTCTTCTCCTAAGGTTGGTGAGTCAGTGCATGAAGATGTTCTTCTCCTTCTTGGTCAGACGGACCCCATCTCTTCCCAGCAAACCTCCTTCCTGCAATAGCATCCCATGGTAGAGGAAGTCAAAGCCTCCCAGAGACCCATCTTCATAACCCTATTCTGTGGGCATGCCTACCATTGAGTGTGTATTGAGCAGAAAGAACACTCAGTGCAGGAGACAAGGGGACTGAGTTAAACTGCAGATGTCAGGTTCACAAACTTCCATTTTCCGTGACTAATCTCTTAAGCTAGTGAGGATGGCCACGGTATAAAAATATTTCTGGAGATCAGCATGTGATTATTTGTATTGCAGTATTGCCTCACAGTCCCAGTCACAGAGTAGGATCCCATTGCGCTCGGACCTGTAGAAACAGAGAACAAGATGGTCCTTAACTGTCATTAATTAATTTACACATCTTAACAGCACAACAAACAGACAAGAGGATAATAAAGCAAGCAAAAAAGCCCCCTTTGACCAGGTACCAGCAGATAACTAATATAGAGCTACCTATTTCGGGAACTTTCTTCCTGATTCAGGGTCTGATGTGACTCAGCCCCTGTTCCATGCCATTGTGTAAACTGGGGACTCGTACATTTGCACAAGATGGAAAGTATCCAGTGGCACACCGTTGAGGCCTACTCCAGTTTTAGTACATAAACAGCAGGCCACTCTGCAAGAAGCTAAGGGCATGGTCAGCACAGAGAGTTTGCCTGTCTCTGTGCTGGTGTTCTGCACCCCTCACTGTCTACACCTGGCTCCATAAAGTCGGGCCTTTCAAAAATGCAGCATCAGGTAGGAGCACAGGTAATTGTAAGAATGCTTGCTCATTGCAGCTGTTACCATCCTGGCAAGGCATCCACATATAAGTCCACTCCGGATGGACCAGTGATGGGAAGAGTGTTCATGCATGTGACAAGTAACACCATGAACTATGTAATGCCACAAAATAAATTAAGATCAAGAACAGAACAAGAGTATGTGTGGCAAAGCCATGACAAACACTGTGCAGGCATCAAGGAGCTCATAAATTAGCACATCATCACCCCAACACTGCCTCAGCTTGACTTAGAGCTTGGGCAACAGTAGACCCTCAAAAGGAGGAGGCCACAGCTTTACACCCGTGGTCACTGTGATGTTAACTGGCTGAATTTGACAAGAGCTGGATCAGAGGTTGACTTTGAGTGTATTTACAGGGGGCAAGGTTTTCACAACACAAGCTTTGTGCACGCACGCAAATAGTGTTCTGCAGCAGTGCAAGTTGAGCTGCAGCAATGAGCAGCGGGATCCTGCTTGGGCTCATAATTCATACACTTCTCTCACTAATGAGGATCAACAGATCAACCCATACTGAATGCAGCTTGACAATATACCATCACTTAAAACACATTACAGTCAGAGAGGATGATAAATATTCCATGTATACACATTATGTACAAGGCCCAAAATGACTGAGGGTGCAAGAAAACAAAGCTGGTAAATACAGAAAATGCATTTGTCATAAATATAAAGGGAAGGGTAAACCCCTTTAAAATCCCTCCTGGCCAGAGGAAAAATCCTCTCACCCGTAAAGGGTTAAGAAGCTAAAGGTAACCTCGTTGGCACCTGACCAAAATGACCAATGAGGAGACAAGATCCTTTCAAAAGCTGGGGGGAGGGAGAAAAAACAAAGGGTCTCTCTGTCTGCCTGCCTGCGTGCTGCTTTTGCTGGGAACAGAACAGGACTGGAGTCTGAGAACTTTTAGTAAGTAATCTAGCTAGGTATGTGTTAGATTATGATTTCTTTAAATGGCTGAGAAGAGTTGTGCTGAATAGAATGACTATTCTTGTCTGTGTGTCTTTTTTGTAACTTAAGGTTTTGCCTGGAGGGATTCTCTATGTTTTGAATCTAATTACCCTGTGAGGTATCTACCATCCTGATTTTACAGAGCTATTCCTTTCCTTCTATTAAAAGTCTTCTTGTAAGAAAACTGAATGCTTTTTCATTGTTCTAAGATCCAAGGGTGTGGGTCTGTGGTCACCTATGCAAATTGGTGAGGATTTTTACCAAACCTTCCCCAGGAAGTGGGGTGCAAGAGTTGGGAGGATTTTAGGGGGAAAGACGTGTCCAAACTACGTTTCCCAGTAAACCCAGTTAAAGTTTGGTGGTGGCAGTGGAAATTCCAAGGGCAAAGGGTCAAATTAATTTGTACCTTGGGGAAGTTTTAACCTAAGCTGGTAAAAGTAAGCTTAGGAGATTTTCATGCAGGTCCCCACATCTGTACCCTAGAGTTCAGAGTGGGGAAGGAACCTTGACAGCATTACTGAAAAAAGAGCTGCAGATTGACTCCTGCTAGCAAGAAGCTTCTGTACAATGTACAGTAAGATATTGGGCTTAACCCAACGCAGGGCTAGGCTGAATTAAAGTCAGTCAAAGTTTTGTCTGAGTAGGGTATGAGGCCCAGCTCCTCAAAGGTCTTTAGACTCCTAACTTCCACTGAAATCAGTGGAAGCTAGGAGCCTAAATACCTACTGTAGAATTTGACCCAATAACAACAACAATAATAATAATTTGCACTTCTAGAGAGATTTTCTTCTTCAAAGCATTTTACACACATGTTTTCTCACTCTCTGCTTCAAATAAAAGCCGTTATTGACAGACAATTATATTTTTCCGTCACAGCACAGACAAATAGGAGAGTGAAGAGAACACAGTTCATTAATGGGATTTTAAGCAGGTTCTCATATGGAAAAAAAAATAAAGATCCAGCACTCAGAAGATGACTCTGCTTAGCTGTGTGCCTTGTGGCTTAAAGCAGAATTCCAAGAACATTACTTCGCTTTTTGAAATGGTTTCTCAATTAATGACAACTCAAAATATCTGCTTCCACCTAGTGGTGCGGGTTTGCATAACATGTGTTGTTTGTATTCCCTGTTTTCGATATCTTTGCCTAAAAGATAAAATACATCCGAATTTACTGAGACAATTCACACTTCTGCACAAAGCCACAACAGCACTAAGAATGTATATCTTTGTTAGCAAATAGGATCATTAGGGAGAAGAAAAAGGATAATCTCAGAAAGAGGCTCTCTCTTTCTCCTTCACTTTATTCTATCTAGGTTTTTCTACTGTTCTCATCAATGAAGTATCTGAGCAGCTTCCTCTAGTACATTAATAATATGACTCACATCTGTCATGGTAATATCTTTTATTGGACTAACTTCTGTTGGTGAAAGGAGTGCACAGAGTTCTCCTTCAGGTCCTTGAAAGGTTATTTCTTTCACCAACAGAAGTTGGTCCAACAGAAGATATTACCTCAGCTAGGGTGACCAGATGTCCTAAGTGTATAGGGACAGTCCAGATATTCGGGGTTTAGGCGCCTATCAATCCCATCCCACCCCCATCACGATTTTTCATACTTATTATCTGGTCACCCTCTCCCTCACCCACCTTGTCTCTCTAATAGCCTCGGAATGACATGGGAGTTTGTTCTCCTGTCACAGACTGTCCCCTGAGAAAGCTCTGTCTACTGCACAGACAAGCCTCATCCTTCGAGTAGAAAACTTCATGGTGCCTGAGAAATAGGCCCTGTCAGCCACAACCCTAATCCCAGGGATTTACCTGATATTTTAGATATACTGGGCCCTGGCCACTGAGCCCCTGGAAGAGAAGGACTGCGACCTGGAACCTGACTTGATGTGTTCACGTTGCAGAAGTATGTACACAGCATCTGAAGGCAAGCAACAAACAACACTTCAATGGTCACTGAATGAGGGGCCTGTGGAAAAAAATAGTACAATTGTGCAATTAAAGACTGTGTCAAAATGCACGTGCACAGTACTCAAACTCCCTGAATCCTGGCATTTCCAAACTTTCCATTGCTCAGTTTTGCAAACTTACTAATTGTTATTTTAATGCAGATTTTTGTATATTTGTTGGGCGTCTAAAGATATAAAAATACAGACATGGATTCATATCATTGTCGTGCAAACATCCCCATTTCATTGTTTGTTTTGAAAGAAAAAAGTACAGGACTAGGTTCTGGCAATTTCTGTATTGAGCTGTAAAGAAAGGTATTTTTAAGGGTTTTGAACTGTCGAAACAGAGGCACAGAGATTGTCTCACACAGGGAGGAGTGGGTGATGCAGTGCACACTTTCCCAAGCCAGCAGAGTTGCTGGACCCCAAGAGATTCCCCCTCTATTCCTGAGCCAACCTTGGCCAGAAGCAAGCAGACAGAAGGACAAAAGTAGCTCTCCATTTTAATAAAGGCTCTTGTAACTTCCTGGGTCAACTGGTCCCTTCCATTCTTTAGCTGACTATTACTCAGGCTCTTTTCTTACTGGCGAACTTGAATTTTGATTTTTCTACGTCATGGCCAGTTTTTATCGTCTCTCTTGTAAACTTGAATATGCCAATCCCTGAGAGGACGTACTTTCTTGTTTTTTCCTGATTCGGCAATCCTAGCTCTGGGGATTGAGCTCCCATTTAAGGTACTTTTAATGATGACCCCCAGTCCTTTATTTCATCTATCAGGATGTTCAAAGAGAGCAGCTACCCTTCACTGAACGCCACTGCTCTGACTTTGGATTCCCTTGTAGAATGTGTGGGGCTGGGGTAGTTGTCTCAGCTGGATTCTTAATCCAGAGGAAAGACGCTCTCCCCTGTTCAATCAAGATCAGAAATGGCACATAGATTTGGGAGAAAAAGTACATTTTACTTTTACTCTGTTTTCTTATTTCTCAAAAGGAACAGTACAACAAAGATAAAAACTCCATTGTGAATAATCAATATAGGTATTGATGTATCTTGTCTGAAATGGGACAGCTGCTCTTCTACTCTCGGGATGGATGCTATATCAATAGATAAGATAAAAAGACAGGCCTAACTGAGAGACTGAACCCATATGAGGGCCAAATTCTGCTCCTCGGTTACATGAGTACATCGCTCCCTGACTAGGGCCCAAATCTGTGTAAAGAAGAGTAAATCTGGTCCCGAGGGAGTATCGAACAACTTCCAAATTGTATAAGGAGGGTGGTTGAGTCTACACTATAAAGACAGTTCCAAATATGGACCGCAGTTCAGGAAAGCAGCCTTATTCATCTAAGCATATGAATGATGTAAGAAAATTCTGAAAATGTGGATCTTAGATCATGGTCATAATTTTAAAAAATTAATTGACACAGCGGACACCATTCACATTTGAAACATAAAGTAGCTTAAAACTGTCCTAGCTTGAAGTGGTGTGAAACTGCTTCAGGAAATGTGGTCCTCTTACAAGTGTAGATGTGAGGTTGCATATGTGGTAAAGCCATGTATACAGAATACATGCTGATCTTAATCCTACAAATGTCCTAAACACTATACAGAATATCTAATTGCTTATTTTTGAATCCTAATCAGAGAAAAATTAAAATGATTTGTGCAAATAATTGAATTCTAAGGATTGTGTAACAACAAACACTCTTATTTTCTAGATCTACTGAGAGCTAGCTCTGAGAGAACAAAACAGTATTTTCAGTGTTTATGGTTCTTTACTGAAGCAGGTCTATTCTTTATCGAAGAACAGGAAAACAAAAGAATTCACAATACTGTTATCCCTTTTGACCTGAGCAATTAGTGAATATTTTGGGTCTTGTGAGTTGTTTCCATTAGGGGGAGAAATGGATGATGGAGTCAGGCATTTTTTTGACACAATCCTGCTTATTTACAAAGAATGTACCCAAAGTTCTATTTCCCTAACGACAGCAGGAATAGTTTCTTGGCTCACAATTCCAAGCCTCTTTCTATCCAGCAGTCTACCCTAAAGCGCGCGTGCTCTCTCTCTCTCTCTCTCTCTCAACTTTTTCTGAGATCACACTACAGATACTTCCCTGGGGCTCCTTTGTGCTTCTGCGGTGTCACACTCCCTCTCTTCCTCCCCCCTCCCGCCCCGAACCCCATCCCCCTGCATTTGCATTCAGACCCCAGTGAAAGCCCCTTCCACTGTATGGCTCAACTCCTATTCCAGCTTTACTTGATGGTGACTTCTATTAAGTCAGCCATCTATTCCACAAAAGAGCTTGATTGTTTTTACATTGATCCTGAATAAAGGACAACTGGTATGCCCACCAGCTTCAATAAGGCTTCCCCTTTCCCCAGCATAACTACCTGTTTTCATGTTGTTTTTATAAATCTGTATCTTGTACATGTCCGCAAAACCCACAACATTCTTTTATTTTTACTAACCTGAAACAGGATATTGAATGCATAATTTCAGTTACACCAGTGTAAATCTGTGGTAATTCATTAGAATTATTTATCCTGGTGACAAAATATGTTAGCACATCAGGAGAGAAAACATGACACTTTTTGATAATTGTTATTGTTGCCGGCACCCAGTGCCGAGAGGCTAAACAACAGCTGAGGTTGGTTCGTTACCCGGTGTGCTACACCCAATAATCACAAAGGGGTGAAGAAGCAGAAAAGTTTATTTGCAGCTGCAAAAAGGTACAGGGAGAATAAAATCTCCAATCCTGCACCCAGAGCAGGAAGTTACACAGGCTTTTATACATCCTTTTTCCCAGCATACCTATCCAATAGCAAGCTGCCCTAAGTATCCACATAGCCAGCCAATCCAGTTCCCAGCTAGTTCCCTTGTTCTCTGTATCATTTGTTAAACTATACATAAAGCTGCTTTAGTCAGCATTGTTCTTCCATATCTGCCCTGTTTGGCCTTGTTTAGTTTCAGGCAGTCTGACTCTGCAACATATTGTTGCAGATCCTCAGCATAACTGCTGCAAGTGCCTCCAGGCGCGGGGGCCAAGGACACTTGGGCCTAGTATGCAGAGCTGCTGCGAGTGCTTCCAGGCGGGCGGGGGGGAGGGGGGGAAGGACACCTGGACCTAGTGCGAGGGGGCCTCATCGACACTCGTGGTCTTCCATCCCCTCGAGTTACCTAGTGGCCATGCCCCAGTGTCCCCACTGAACTCCCACATCTGAACTCCCAGCCAGAGCCCGTACGTGCTCCACCACTAGAGGCCCTGATGCAGCAAGCCACCCCCATACAGCAAAACAAAACTACTTCCCACATGGCATTAGGATGGCAAACGATAATAGAGAAAGATGAGAACTTGCTATAACAGGGGTTCTCAAACTTCATTGCACCACGACCCCCTTCTGACAACAAAAATTACTTCTCGACCCCAGGAGGGAGAACCAAACCCTGAGCCCACCCAAGCCCTAGCTCCCCCGGGCCAGAAGGGGCCAAAGTCAAAACCCAAGGGCTTCAGGCCCAGGCAGGGGGTGGGGGGAGCTGTAACCTGATCCCAGGGCTGAAGCCCAAGTCTCAGCCCTGCTTCCAGGGCTCAGGCTTGGGCTTCAGCCCTGGGCCTAGGCAAGTCTAACTCCAGCCCTGGCGACCCTATTAAAAAGGGATCCCGACCCACAGTTTGAGAATCGCTGTGCAGTAACATGCACTGATTATTGGTGATACTTGGTTTCCTCACAAAGACATGCACAAGGTTACATGGAACTCATCAGATGGTTAAACCACAAACCAGACTGAGCACATGTCAGGAGATCGGGTTGTAGGTGGTCAGGCATAGTGGTCAGACTGGGAGTCATGCCTAGTGGTGAGTGTCCAAAAGCCAAAAGCAGGGATTGAGACAGGGCCAAAACCAAGAAGCAGATCCAAAGATTTGAACTAGAGTCAGAATCCAAATGGCAGAGCCAAGAATCAAGTAGGGTGACCAGACAGCAAATGTGAACAATTGGGATGGGGGTGGGGTAATAGGAACCTATATAAGAAAAAGACCCCCAGATCAGGACTGTTCCTATCAAATCAGGATATCTGGTCACTCTAGAATCAAGAGAGAGTCGGAGTCAGGAATCAGAGCCAAGGGTCAGAACCGGATCACCGGGGGCAGGGAAGAAGGGAGCAGGGCTGGTTCTGAGGCAGGAGCAAGGCTGGATGTAGGACAGGATCTGGGCTGAAGCTGTGGAGGAACAGAGCAGAAGCAGGGCTTGGCAAGAGCTGAGCCCAGGGAGACAGAGAATCACTGAGCACCCAGCGAGCGACTGCTGCTGCTGAGTTTAAGAACCAGACAGCTAACTTCTTCAGCCAATCTGGCAGGGTGGTCCAAGCAGGACAGTGTCGGAGGATGGTGCCATGGGGAAGGCGAGCAGAGCTTCATCATCATGGGCTTGCTTCTGGACGGCGCCGTGCCTTGTGGTGCCGGAGGTCTATCTTGCCTGGTGGGAAACTGCGGTGCCATCATGGCAATCAAGTCCCTGGCCACCTCAAACGTGTCCAGGATGGAAGGGAGCTCCTGCTCCTCCACCTGGCACTCTCTAGCAGGAGGGTCCAGTGGCACCAGACTTGACGGATCCCTCTGCAGGCCCAAAGTCGACAGTGCTGATCCCTGCTAATATTCTGTTCGCTTTTTTGACTGCTGCTGCACACTGAGCAGATGCTTTCAGAGAACTATCCACAGTGACCCCAGGATCTTTCTTGAGTGGTAACAGCTCATCATTGATATGATAAACCCCCCTCATTTTATATGTATTGTTGGGATTATGTTTTCTAATGAGCATTACTTTGCACTTACCAACATGGAATTTCATCTGCCATTTTGTTGCCCAGTCACCCTGTTGTCTGAGGTTCCTTTGTAATTCTTCACGGTCTGCTTTGGACTTATCTGTCTTGAGTAAGTTTCTATCATTTGCACTTTTTGCCACATCACCATTTACCCCCTTTTCCAGATCATTTATGAATATGTTGAACATCACTAGTCCCCGTACAGATCCCTGGGGGACACCACTGTTTACCTCTCTCCATGCTGAATATTGACCATTTATTCCTATCCTTTACTTCCTGTCTTTTAAGTTAGTGATCCGTGAGAGGACTTTCCCTCTTATCCCGTGACTGCTTACTTTGCTTAGGACCCCCACCAAAGGCTCTTTGTCAAAGGCTTTCTGAAAGTCCAGGAACCTCATGTCTCCTGCTTTGCCCCATGGGCATTTTAACCCTCCAGACCCATTGGGTAACAGTGTGAAGTACAGAGGGAAACTGAGGCATGCATAGAATTATTTAAAAATGTTACAGAAAATTCCCACTTTATTAAGGTCTGGTACATTTTAAACCTGATGCTGCACATGGAAATGTGTCCAGCTGTCTCTCAGGCATGGGCCATGCCCCTTGTGTGCTCCTTTCTCCCCAGTATCACACTTGTGACAGAGTGCTCCCAAGCAGGTCACAGCTGGGCACCTGGGAACAGAGCTGAGCCTCCCCTGAGCACAGCCAAGGTCACTGACTCTCAGGAGAACTGGTGGCTTTCTTAAAGTCCCAGCTCCTGGAGTCATGTGAATTTGTGAGAATTCCAGTTTTTGCTTAGCCAATGAAGTCAGTGTCTAGTGCTCATGGCTGGGACCTATATAAGAAAAAGACCCCCAGATCAGGACTGCAGCTCCATGGAGGGATAAATAAAGAACCCAAACTGATCAGTTTTGTAATCCCATGATTTTGGGGGCCTCACTTCTGAGCTCTGAAGCTGGTGACGCTGCATAGATGGTGGGCTCTGTGTGCCTATTAGCTCCAAAGTACGCCAGCAACAAGCAGCACAGAGATGTCCTCTGAAGTAGCTGCCACTGTTAATGAGGGGAGCTGCAAGGCTTAGCTGAGCCACTGGGTGGGAAAGGGTGGGTTGTGGGGTGGGATGCTGGGTGGGGCAGGGCAGGCTGGAGAGAGTGAGGTGGAAAGTGGGGAAGACTGACTGGGCGGGGGGAGGGAAGGCTGGCTGAGGGTGTCAGGGAAGGCTTGTGGGGAAGGGGGTGGGGCGGTGGCAGCAGCAGGTGCTGGAAGGAGGGTGGCAGGCACTGGGTGGGAAGTTGAGGGGGTGTTGGTTGTGGGAGGCTGGGTTGGGGGAAGCAGGTGCTGGGTGGGAAAAATTGGGGGGCTGGGACATGGGGGGCATGGGCGGTGGGCTAGAAGGGGCAAAGGCTAGGCTGGGATTGGCAGATGCTGGGCAGGAAAGGCTGGGCTGGTGGGGTGGGGAAGGCCACGGGCACTTTGCTTGGCCTTTCCACACAGCATCTGTCTGTCCAGCCCTCTTATCAGGGCGTGGCCTTGCTTGCTGATCAGTCTTCAGAGGCTGCTGCTGCAGTGCAAAGGCAATCCAGAGCTGGATTAACCTGACTGCTTCTGCCCCATGGCTCAGTGGACACCCTGCACGAGAGCCGGCAGAGGGACCCTTGCGTCCTGAGCAAAGCTCCCTGCCAAGGGGTTCTCCCAGGCAGCCTTTCCTTCTGTGCCAGAGCTTTGGGGTGAGAGGAGATGGCTGCCCTGGCAGGAATCTGGGGCCCATTGATCCAACACCCTTTGTCCCTTGGGTGGCTGTTAACAGCATCACGGGCTCGTCTGTGAGCCTGTGTGGGATAGAGGGCGGCTGCTCTTCATTGATCCCTCGTTATCTGTAGGCTCTCCCTGGCCGATAAGGGGGCTACAGGGTGACGGCAGGGCGGGGCCTGGAGCCTGAGCTTTGGCAACCTGCCACTGACTGCCATGCCGGTGTTACGGTAACACCAGGACTCTGATTTGAACTCTGCTTCATGCTGTCACCTTGGGCCTGGAGCTTCGCCACCTGGCGTTCGCCTGAAGGGGGCGAGTGGTTTTCTTCAAATGGTTGAGCCAGCTCAGCAGCCTGTAACTAGACTCCTAATAGAATCAAAATTATAGTGGAAAGAGGAGGAAGTGCAATTAGCATGTAAAGCCCACACAAGAGGTGGGGGGGGGGGCATGCCACCAAAGATTAATACCCATCCCCAGCCTCTCTCCCTTCACAGCGTTTTGGAACCCATGTCCCTTGCCTAGTGAGTGCTACTTAGTTGATGGCGAGTCCCTCCATCATAACAAAAGGCCAAGTACAGTTCCCCTGTCCTTGATTCCCATAATCAGGGTAATAACAATTTATTCTTCCTGCCCCAATAACAGAGACAATGGGGATCCCACAGCAGCCAAAGTGACCATTTGGGCAGCTATGGCCTCATTCTAGGCGGGCTGGGTGTGCCTATGCAAATGAGATCGGCCCCTGAAGTTCTTTTCCTCAACTTGCCACACCTCACCACCAGATGTCAGGGTGGAGCTCATCCCGATTCTGCTTACAAGAGGAAAGTGATCAGGAACAGTCAGCATGGATTCACCAAGCGCAAGTCATGCCTGACTAATCTAATTGCCTTCTATGATGAGATAACTGGCTCTGTGGATGAGGGGAAAGCAGTGGATGTGTTATTCCTTGACTTTAGCAAAGCTTTTGACATGGTCTCCCACAATATTCTTGCCAGCAAGTAAAAGAAGTATGGGCTGGATGAACGGACTATAAGGTGGATAGAAAGCTGGCTAGACTGTCGGGCTCAATGGGTGGTGATCAATGGCTCCATGTCTAGTTGGCAGCCAGTATCAAGTGGAGTGCCCCAAGGGTCGGTGTTGGGTTCGGTTTTGTTCAGTATCTTCATTAATGATCTGGAGGATGGCGTGGATTGCACCCTCAGCAAGTTTGCAGATGACACTAAACTGGGAGGAGAAGTAGATAGGTTGGAGGGTAGGGATAGGATACAGAGGGACCTAGACAAGTTGGAGGATTGTGCCAAAAGAAATCTGATGAGGTTCAACAAGGACAAGTGCAGAGTCCTGCACTTCGGAGGGAAGAATCCCATGCACCGCTGCAGACTAGGGACCAAAAGGCTCGGCAGCAGTTCTGCAGAAAAGGACCTAGGGGTTACAGTGGACGAGAAGCTGGATATGAGTCAGCAGTGTGCCCTTGTTGCCAAGAAGGCCAATGGCATTTTGGGATGTATAAGTAGGGGCATTGCCAGCAGATCGAGGGACGTGATCGTTCCCCTCTACTCGACATTGGTGAGGCCTCATCTGGACTACTGTGTCCACTTTTGGGCCCCACACTACAAGAAGGATGTGAAAAAATTGGAAAACGTCCAGCGGAGGGCAACAAGAATGATTAGGGGATTTATGAGGAGAGGCTGAGGGAACTGGGATTGTTTAGTCTGCGGAAGAGAAGAAGGAGGGGGGGATTTGATAGCTGCTTTCAACTACCTGAAAGGGGGTTCCAAAGAGGATGGCTCTAGACTGTTCTCAGTGGTAGCTGATGACAGAACAAGGAGTAATGGTCTCCAGTTGCAGTGGGGGAGGTTTAGGTTGGATATTAAGAAAAACTTTTTCACTAGGAGGGTGGTGAAGCCCTGGAATGGGTTACCTAGGGAGGTGGTGGAATCTCCTTCCTTAGAGGTTTTTAAGGTCAGGCTTGACAAAGCCCTGGCTGGGATGATTTAATTGGGGATTGGTCCTGCTTTGAGCAGGGGGTTGGACTAAATGACCTCCTGAGGTCCCTTCCAACCCTAATATTCTATGATAAGTCTCTGCCTGCGCTAGAGCTTAAGTCTTTGCAGTTAATTTAACCCTTCTGAAACAGGAGGGAAGTTACTCAATGTTCCAGCTGAGGCCACGTCTATATTGGGAGCATTTTGCCAGTATAGGTAAACTAGTGTGGACATAGAAGAGCACTACTGTCCCCCACTGAATGAAGAACCTTTACCCTTAGAAAAGAGCAAGAATACAAAGAGGACGAACCCACTGCTCAGGCTTGCTCTGCATGGCTTTTCTATCACTATAGCGATGTTGGCTAGGGGTGTGATTCCTAACCAATACCATCATACCAGTACATCATCTTAACTCATGGAGGCAGTTATACCAGTATAAGTGTGCTTATACCTGTACAACTAATATACACTAGCACTGGAGAGCTTAAAATAAGATACTAGACTGAGAGGACAAAAGAAAGGAGCAGATTCTCCTCTTAAATATACAGCATTCTCGCCCAGGATAGAAGACTGCGAAGAGGGACTTGCAGACAGATGTACACTGAATAGAGTTATTAGCAAGATGAAAAAAGATGGCTTAGCAGCTCTCCTGCTCTGATTGCAAAGTAAAGAATTAACTGCAACATCAGATCACTTCTGCTTTGGCCAGCCAGAAGGCATCCATCTAACACTGGCTGCATTTGCTCCATGGCCTGAAGTGGGAAGTAAATAGCCTGGTCCCATGAGTGAACTGTTGGAAGAGAATAGGATCCCATCACTGAGCTAGGTATTCTGAAGAACCTGTTTCACCTTTCTTCAGGGTAAATGCACTGATCAGAAGGGCATTACTAAATATGAACTGGATGCTTTTACGAAGTGGTAAATGGATGAGCGATATAAATATGAAATCAAGACGGCTTCTTCCAGCCTAATAGCAAGTGAAGGCATCCTTCTATCAAAAGGCAGCACAGCATACCGAGCTCACCATGCATAAGCATTTACAAAAATATGATTTCCCAAGTGCATTAGAGACCTTAACATCCCATCCTACCTTCAGAGTAACAGCCATGTTAGTCTGTATTTGCAAAAAGAAAAGGAGGACTTGTGGCACCTTAGAGACTAACCAATTTATTTGAGCATAAGCTTCCGTGAGCTACAGCTCACTTCATCGGATGCATCCTACCTTCCTGCACTTTATCAGATGATAGGGAAACCAACAGGCCCTGATTCGATGATAGTTATCATAGGGACATTGTATTAACCTCTCTGGATCCAAAGCATCAACTGGAAGAGAAGGAATAAAAAGACAAAAGAAAACATTCTGTAAAACAAGATCTAAGTTCATCATCAACACAATTAACAAGAGTGGAAGCATACTAGGTACTGGAGCTGCCCTCTAACGGGGTTAAGCTATCAATTTTTAATAGCCGAGACAAAAATGCTAAACTGCTAAGTTGGCACTCATTGTGTGTACCCAACCAAATTCACTTCGGATTTTGGGTGAGTGGAATATTGTTTAAAAATGAGGAAAGCGCAATCAGTAGTGCATATTAATGACTATACTTATGCAGAACAGTGAGCTGGAAATAAACATTACTATAAAAACCCTTGAAGCTACCAAATTAACTAGTTGTACAGCAGTGACATGCTAAGGATTGGCAGAAGCACGGCATTCTGAAGTAAATCCTTTTGCATTTACCTTCAGACTCCAAGGCCATCTCTGCTGGATTTAGAAAAACATCAAACTAAAACAAACATGTCTGGAGTTAAGGATGCAATTTGCACTACAGTGCACTTGGCCCTGTAAAGTGCAGAGGTTGGCAGGTGCTTAAGAGCCCAAGACTCTCTGAACATAGTGAGGGCCTAAGTCACAGGCACTTTTTGAAAATGTTCCCTCCTAGTCCATACTATGACCCAGAGACAGGCACGAGTCACCTTAATCACTTAACAGTTACACAGAAGGGACAAAGTAGGGGAGGACCAACTTCTGAAAGTGAGACACACAAGATTTCAAGCATACATAGACCTCTTCTTCAGGATTCAGTTTGTGTCCATGCAGCAGTTTTCTTGCCATCACAAATGTGTCTCCCCTCACACCTTCCATGCTATTTATCCGCGTTTGTATCAATGTACAGAGGGCAAGCACAGAAGGAACATGGGCCAACGGACTGTGGGAGGTTTTCTAGGTAGCTGGAAGTAAGGAGGACGGGCCAGATTGATTACATAAATCAGTATTTTTCAACCTTTTTGATACCAGGGACCAGCTTAGAATCATTGAATATCAGGGTTGGAAGGGACCTCAGGAGGTCATCTAGTCCAACCCCCTGCTCAGAGCAAGACCAACACCAACTAAATCATCCAAGCCAAGGCTCTGTCAAGCCAGGCCTTAAAAACCTCTAAGGATGGAGTTTCCACCATCTCCCTAGGGAACCCATTCCAGTGTTTCACCACCCTCCTAGTGAAATAGTGTTTCCTAATATCCAACCTAGACCTCCCCCGCTGCAACTTGAGACCATTGCTTCTTGTTCTGTCATCTGCCACCACTTTGAACAGCCTAGCTCCATCCTCTTTGGAACCCCCTTTCAGGTAGTTAAAGGCTGCTATCAGATTCCCCCTCACTCTTCTCTTCTGCAGACTAAATAACCCCAGTTCCCTCAGCCTCTCCTCATAAGTCATGTGCCCCAGCTCCTTAATAATTTTCGTTGCCCTCCGCTGGACTCCCTCCAATTTGTCCACATCTGTTCTGTAGTGGGGGGACCAAAACTGGACGCAACACTCCAGGTGTGGCCTCACCAGTGCCAAATGGAGGGGAATAACCACTTCCCTCCATCTGCTGGCAATGCTCCTACTAATACAGCCCAATATACCATTGGCCTTCTTGGCAACAAGGGCACACTGCTGACTCATATCCAGCTTCTCATCCACTGTCATCCCCAGGTCCTTTTCTGCAGAACTGCTGCTTAGCCAGTCGGTCCCCTGTCTGTAGCAGTGCATGGGATTTCCTTCCTTCCTTCCTTAGTGCAGAACTCTGTACTTGTCCTTGTTGAACCTTATCAGATTTCTCTTGGCCCAATCCTCCAATTTGTCTAGGTCCTTCTGTATCCTATCTCTCCCCTCCAGCGTATCCACCACTCCTCCCAGTTTAGTATCATCCGCAAATTTGCTGAGAGTGCAATCCACACCATCCTCCAGTCATTTATGAAGATATTGAACAAAACTGGCCCCAGGACCGACCCCTGGGGCACTCCACTTGACACCGGCTGCCAACTAGACATGGAGCCATTGATCACTACCCGTTGAGCCCGACAATCTAGACAGCTTTCTACCCACCTTATAGTGCATTCATCCAGCCCATACTTCCTTAACTTGCTGACAAGAATACTATGGGAGACCGTGTCAAAAGCTTTGCTAAAGTCTAGAAACAATACATCCACTGCTTTCCCTTCATCCACAGAACCAGTAATCTCATCATAAAAGGCGAATAGATTAGTCAGGCATGACCTTCCCTTGGTGAATCCATGCTGGCTGTTCCTGATCACTTTCCTCTCCTCTAAGTGCTTCAGGATTGATTCTTTGAGGACCTGCTCCATGATTTTTCCAGGGACTGAGGTGAGGCTGACTGGCCTGTAGTTCCCAGGATCCTCCTTCTTCCCTTTCTTAAAGATTGGCACTACATTAGCCTTTTTCCAATCTTTTGAAGATTTTCTTCTTCAAAGCATTTTACACACATGTTTTCTAACTCTCTGCTTCAAATAAAAGCCATTATTGACAGACAATTATATTTTTCCGTCACAGCACAGACAAATAGGAGAGTGAAGAGAACACAGTTTATTAATGGGATTTTAAGCAGGTTCTCGTATGGAAAAAAAATTAAAGATCCAGCACTCAAAAGATGACTCTGCTTAGCTGTGTGCCTTGTGGCTTAAAGCAGAATTCCAAGAACATTACTTTGCTTTTTGAAATGGTTTCTCAATTAATGACAACTCAAAATATCTGCTTCCACCTAGTGGTGCGGGTTTGCATAACATGTGTTGTTTGTATTCCCTGTTTTCGATATCTTTGCCTGAAAGATAAAATACATCAGAATCTACTGAGACAATTCACACTTCTGCACAAAGCCACAACAGCACTAAGAATGTATATCTTTGTTAGCAAATAGGATCATTAGGGAGAAGGAAAAGGATAATCTCAGAAAGAGGCTCTCTCTTTCTCCTTCACTTTATTCTATCTAGGTTTTTCTACTGTTCTCATCAATGAAGTATCTGAGTAGCTTCCTCTAGTACATTAATAATATAACTCACATCTGTCATGGTAATATCTTTTATTGGACTAACTTCTGTTGGTGAAAGGAGTGCACAGAGTTCTCCTTCAGGTCCTTGAAAGGTTATTTCTTTCACCAACAGAAGTTGGTCCAACAGAAGATATTACCTCAGCTAGGGTGACCAGATGTCCTAAGTTTATAGGGACAGTCCAGATATTCAGGGTTTAGGCGCCTATCAATCCCACCCCACCCCCATCACGATTTTTCATACTCACTATCTGGTCACCCTATCCCTCACCCACCTTGTCTCTCTAATAGCCTCGGAATGACATGGGAGTTTGTTCTCCTGTCACAGACTGTCCCCTGAGAAAGCTCTATCTACTGCACAGACAAGCCTCATCCTTAGAGTAGAACACTTCATGGTGCCTGAGAAATAGGCCCTGTCAGCCACACCCCTAATCCCAGGGATTTACCTGATATTTTAGATATACTGGGCCCTGGCCACTGAGCCCCTGGAAGAGAAGGACTGCGACCTGGAACCTGACTTGATGTGTTCACGTTGCAGAAGTATGTACACAGTGTTGGAAGGCAAACAACAAACAACACTTCAATGGTCACTGAATGAGGGGCCTGTGGAAAAAAATACTACCATTGTGCAATTAAAGACTGTGTCAAAATGCACGTGCACAGTACTCAGACTCCCTGAATCCTGGCATTTCCGAACTTTCCATTGCTCAGTTTTGCAAACTTACTAATTGTTATTTTCATGCAGATTTTTATGTATTTGATGGGCGTCTAAAGATATAAAAATACCGACATCGGTTCATATCATTGTCACGCAAACATCCCCATTTCATTGTTTGTTTTTAAAGAAAAAAGTACAGGGCTAGGTTCTGGCAATTTCTGTATTGAGCTGTAAAGAAAGATATTTTTAAGGGTTTTGAACTGTCGAAACAGAGGCACAGAGATTGTCTCACACAGGGAGGAGTGGGTGATGCAGTGCACACTTTCCCAAGCCAGCAGAGCTGCTGGACCCCAAGAGATTCCCCCTCTATTCCGGAGTCAACCTTTGCCAGAAGCAAGCAGACAGAAGGACAAAAGTAGCTCTCCATTTTAATAAAGGCTCTTGTAACTTCCTGGGTCAACTGGTCCCTTCCATTCTTTAGCTGACTATTACTCAGGCTCTTTTCTTACTGGCAAACTTGAATTTTGATTTTTCTACGTCATGGCCAGTCTTTATCGTCTCTATTGTAAACTTGAATATGCCAATCCCTGAGACGACATACTTTCTTGTTTTTTCCTGATTCGGCAATCCTAGCTCTGGGGATTGAGCTCCCATTTAAGGTACTTTTAATGATGACCCCCAGTCCTTTATTTCATCTATCAGGATGTTCAAAGAGAGCAGCTACCCTTCACTGAACGCCACTGCTCTGACTTTGGATTCCCTTGTAGAATGTGTGGGGCTGGGGTAGTTGTCTCAGCTGGATTCTTAATCCAGAGGAAAGACGCTCTCCCCTGTTCAATCAAGATCAGGAATGGCACATAGATTTGGGAGAAAAAGTACATTTTACTTTTACTCTATTTTCTTATTTCTCAAAAGGAACAGTACAACAAAGATAAAAACATTGTGAATAATCAATATAGGTATTGATGTATCTCGTCTGAAATGGGACAGCTGCTCTTCTACTCTCGGGATGGATGCTATATCAATAGATAAGATAAAAAGACAGGCCTAACTGAGAGACTGAACCCATATGAGGGCCAAATTCTGCTCCTCCGTTACATGAGTATGTCGCTCCCCGACTAGGGCCCAAATCTGTGTAAAGAAGAGTAAATCTGGTCCCGAGGGAGTATCGAACAACTTCCAAACTGTATAAGGAGGGTGGTTGAGTCTAAACTATAAAGACAGTTCCAAATATGGACCGCAGTTCAGGAAAGCAGCCTTATTCATCCGAGCATATGATCTAAGAAAATTCTGAAAATGTGCATCTTAGATCATGGTCATAATTTTAAAAAATTAATTGACACAGCGGACACCATTCACATTTGAAACATAAAGTAGCTTAAAACTGTCCTAGCTTGAAGTGGTGTGAAACTGCTTCAGGAAATGTGGTCCTCTTACAAGTGTAGATGTGAGGTTGCATATATGGTAAAGCCTTGTATACAGAATACATGCTGATCTTAATCCTACAAATTTCCTAAACACTATACAGAATATCTAATTGCTTATTTTTAAATCCTAATCAGAGGAAAATTAAAATGATTTGTGCAAATAATTGAATTCTAAGGATTGTGTAACAACAAACACTCTTATTTTCTAGATCTACTGAGAGCTAGCTCTGAGAGAACAAAACAGTATTTTCAGTGTTTATGGTTCTTTACTGAAGCAGGTCTATTCTTTATCGAAGAACAGGAAAACAAAAGAATTCACAATATTCTTATCCCTTTTGACATGAGTAATTAGTGAATATTTTGGGTCTTGTGAGTTGTTTCCATTAGGGGGAGAAATGGATGATGGAGTCAGGTATTTTTTTGACACAATCCTGCTTATTTACAAAGAATATACACAAAGTTCTATTTCCCTAACGACAGCAGGAATAGTTTCTTGGCTCACAATTCCAAGCCTCTTTCTATCCAGCAGTCTACCCTAAAGCGCGTGTGCTCTCTCTCTCTCAACTTTTTCTGAGATCACACTACAGATACTTCCCTGGGGCTCCTTTGTGCTTCTGCGGTGTCACACTCCCTCTCTTCCTCCCCCCGCCCGAACCCCATCTCCCTGCAGTTGCATTCAGACCCTAGTGAAAGCCCCTTCCACTGTATGGCTCAACTCCTAGTCCAACTTTACTTGATGGTGACTTCTATTAAGTCAGCCATCTGTTCCACAAAAGAGCTTGATTGTTTTTACATTGATCCTGAATAAAGGACTACTGGTATGCCCACCAGCCTCAATAAGGCTTCCCCTTTCCCCAGCATAACTACCTGTTTTCATGTTGTTTTTATAAATCTGTATCTTGTACATGTCCGCAAAACCCACAGCATTCTTTTATTTTTACTAACCTGAAACAGGATATTGAATGCATAATTTCAGTTACACCAATGTAAATCTGTGGTAATTCATTAGAATTAGTCCATATTTATCCTGTTGGCAAAATTTGTTAGCACGTCACTAGAGAAAACATGACACTTTTTGATAATTGTTATTGTTGCCGGCACCCAGTGCCGAGAGGCTAAACAACAGCTGAGGTTGGTTCGTTACCCGGTGTGCTACATCCAATAATCACAACGGGGTGGAGAAGCAGAAAAGTTTATTTGCAGCTGCAAAAAGGTACAGGGAGAATAGAATCTCCAATCCTGCACCCAGAGCAGGAAGTTACACAGGCTTTTATACATCCTTTTTCCCAGCATACCTATCCAATAGCAAGCTGCCCTAAGTATCCATATAGCCAGCCAATCCAGTTCCCAGCTAGTGCCCTTGTTCTCTGTATCATTTGTTAAACTATACATAAAGCTGCTTTAGTCAGCATTGTTCTTCCATATCTGCCCTGTTTGGCCTTGTTTAGTTTCAGGCAGTCTGACTCTGCAACATATTGTTGCAGATCCTCAGCATAACTGCTGCGAGTGCCTCCAGGCGGGGGGCCAAGGACACTTGGGCCTAGTATGCAGAGCTGCTGCGAGTGCCTCCAGGCGGGCGGGGGGGAGGGGGGGAAGGACACCTGGACCTAGTGCGAGGGGGCCTCATCGACACTCGTGGTCTTCCATCCCCTCGAGTTACCTAGTGGCCATGCCCCAGTGTCCCCACTGAACTCCCACATCTGAACTCCCAGCCAGAGCCCGTACGTGCTCCACCACTAGAGGCCCTGATGCAGCAAGCCACCCCCATACAGCAAAACAAAACCACTTCCCACATGGCATTAGGATGGCAAACGATAATAGAGAAAGATAAGAACTTGCTATAACAGGGGTTCTCAAACTTCATTGCACCACGACCCCCTTCTGACAACAAAAATTACTTCGCGACCCCAGGAGGGAGAACCAAACCCTGAGCCCGCCCAAGCCCTAGCTCCCCCGGGCCAGAAGGGGCCAAAGTCAAAACCCAAGGGCTTCAGGCCCAGGCAGGGGGCGGGGGGAGCTGTAACCTGATCCCAGGGCTGAAGCCCAAGTCTCAGCCCTGCTGCCCAGGGCTCAGGCTTGGGCTTCAGCCCTGGGCCCAGGCAAGTCTAACTCCAGCCCTGGCGACCCTATTAAAAAGTCCACGCTACCTCTACCACTACCCGACCGCAGAAAACGTCTCATTGAAAAGCGGCTCTCTGACAAGGCCCCCTTTGTGCACCGGAAAGTGATCTCAGCAGGATTCGAATTAAATCCCATTTCCTTTACCCTTTTTAGGAACACTAGTACAGCTGCTTCAGTCTCCAGAGTGCTTTAGAAGCATTCCCAAGAGCACCGGAGTGAGACAAGTCATCCCGTCGTACTCGTGGGGGGAAAGGCGGGCACACACAGCCTGACCCATTTCAGGCAAGTCACTTAATACTGAGAAAACTCTCTGGAGTCCTGCTAGAAGCTGCCGTTACGCAATAATGCTGAATTTACTCCATTTGCTTTTCCATGACAATCGTGTGATGCCACAAACCCAGGATAATGACACCATAGCAGGCTCAAATTCAAGGAGAGGAAGAACTGGGTTACAGTCTATGCATATATTTTATTCTCATGCAGAGACCCAATAACAACAATTGTATCTAACTCACTGATCCCCACTCCTCCAGCATCTGGACATCCCCTCACAGTCAGACCCCCCTGCTGAGCTCAATCTCCCCGCAACTCAACCCCCTCCCCCCACTGAGCCCCAACTACCTTCACCTGGACCCCCAATGCAGAATCCCATTACCTTTGCAGCCAGAACCCCCAACAAGCTCCTGGGCATCCAGATCACCCACTGAGCCGCCAGCTCCCAGATTGCCCCACACAGAACTCCCTCACCCCACAGTTGGATTCGTTCCAACTCGGATCCTGCCTTGTGAGCCTCCCTGTCCACACCTGGTGCACCTGGCATGGTGGGGTGTTTCTGGGGCAGACCCAATCCTTGCATTGTGTCAGGGTTGGGTACAGCCTCACCGGTGAGTCCGTGTCCCCTGGGGGCGGGGGAGGAGGAGGCGGCTGCACAATGATCTCCCACCTCTGTGCAGCCAGTGGCTTGTGCTCTCCAATGCCATGCTGGAGCCTCCACATTTAATTAACAAATAAAATTTGCAGAATTTTAAAATATTGTGCGCAGAATTTTTCAATTTTGGGTGTAGAATGCCCTTAGCAGTACTGGGCGCACACCTACAAGGCAGTACCATGGCTGAAACAGAGCACTCCAACTAAAGGTACAGCAGCCATGATGCAGGTCCACTTCTGCTATTACAGATTCACACGCTGTCAAATTGTTGTGTTCAGCTGTACAACAAAAGGATTTCACCAGAGCTGACGTGATACCCCTACTCATGGTGATTTCCACAACCACACAGGAGAACAAAACTTGTTTTCTAACCTCCTTCTATATGACACTAAGTCCCAGTTATCACTAGGCCCCTTCTCTACAAATCCCTTTAAATGCGTGGACCTCAAAATGCATACAATTGTTTCAAGAGCTCTAGTTCTCAATTACTGATATAAATTAAGCAACCTCATTTTCCTTTCTACAGTATGCAGAAGATTGTTTCCCCCCACCCCCTTCCAAAACTTAGATATTTATTTCCGAATCAGCATGAATGAGATCTAGCATAAAGCACATTCCGGTTTCTGAGAGCTTGCCTAAATACCCATTTCTGTTCCCACTCTTTTGTCATTGACTTTAATGGAAGTGGATTGGGCCCTAAACTAATAATCTACATTGAATGCTCATCACTTAATCTCATAATTTAAAACCAAATTAAGCCCTCCCAACCTGATCACTATTGATTGAGGAAACAATTTAGATGCCAACTTGAAAAATCCCTTTCTAGAATACTAAAGAAAATAAATGCAAAGACTAACTTTCCAGCTGAACCACTAGGAACTTTTATCCCATAAGGAATATTGGTTGTGAGCCAATTTTCAGTCTATTTTGCAAACCATTTTCATGAACTCTAGCCTAACCTACAATGAACAATGTATTACATATTCAGTGAAGATTAATTGTAAAGAGGTTCCTTGATCAATTTTACTCTTATTCCATACAGACATTCAGTTTTAAATAATTTTAGCAGACAACTATATGGGTAAAGGACTTTTCAAGAAAAAACTTTTTTGAAAAAAAATCAGTCTTCATAAAAATGTCAGAACAAGATATCAAAGTGTCAAAACATTTCTACAGACAAAAATATACCCAGGCCATCTTACAAAACCTCAGACAGCAATACGTACGTCAGTCTCTCATAGCTTTACGTGAACAAATATTACAGTCAAATTATACGTCTCCTCCTGGCCCAGGTGAACCAAAATATGCTGTTTACTGTCCAATACCGTCACTTTACGTAAGCTTAAGCTTCCAATGAGAAGGTCAATTACTTGCTGGGATAATAAATGCCAAGGTTTTGCCTGATCCAGTCTTTGCAGCTCCAAGTACATCTTTACCTTGCAATGATAAGCCTATGGTCTGCCTCTGTATCTCAGTAACCATGCGATACTGTGCTTCTTGCAAACCTAGTATTTGGGAGAGAAAAAAAAAGATTCTTACTTTTTGCCTTGGATAATGATACATTTTCCCATAAGGAAAAATACTGCAGGTGGCAACATTATCTTGGAACTCTGATATTTAAAAACAAAAACTCCTGAAACAGCCAATGAAGAAGACTGAGGAAAATTGGTCTTTTATTCAAATACTTTCTGAAGAACTGTTGGTGTACTTACCTTTCAGTGTTTTGTTTGACAATGGGAAATCTGAAAATCTTTCAGTTTCATTTGGGCTGATCTGAAACAAAAGGATTTAATCAATGCTAGAATATAAGAATACCATGGGATTGAAATGATATCCTTTTCGTTTGCTGGTAACGTTGGTAGAATTTTTAGTGGGTTAATTCTAGGAGTACCTGGCAATCAACCGCAACCAGCTCACTGGAGGTAAAAGGTCTACACATAGGCATAGTTTGACTTCTACATTTGGGGGGCCAGCTTCAGTCAGGCCAACAGGACTCTGCATGGGGGGAGGGGGATGCGCAAATTCTACAACTGTCAAGGCCTGCAGTTTGGGGAGGAGGGGCAACCCTCCCACCCCACAAACTACACCCTTGCATCTACATGAGGTTTACCTAACCCTGACAATTTTTCCTAATCTAGACACATTTTAAAATGTGGAAAGTGGAGCAAAAGATGCACTTATCATGGCTCTCTTATGTACAGTAGCAGTTCAATCTAAGGTCTTCAGAGACATCCAATTGTAAGGATAATCTAAGATACATAATCAAGGTTTAAGCATTCCATATGCTGCTTTCCAAAAAGCCCAAGCCATGCCATGCAATTAAATGTTCATACTAAATAGATGATAAAACGATATCAAACCTAGAAGCAGAATTTCTCTAGATTTTTCTGAAGCTGTCCCACCACTGGGGACTCTCTGCTTCTCTCCCTCCCCCATCCCCAGGGCCCCTGTGCTTCCCCACTCCCACCCTTCGACTGACCTCTTCCTTGCCTGCCCACCCCCAGACACCCTAGTGCAGTGGAGGAAATAGACCGCAGGAGCTGGAGGAGGGCACCTGCATGGCGCAGCAGGTAAGAGCTCCAACTATGTGCCACGAACAGACCTCTGGTATGGAACTCGAGATGGGGGTGCCCCTCCACCCTCCCTAAATGGCAGTCCTGGCCAAGGCTCCCACGGCTTCCCCACAGCTGTTTGTGTCATCCCCACACCTTTGCAGGGCGGGTGCAGCAACAGGGGCAAGAGTCGCGCACTGGCTGTATGGAGGTGGGAGATCACCCTGAAGCCCCCCGCCTCCCCTGAGACATGGACTCAGAGGTGAGGCTGCACCCGACCCTGACACAGTGCCAGGGCTGAGCCTCTCCAGAAACATGCAGGGACTCTGCCCATCTGCACTGAGCTGTAATGTATCTATAGCCTGAAAAAGAAAACTCAGAGAGAAGGGAAGAAGCAGCTGATAGGGATGGGAGAGAATGGGGATGGACGGATGGAGAGAATGGTATTGGTTCCCTCTAACTAGACAGCAGGGATGGGTTTGTGTCTTGGAGAGAAGATGGTTTCCATTTTTCTCAGCAGACTGGGAAACCATCAAATTAAAGAGGCACTTTGTAGCCAAGTCTAACAGAAAAATGTGTGAGTCTCAAATAACATTCAGGGACAACACCTGAGCAGGAAGCCCTTCTCCTCCACCAGTAGTGAAGTAAAAGGGGTGGGATTTGGCGTTCCCACCATAGCACAGCCCTTGGACTCCACTGAGTAGGAAAGGAATCATTTGAAGCAAAGTCTGGTTAGTAGGTTTAGTCCTCTGGTTATTAGATGTGTGGTTGTGACTCTTGATAACACTTTATGATCATCTGGTGCCTTTTATCCAGAAGGATTTCAGTGCTTTACACATGGTATTATTTTATCCTTTGCTGAATTGCAGCCAGGCCTTGGATGGAACATGTCTGGCAACCTTCACTACATGTGGGGTGAAGCGCAGAGTAATCTATCTATTTGAGACTGCTGTGTGGGCATGAGTGTATGCTTTCCTCGATTAGGCTTGTTTCACTCTTGTGAGCAAAACCCATAATTGGTGGTGTATTCTTGTATTGGGTTTTGTCACGTTTGCGATGGAGCACACTATGAGACTGAGTACAGCAGCGATAAACTTTCTGTTATTACTAGGGCCCTACCAAAATTCACAGTCCATTCTGGTCAATTTCATGGCCATAGGATTTGAAAATAAGACAATTTCACATTTTCGGAAGTTTCCCCTGAAATTTCAGGCTGTTGTAATAGTGGGGGCCCCAACCCAAAAGGGGATGGGGGAGTGTTGCAAGGCTGCTCTAGGGGCATTGCAGGATTGACACCCTCACTTCTCTGCTGCCTTCAGCAGGGATGGAGACCCCCTGCATCCAGACCTACCCCCACAGAGTCCCCCCTGCATCTGGATCTGTGCTGAGCTCCCCCTCCCTGCATCCAGACCCATGCTCTGACTAGCCCCCTGCACCTGGACCATCCCAAATGAGCCCCCCATCCCACTGAACCCCCCAGCACCTGGACCCTCATGCTGAGTCCTCAGCACCCAGCCTCCCCTGCTGACCCCCAACCACCTTCATCTGGACCCCCTGCACAGTCCCATTTCCCCTGCACCCGGAACCCTCACTTCTGAGTCCCGGCCTGCGACCAACACGCGCAAATTAGGGCCCGCGGGACCGGCCTGTCCGGCCCGCCTGAGCTCCCAGCCAAGGAGGCGAGCCCCGGCCCCTCCCCCGACCGCCCTCCCCCCATCTCCACCCCATCCAATGCCCCCGGCTCCCTGACTCTGTCCACAAACCCCTGCCCCTCATCCAATCCCGCCCCCGCTCGCCGGAGCCGGTCCCGCCGCTGCAACGCTCCATGGCAGGAGCAGCGGGCAGAGGGCGAGCGGCTGTGGGGGAGGGGCCGGGGTTCGCTCCCCGGCTGGGAGCTCAGGCGGCCGGACAGGACGTGGGCAAACGACGTCTGACCCGCAGGACCGTCCTGTCCAATCCCCGGCCCCTCCCCCGCTGCCTCCCCTCCCCCGGGGTGTGGATAGGGGACAGGGAGTGGGGGGTGTTGGGGTTCCGGGGGCAGTTAGGGTGCGGGGGTCTCTGGAGGGGGCGGTCAGGGGACAGGGAGCAGGGGGTTGGATGGTTTGGGGATTCTGAGGGGGGCAGTCAGGGGGCGGGAAGTGGGAGGGGGTGGATAAGGGTGGGGGCCATGCTATTTGGGGAGGCCCAGCCTTCCCTACCCGGCCCTCCATACCATTTTACAACCCCATGTGGCCCTCGGGCCAAAAAGTTTTCCCACTCCTGCCTTAGTGACACGGTGGGCCTGGCTCATGGCTCTGAGAGTGAAGGCGCAGCCTGGCCAGTTGGAAACTGGTCCATGAGATCTCTGTGCTTCTCTGAGCCATGTGGCTCCTGATCATCGTCAGCTCTCAGACACGCCAGCATGACCCCCGGTCTGAGTCCTGTAAGCTTAGAGAGCGCTAAGCCCCTGCTGTGCCCTGTGATTCTGCTGCAGAGAACGACAACCTCCGGCCTTCTCAGTGCAGCTCTCCCCTCTCCTGCCTGGGAGCTGACCCTTAAAGCACGCTTCCCCGGATTTGTATTAGGCGTGTTTTGTAGGTTGTGAAACTGAGGCACAGAGAGGCCAAATGACTCTCCCAAAGTCACAGAGGGAGTTGGTGGCAGAGCTGAGCATGACAACCTGGAGTCCTGGTCCCCTGCCCACCAGGGGAGATGGTGCTCCACAACCCCCCGTGTCTTATCTGGTTTGACCTACATGGTTCCAGAGAAGGCCTGGCTGTTCATCTGCCTTTGTCGGGGCAATGTGCATGAAAGGCCAGGATTCCCTGAGCCTGGGAGGGAATCTGTTACCCTGAGTAATGGTGGGGCAGAAGGGGATTGAAGGCCAGAGCCTGAGAGGTGAGAGTCGAGAGGCTGCTCCCCTGTGTCCACTGCTAACTCTCCCCCTTGAGCGTGTTGCTTTGGGCCAGGTCTGGCAGAGCTGCACCCAGTAGCGGGTTTGCGGTGGCCGTGGCGTCTCCGATGAAAGGCCAAGTATTAATAACAGGTGCCCACCATACCGGCGAGCTGCCTGACTGCCAGCGTCACACCAGTGCTGCTGCCGAGCTCTGCTGTGGGTCCAGGGCCAGGAAACGTGCTCGGGAACGGGCATTCGTGCAGCCCGCGGAGCTAACCTAGGGGCGGCTGTGTGTGAGGAGCCCAGCTTGGCTGTGCCAGGCCCCCTGTGTCCTAGTGCATGGGCAGCAATGCGGACGCACTGACGGCCAGGTGAGAGCAGAGCCTGGGTATTCGGGCTGCTGCTCACAGCTGGTGTGGACACGCTGCCTCCTTTGCTATGCGAGAGACATGCCTGGCTCTTCCTATGCCAGACGCCCTGCGCAGCTCTCAGCAGGAGCCCGGCCTTTACACCCTGCTGCAGCTACATTGCCTGCTCCTGCTGCTGCTGGAAGGGCAGATGCTGGTTCCTGATAGGGAGCATCTGGCAGTGCCCGTTCTGCTGGGGCCAGTCACCAGGGCAAAGTGTACTTGGCAACGAATTGAAAAGAGAAAATGGCAGAATGAATGCCAAGCCGGATACCAGTGCTTCTGGGAATGCCAGCCTGGGCCCCCAACTCCAGCTAAGGAGGGTGGCAGATCTCCTGCCTTCAGAAGCCTGTCTGTGGCCAACTCCCCCTTCTGTCTGAACAGCGGCATGCAATGCTATCAGCCCCTCTGGGGGTGCAGTCAGCGTCCATCTCACAGTTGTCTTGTGGCTCATCTGCCCAGTGTGGGGGCTGCTTTATTGGGGCATTGAGTTCCCTCCTTTGCCCGGCACCAGCTCTCACTAAGGCTGTTGGCCTTCTGGAGCATCCTCCTTTGCATCTAGCTTGCAGCCGAAGGCACAAACCTCGTGCACAGGAGCAAGTTGACACCTCACTGCCTCCCACCGGGCATTGCCATCCTGTGCAGGGGTGAGGTCACTCCCTGAGCAGTTCTCTTCACAGGTCGCTGCTCCCCACTTGGAGTCTCTTTTTCGCATTGCCCTTCTCAGCTAATGTGTTGTGTGTGGACACAGCCGCTAATGTGAACAAAGACCTGGATCCTGCAGCTCCAGGCCAGGCCACAATTGAAGAGATGCCATCAGCGTGGGGCTCGCACCAGCTGCTGGGCAAGAGGGACCCTGGCTTTCATTCCACCTGGCAGTTCCTGTGGTCCTAGACAGCAGCAGGTTCAGGAGAGTGGGTGTTCTGCACTTGTTAGACTCTGCACTGAGCTCTGGGAGTGGGCGGGGAGAGTGGGGGGGGGGGGCTATGTCTACACTGCAGTGAACCCCACAGCTGGCCTGGGTCAGCTGACTTGGGCTGAGCGGCTATAAAACTGCTGGCTGGGGGACCTGTGCTCTGCTTCCCTGCAGAGAGGTGGGGGAAATCTCCTCCTCGGTTGCTAGGTGTGACTGCCCTGGCTTTTGGGCCTCCCCTTGTCTTTTCAGATCCTCCACTGACACGGGTCAGTTTCAACCAGTCCTTAATGACCCATTCATTCAACTTCAGACAGCGTGACCCAACACCTCTTAAGAACGGCCATACAGGGTCAGACCAAAGGTCCATCCAGCCCGTATCCTGTCTTCCAGCAGTGCCAAGGTGCTGGCACTAGGAGTGCTGGGGGTGTGGCAGAACCCTCTTGCTTGAAGTGGTTTCCCTCATATAGTGCATTTAGTTTTGTTCAGTGGCTTTGAGCACCTCCACTATAAAAATGGTGCCAATGCCCCTACAGCAGTGGCCAGTGCCAGACGCTTCAGAGAGAATGACCAGAAGAAGGCAATTTCGAGTGATCCGTCCCCATCATCCAGTCCCAGGTTCTGGTGTTCGGTGGTTTAGGGACACCCAGAGCACGGGGTTGCATCCCTGACCATCTTGGCTAATAGTCATGGATGGACCTGTCCTCCAGGAACTTCTCTCATTCTTTTTGAACCCAGCTGTATTTCTGGCCTTCACAACATCCCCTGCCAATGAGTTCAACAGCTTGTCTGTGCACTGTGAAGAAGTACTTCCTTATGGTAGTTTTAACCCACTGCCGATAAATTTCATTGGGTGACCCCCTGGTTCTTCTGACACGTGAAGAGAGAACGAACATTTCCTTCTTCATTCTTTTCACACCACTCGTGATTTTATAGACCTCCCGTCATTGTCAATTTTTCCAAGCTTGTGAAAAGTCCCAGTCTTTTTAATTTCCCCTCCTACGGGAAGCTGTTCTACCCCTTGTGTGCTCCTTTCTCCCCAATATCACACTTGTGACAGAGTGCTCCTAAGCAGGGCACAGCTGGGCACCTGGGAACAGAGCTGAGCCTCCCCTGAGCACAGCCAAGGTCACTGACTCTCAGGAGAACTGGTGGCTTTCTTAAAGTCCCAGCTCCTGGAGTCATGTGAATTTGTGAGAATTCCAGTTTTTGCTTAGCCAATGAAGTCAGTGTCTAGCACTCATGGCTGGGGAGCACAGTCCAGCAGCTCCATGGAGGGATGAATAAAGAATCCAAACTGATCAGTTTTGTAATCCCATGATTTTGGGGGCCTCACTTCTGAGCTCTGAAGCTGGTGACGCTGCATAGATGGTGGGCTCTATGTGCCTATTAGCTCCAAAGTACGCTAGCAACAACCAGCACAGAGATGTCCTCTGAAGTAGCTGACAGTGTTAATGAGGGGAGCTGCAAGGCTTAGCTGAGCCACTGGGTGGGAAAGGGTGGGTTGTGGGGTGGGATGCTGGGTGGGGCAGGGCAGGCTGGAGAGAGTGAGGTGGCAAGTGGGGAAGACTGATTGGACGGCGGAGGGAAGGCTGGCTGAGGGTGTCAGGGAAGGCTTGTGGGGAAGGGGGTGGGGCGGTGGCAGCAGCAGGTGCTGGAAGGAGGGTGGCAGGCACTGGGTGGGAAGTTGAGGGGGTGTTGGTTGCGGGAGGCTGGGTTGGGGGAAGCAGGTGCTGGGTGGGAAAAATTGGGGGGCTGAGACATGGGGGGCATGGGCGGTGGGCTAGGAGGCACAAAGGCTAGGCTGGGATTGGCAGATGCCTGGCAGGGAAGGCTGGGCTGGTGGGGTGGGGAAGGCCACGGGCACTTTGCTTGGCCTTTCCACACAGCATCTGTCTGTCCAGCCCCGTTATCAGGGCGTGGCCTCGCTTGCTGATCAGTCTTCAGAGGCTGCTGCTGCAGTGCAAAGGCAATCAAGAGCTGGATTAACCTGACTGCTTCTGCTCCATGCCTCAGTGGGCATCCTGCATGAGAGCCGGCAGAGGGACCCTTGCATCCTTAGCAAAGCTCCCTGCCAAGGGGTTCTCCCAGGCAGCCTTTCCTTCTGTGCCAGAGCTTTGGGGTGAGAGGAGATGGCTGCCCTGGCAGGAATCTGGGGTGAGAGGAGATGGCTGCCCTGGCACGAATCTGCGTCCCATTGATCCAACACCCTTTGTCCCTTGGGTGGCTGTTAACAGCATCACGGGCTCGTCTGTGAGCCTGTGTGGGATAGAGGGCGGCTGCAGTTCATTGATCCCTCGTTATCTGTAGCCTCTTCCTGGCCGATAAGGGGGCTCGAGGGTGAGGGCAGGGCGGGGCCTGGAGCCTGAGCTTTGGCAACCTGCCACCGACTGCCATGCCGGTGTTACGGTAACACCAGGACTCTGATTTGAACTCTGCTTCATGCTGTCACCTTGGGCCTGGAGCTTCGCCACCTGGCGTTCGCCTGAAGGTGGCGAGTGGTTTTCTTCTAATGTCTGAGCCAAATCGGTGCAGCTGTTTGAGTCCCACAAGGTGGGTCTCTACGCTGTGATGTGGAGAATGAACTCTGCGGGTGGGGCAAGGGCTCTGCTGCTGGGGCAGCGGGGGCCTGCTCGCCAGGCCAGTTCTCTAAAGTCAGCCCTTGTATCTTAAGAACATAAGTGTAACCTTTCTGCCTGTCAGAGTTGGCAGCAACAAGGGCCGGGTTCAGTATCTAGGGGTTCCATTCCAATAACACAATGGAAAACCGGCTCGAGCCCCCACCCAGTGACCTGGGACAAATATATACCACCCCCGCTGGGCGCCTCCATGAGGCAATATTTCCCCTCTCGCAAGCACAGAGTCTGAGTGTAGCAAAAAGCCTTTTAATAACAGAGAGAAACAATGTGGCATTATGTTGGGGAAACACCACCAACAGGATTCATAACACAACCCATGAGCAAAAACCCACCCCAAGCAAATTGGGGCATGTCCTTTCCCTTTGGTTCTTGAGTTCAGCAACTCAAAATCACCCAAAGTCCCGAAAGTCCAACGACCCAAAAGTCTCTGTCCCTGGTCAGGGCAGCCCCAGAGTTCAAAAGTTTATCTGCAGAGTTTTACCTCCCAACCTGGGTGGAGACTGGGGTTAAGGGGCACCTTACATGGTCCAAAGCTGATGGCCCCACCTCTCCATGGGGCTCTGCTTTGCCAGCCACCCCATGAGTTGCTCTCGGCATCCAA
This sequence comes from Lepidochelys kempii, assembly GCF_965140285.1. Classification (NCBI taxonomy): domain Eukaryota; kingdom Metazoa; phylum Chordata; order Testudines; family Cheloniidae; genus Lepidochelys; species Lepidochelys kempii. The sequence continues at coordinate 19,171,551 of NC_136399.1, forward strand.
CAAACTGCTCTGCTCCCCGAGCCGCTCTGCTCCGCTCGCCATCCCGCAACTGCTCCACCATATATCTTCAGCCTCCCCCACTACTTAACACAACACTCAGTGATTTCAGCTCTTAGTAAGTTTAGCTCTTTCATGATTTCAGCTTCTAGTAGGGGAGCCTCAGTGTGGGTGCACCATTAGCCCAAAGTGAATTCAGCTCAGCAGCCTGTAACTAGACTCCTAATGGAATCAAAATTATAGTGGAAAGAGGAAGAAGTGCAATTAGCATGTAAGGCCCTCACGAAAGGCGGGGGGGGGGGGGCATACCACCAAGTATTAATACCTGTCCCCAGCCTCTCTCCCTTCACAGAGTTTTGGAACCCATGTTCCTTGCCTAGCGAGTGAAACTTAGTTGATGGAGAGTCCCTCCATCATAACAAAAGGCCAAGTACAGTTCCATTGTCCTTGATTCCCATAATCAGGGTAATAACAATTTATTCTTCCTGCCCCAATAACAGAGACAATGGGGATCCCACAGCAGCCAAAGTGACCATTTGGGCAGCTATGGCCTCATTCTAGGCGGGCTGGGTGTGCCTATGCAAATGAGATCGGCCCCTGAAGTTCTTTTCCACAACTTGCCACACCTCACCACCAGATGTCAGGGTGGAGCTCATCCCGATTCTGCTTCCGAGAGGAAAGTGATCAGGAACAGTCAGCATGGATTCACCAAGGGCAAGTCATGCCTGACTAAACTAATTACCTTCTATGATGAGATAACTGGCTCTGTGGATGAGGGGAAAGCAGCGGATGTGTTATTCCTTGACTTTAGCAAAGCTTTTGACACGGTGTCCCACAGTATTCTTGCCAGCAAGTTAAAGAAGTATGGGCTGGATGAACGGACTATAAGGTGGATAGAAAGCTGGCTAGATTGTTGGGCTCAGTGGGTAGTGATCAATGGCTCCATGTCTAGTTGGCAGCCAGTATCAAGTGGAGTGCCCCAAGGGTCGGTCCTGGGGCCGGTTTTGTTCAGTATCTTCATTAATGATCTGGAGGATGGCATGGATTCGTGTTTGCAAGTTTGCAGATGACACTAAACTGGGAGGAGAAGTAGATAGGCTGGAGGGTAGGGATAGGATACAGAGGGACCTAGACAAGTTGGAGGATTGTGCCAAAAGAAATCTGACGAGGTTCAACAAGGACAAGTGCAGAGTCCTGCACTTCGGAGGGAAGAATCCCATGCACCGCTGCAGACTACGGACAGAAAGGCTCGGCAGCAGTTCTGCAGAAAAGGACCTATGGGTTACAGTGGACGAGAAGCTGGATATGAGTCAGCAGTGTGCCCTTGTTGCCAAGAAGGCCAATGGCATTTTGGGATGTATAAGTAGGGGCATTGCCAGCAGATCGAGGGACGTGATCGTTCCCCTCTACTCGACATTGGTGAGGCCTCATCTGGAGTACTGTGTCCAGTTTTGGGCCCCACACTACAAGAAAGATGTGAAAAAATTGGAAAATGTCCAGCGGAGGGCAACAAGAATGATTAGGGAACTGGAACATGTGACTTATGAGGAGAGGCTAAGGGAACTGGGATTGTTTAGTCTGCAGAAGAGAAGAAGGAGGGGGGGATTTGATAGCTGCTTTCAACTACCTGAAAGGGGGTTCCAAAGAGGATGGCTCTAGACTGTTCTCAGTGGTAGCTGATGACAGAACAAGGAGTAATGGTCTCCAGTTGCAGTGGGGGAGGTTTAGGTTGGATATTAAGAAAAACTTTTTCACTAGGAGGGTGGTGAAGCACTGGAATGGGTTACCTAGGGAGGTGGTGGAATCTCCTTCCTTAGAGGTTTTTAAGGTCAGGCTTGACAAAGCCCTGGCTGGGATGATTTAGTTGGGGATTGGTCCTGCTTTGAGCAGGGGGTTGGACTAAATGACCTCCTGAGGTCCCTTCCAACCCCGATATTCTATGATAAGTCTCTGCCTGCGCTAGAGCTTAAGTCTTTGCAGTTAATTTAACCCTTCTGAAACAGGAGGGAAGTTACTCAATGTTCCAGCTGAGGCCACGTCTATATTGGGAGCATTTTGCCAGTACAGGTAAACTAGTGTGGACATAGAAGAGCACTACTGTCCCCCACTGAATGAAGAGCCTTTACCCTTAGAAAAGAGCAAGAATACAAAGAGGACGAACCCACTGCTCAGGCTTGCTCTGCATGGCTTTTCTATCACTATAGCGATGTTGGCTAGGGGTGTGATTCCTAACCAATACAATCATACCAGGACATCATCTTAACACGTGGATGTGCTTATACCAGTACAACTAATATACACTAGCACTGGAGAGCTTAAAATAAGATACTAGACTGAGAGGACAAAAGAAAGGAGCAGATTCTCCTCTTAAATATACAGCATTCTCGCCCAGGATAGAAGACTGAGAAGAGGGACTTGCAGACAGATGTACACTGAATAGAGTTATTAGCAATATAAAAAAAGATGGCTTAGCAGCTCTCCTGCTCTGATTGCAAAGTAAAGAATTAACTGCAACATCAGATCACTTCTGCTTTGGCCAGCCAGAAGGCATCCATCTAACACTGGCTGCATTTGCTCCATGGCCTGTATTGGGAAGTAAATACCCTGGTCCCATGAGTGAACTGTTGGAAGAGAATAGGATCCCATCACTGAGCTAGGTATTCTGAAGAACCTGTTTCGCCTTTCTTCAGGGTAAATGCACTGATCTGAAGGGCATTACTAAATATGAACTGGGTGCTTTTATGAAGTGGTAAATGGATGAGCGATATAAATATGAAATAAAGACGGCTTCTTCCAGCCTAATAGCAAGTGAATGCATCCTTCTAGCAAAAGGCAGCACAGCGTACTGAGCTCACCATGCATTAGCATTTACAAAAATATGATTTCCCAAGTGCATTAGAGACCTTAACATCCCATCCTACCTTCCTGCACTTTATAAGATGATAGGGAAACCAACAGGCCCTGATTTGATGATAGTTATCATAGGGACATTGTATTAACCTCTCCGGATCCAAAGCATCAACTGGAAGAGAAGGAATAAAAAGACAAAAGAAAACATTCTGTAAAACAAGATCTAAGTTCATCATCAACACAATTAACAAGAGTGGAAACATACTAGCTACTGGAGCTGCCCTCTAACGGGGTGAAGCCATCAATTTTTAATAGCCGAGACAAAAATGCTAAACTGCTAAGTTGGCACTCACTGTGTGTACCCAACCAAATTCACTTCGGATTTTGGGTGAGTGGAATGTTCAATTAAAAATGAGGAAAGCGCAATCAGTAGGGCAGAGTGGCCAGTACATATTAATGACTATACTTATGCAGAACAGTGAGCTGGAAATAAACATTACTATAAAAACCCTTGAAGCTACCAAATTAGCTAGTTGTTCAGCAGTGAAATGCTAAGGATTGGCAGAAGCACGGCATTCTGAAGTAAATCCTTTTGCATTTACCTTCAGACTCCAAGGCCATCTCTGCTGGATTAAGAAAAAAATCAAACTCAAACAAACATGTCTGGAGTTAAGGATGCAATTTGCACTATAGTGCACTTGGCCCTGTAAAGTGCAGAGGTTGGCAGGTGCTTAAGAGCCCAACACTCACTGAACATAGTGAGGGGCTAAGTCACAGGCACTTTTTGAAAGCGTTCCCTCCTAGTCCATACTATGACCCAGAGACAGGCACGAATCACCTTAATCACTTAACAGTTACACAGAAGGGACAAGGTAGGGGAGGACCAACTTCTGATAGTGAGAGACACAAGCTTTCAAGCATACATAGACCGCTTCTTCAGGATTCAGTTTGTGTCCGTGCAGCAGCTTTCTTGCCATCACAAATGTGTCTCCCCTCACACCTTCCATGCTATTTATCCACGTTTGTATCAATGTACAGAGGGCATGCACAGAAGGAACATGGGCCAATGGACTGTGGGAGGTTTTCTAGATAGCTGGAAGTAAGGAGGATGGGCCAGATTGATTACATAAATCAGTATTTTTCAAACTTTTTGATACCAGGGACCAGCTTAGAATCATTGAATATCAGGGTTGGAAGGGACCTCAGGAGGTCATCTAGTCCAACCCCCTGCTCAGCACAAGACCAACACCAACTAAATCATCCAAGCCAAGACTTTGTCAAGCCGGGCCTTAAAAACCTCTAAGGATGGAGTTTCCACCATCTCCCTAGGTAACCCATTCCAGTGCTTCACCACCCTCCTAGTGAAATAGTGTTTCCTAATATCCAACCTAGACCTCCCCCACTGCAACTTGAGACCATTGCTTCTTGTTCTGTCATCTGCCACCACTTTGAACAGCCTAGCTCCATCCTCTTTGGAACCCCCTTTCAGGTAGTTAAAGGCTGCTATCAAATTCCCCCTCACTCTTCTCTTCTGCAGACTAAATAACCCCAGTTCCCTCAGCCTCTCCTCATAAGGCATGTGCCCCAGCTCCTTAATAATTTCCGTTGCCCTCCGCAGGACTCCCTCCAATTTGTCCACATCCTTTCTCTAGTGGGGGGACCGAAACTGGACGCAACACTCCAGGTGTGGCCTCACCAGTGCCAAATGGAGGGGAATAACCACTTCCCTCAATCTGCTGGCAATGCTCCTACTAATACAGCTCAATATACCATTGGCCTTCTTGGCAACAAGGGCACACTGCTGACTCCTATCCAGCTCCTCATCCACTGTAATCCCCAGGTCCTTTTCTGCAGAACGGCTGCTTAGCCAGTCGGTCCCCTGTCTGTAGCAGTGCATGGGATTTCCTTCCTTCCTTCCTTCCTTCCTTCCTCCTAAGTGCAGAACTCTGCACTTGTCCTTGTTGAACCTTATCAGATTTCTCTTGGCCCAATCCTCCAATTTGTCTAGGTCACTCTGGACCTTTCCCTACCCTCCAGTGTATCTACTTCTCCTCCCAGTTTAGTGTCATCTGCAAACTTGCTGAGGGTGCAATTAATCCAATCATCCAGATCATTAATAAAGGTATTGAACAAAACCGGCCTCAGGACTGACCCCTGGGGCACTCTTCTTGATACCAGCTGCCAACTAGACTTGGAGCCATTGATCACTACCCGTTGAGCCCAACAATCTAGCCAGCTTTCTATCCACCTTATCGTCCATTCATCCAATCCATACTGCTTTAACTTGCTGGCAAGAATACTGTGGGAGACCATATCAAATGCTTTGCTAAAGTCAAGATATATCACATGCACTGCTTTCCCCATATCCACAGAGCCAGTTCTCTCATCCTGGAAGGCAATCAGGTTGGTCAGGCATGACTTGCCCTTGGTGAATCCAAAGCTTGCAGCCTTTCTAAACAGTGTCAGGGAGATCTGAGGGACAGGCCATTGAGAAAGATTGACACAGGTACTTAGGACAAATGGCTACTTGTGATGAAGTGGAAAGTGTCTTAGTGTTTGTATGAATACTGTGCACACCTCAGTTTTCCCTATGTGTTGCACAAGTATCTAGGTGGTGGGATAAGGGTGTGTGACCTTTGCAGATACCCCGAGAGGGAAGGTGCAAGTGCCTTCTAGCTCCCTGGGCCCAGACAATAGATGTATCTTGGCAACTGATTGCCGGGCCGCATCCTCTGCAAGAGCCAGCTGGAGGAATTGGAGAACAAAGGGAGGTGGAGGCCAGGTGACCGGTTTGCCTGGGGAACAGCATACAGGATGGAGGAGGGGCAACTGGGTGTGACTGAAGGTGGGCTGCTGGAGGCTGGTCAGACTCCTGGTTTGGGACTCAGGAGGACAGCCCATGGCTCTGGGTCTCCTCAAGATGAACTTTGCTGTAACTTCCTGCTTTCTGTGCTAACAAGATTCTGCTCTATGCTGTGTTCCAGACGACTAATAAACCCTTCTGTTTTACACCGCTGGCTGAAAGTCACTCCTGACTGCTGAAGTCGGGGGTGCATGGCCCCTTTGGAGGGCGTGTAAGGTTTCCCCAGGTATCCTATTCAGGTGGCTCACTGCAGGGAGCTTATGGCGTGAGACAGGGATGCTGAATGCTCCGAGGTCAGACCAAGGAGAAGCTGAAGCCCAGGAGGCTTGTCCTAGTGAGAGTGTGCCCCGAGTGGTAGTCACACTTCAAGAGGGTCCTGGTCCGGGGGCTAGTCTTCACCAGACTCACTGCAGCTGCGCTAATGTAGGGCAGTAGTGTAAACACACTATGAAGACCAGAGAGCGCTTTCCTGTCAGCATAATTACTCCACCTCAGCGAAAGGTGGAAGCTATGACAGAATGAGAGTGTGTCCCACTGACTTAGCGCCGGTGCGGACAGCTCGGGGGGTGGCTTTTTCATATCCGTGACCGACATAAGTTACATCAACTTAAGCGGAAGCGTAGACAAGCCCTGAACTTCATTCAGTGGTTCCAGAGCACCAAGCCCGTGCATCCATGAACTACTATGGGGGGAAAAAGTCCCCAATGCCTCAAACCAACACCGTATATCTGGCTATGCCTCTGGAGAGGGCAGCACCCTTACCTGACCATGGTACTAATTAGGGCTGTCAATTAATCACAGTTAACTCACGCGATTAACTCAAAAAAAATTATTAAAAAAATGAATCGCACAGTTACATTTCAATTGGTATTCTATTGCGTATTACACATTTGTGGATGTTTTCTACATTTTCAAATATATTGATTTCAGTTACAACACAGAATACAAAAGGTACAGTGCTCACTCTATTCTATTTATTGCAAATATTTGCACTGTAAAAATGATAAACAAAAGAAATCCCATTTTTCAATTCACCTCATACAAGTACTGAAGTGCAATCTCTTTACCGTGAAAGTGCAACTTACAAATGTAGATTTTTTTGTTACATAACTGCACCCAAAAACAAAACAATGTAAAACTTTAGACCTTACAAGTCTACTCACTCCTACTTCTCGTTCAGTCAATCACGGAGAGAAACAAGTCTGTTGACATTTATGGGAGATATGCTGCCCACTTCTTATTCACAATGTCACCTGAAAGTGAGAACAGGCGTTTGTATGGCACTTTTGTAGCCGGCATTGCAAGGTATTTACATGCCAGAGATGCTGAACATTTGTACGCCCCTTCCTGCCTCGGCCACTGTTCCAGGGGATGTGCTTCCATGCGGATGGCACTTGTTAAAAAAATAATGGGTTAAATAATGTGTGACTGAACTCCTTGGGGGAGAGCGGTGCGCCCCCTGCACTGTTTCACCGCACGCTGCCACAGATTTCCTGTTATAGCAGTCGCGGATGACGACCCAGCACAGGTTGTTCATTTGAAGAACACTTTCACTGCAGATCTGACCAAACACAAAGAAGGTACCAATGTGAGATTTCTAAAGATAGCTCCAGTACTCGACCCAAGGTTTAAGAATCTGAAGTGCCTTCCAAAATCTGAGAGGGTCGAGGTGTGGAGCATGCTTTCAGAAGTCTTAAAAGAGCAATACTCCAATGTGGAAATTACAGATCCAAACCACCAAAAGAGAAAATCAACCTTCTGCTGGTGGTATCCAACTCAGATGATGAAAGTGAACATGTGTTGGGCCACACTGCTTTGGATCGTTATTGAGCAGAACTCATCATCAGCATGGATACATTATCTCCTGCAAATGTAAACAAACTTGTTTGTCTTAGCAATTGGCTGAACAAGAAGTAAGACTGAGTGTACTTGTAGGCTCTAAAGTTTTACATTGTTTTGTCTGAGAATGCAATTTTTTTGTACATAATTCTACATTTGTGAGTTCTACTTTCATGATAAAGAGATTGCACTATATTGCTTGTATTAGGTCAAGTGAAAAACACTATTTCTTTTGTTTTTTTGTACTGTAAAAATATTTGTAATAAAAAATAAATATAAGTGAGCACAGTACACTTTGTATTCTGTGTTGTAATTGAAATAAATATGTTTGAAAATGTAGAAAACATCCACAAATATTTAAATGGTATTCTATTATTTTTAAGTGCGTGATTACATTTTTTAATTGCTTGACAGCCCTAGTACTAACAGGATATTAACCATGTTGCGTCTGTAGCAAAACGCATTTTGGAGCCAGCCACTGGTAATAAAGTCAATTATGAATTATGGCAAGGACAGGGCCTTAATAAGAACAGTCACTTCACTGGGATGATCCCCAGGAAACTGATTTAGGCCCTGGCTGCACAAGACATGACTGTAGCTTTATAACCAGTTTGTACCCCACACAGCAAATTTGATCTGCTAGTTGGATCCTCCATTTCTCCAGACCACAGACATGCTGCAGCTGGGGGACATAGTCCACTAGGTCAATGTGGGAACCCACAAACCATGATGCACACTGTGGAGGACTGCAAAATGGCAACTTCCTGGAGGTCTTCATGCCTTGAACATGACTGATAAGAAGGCTGCGGCACCTTAGAGACTAACCAATTTATTTGAGCATAAGCAGAATTAATATCATATTGCCTCTATATAAATCCACACTACATTCCTATCTTGAATACTGTGTGCAGATGTGGTCGCCCCATCTCAAAAAGATATCTTGGAAATGGAAAAGATACAGAAAGGGGGAACAAATATTATTAGGGGTATGGAACAGCTTCCTTATAAGAAGAGAGAAGACTGGGACTTTTCAGCTTGGAAAAGAGATGACTAAGGGGGTGAAAGTAACTAAGGAAGTGTTATTTCTGCTTCTCATAACACAAGAACTAGAGGTCATCAAATGAAATTAATAGGCAACAGGTTTAAAACAAACAAAAGGAAGTATTTCTTCACACAATGCACAGTCAACCTGTGGAACTCCTTGCCAGAGGAAGTTGTGAAAACCAAGACTATAACAGGGTTTAAAAAAGAACTAGATAAGTTCATGAATTAGTCAGGATGAGCAGGGATGCAAAACCAAGCTCTGAAGTGTACCTAGGCTCTATTTGCCAGAAGCTGGGAATGGGCCAACACTAGGTAAGGAGGAATTCTAGGCTACCCTGAGCTGTATGGTTATGACACTATCTGACCCCCCTGCTGGATCCCAAGGCCATAGCGCCATTCAGCCAAATGGATGGTATTGAGATGGGGGACTATGACCTGTTCAAACAGGCTTTGCTGCTGAAGTTTGAACTGACCCCCGAGGCGTACAGGAAACAATTCCGGGGTGTACGCAAGACCCCAGGTGTCACTTACAAGGAGGTCACCAATCTGCTGGGGGAATATCTCCATAGGTGGGGGAAGGGCACAGGGGCCACTACCACAGCGGAGGTGTGTAACCCGGTGGGGTTGGGGCAGCTGTATGACATCTGCCCTCCAGACCTGAAGATGTGGTTAGTGGACCGGAAGGCTAAAGATCTGCGCAGTGCAGGGGCACTAGTGGATGAGTTTGTGAACAGCAGATAGGGGGCAGGAGGGAGACTGGATGGAGTGCAGGAGGATCCCTCCTTAGAGAAGCTGAGGGCCCTTGCTGGCCACAATGGTGCAGGATCCCAGGGGGAGGACCGCCGGGAGAGATTCCTGTGGGAGAAGGGATTCCTGTACCAGGAATGGGCTGGTTCAGGGCCAACTGAACCTTGGAAAGCCAGGAGGCAATTGGTGGTCCCCCAGAGGTACCACCACAACATTCCCCTTTCAGGGCATCTGACGCACCAGGCAGAGGCTGCTGCAGAACTTTTAGTGGCCCGGGGCCTTTGACGCCGTCCAACAGTATTGCAGGGCCTGGGACTCCTGCCAGAGGGTGGGGAAGGGCCAGGATAAGTGTAAAGCAGCTCTGAGACCTCTGCCCATCATAGAGGAGCCTTTCCAGAGGGTGGCCATGGACATAGTGGGGCCCCTCAGCAGGGCAACCCGGTCGGGGAAGAAATACATTCTGGTGGTGGTAGATTTCGCTATGCGCTACCCCGAGGCAGTGGCCATGTCGTCTATGGAGGCAGACACCGTGGCAGACGCGCTGCTCACCATTTTCAGCAGAGTGGGGTTCCCCCAGGAGGTCCTTACAGACCAGAGGTCCAACTTCATGTCAGTCAACCCTGCTCCAGTGCTTGTGGGAGAAGTGTGGGGTCCGACACACCTGGGCCTCGGCGTGTCACCCTCAGTCCAACGGGCTGGGGGAGAGGTTCAACGGGACCCTAAAGATGATGCTGAAAACCTTTATGGACCAGCACCCACAGGACTGGGAGAAGTATTTAACCCACCTGCTGCTCACATACAGGGAAGTGCCCCAGGAATCCACAGGGTTTTCCCCTTTCGAGTTGTTGTATAGGAGGAGGGTGAGGAGACCCTTCGACTTGATGAGGGACGAGTGCGGGGGGAAGGCCTCCCCCGATGGAGTATGTACTGACCTTTCTGGAAAAGCTCGCGGAGCTCATGGGCTTGACCAGGGGAAACCTAGCCAGGGCACAGAGGAAGCAGAAGGTCTGGTACAACCGCTCAGCACGTGCCTGCTTCTAGGCTACCAGGGACCAGGAGATACTTCTCATCCCCATGAGGAAGCACAAGCTGCAAGCTGCCTGGGACGGCCCCTTCAAGGTCATCAGACATGTAAATGAAGTGAAATATGTAGTGGAACTGTCCATCCGGGCACACCGCCACTGGGTGCACCATGTCAACATGATGAAGCCATACTGGGACAGGGAGAAGTTGGGGCTGGCTGGGTGTGGGCAGTGGGAGGAGAAGGGAGAGGATCCCCTGGTGGGACTCCTCCCTGAGGTGGGGGCTGACCCCTCGCTGGAATCAATTCTCCTCTCAGACCAGCTAACCCCTGCCCAGCAGGCAGAGATCAGAGAGGTGCTGCCTTCACACCGGCAGCTGTTCTCCAGCCGGCCTGGGCTCACTAACCTGGCTGTTCACCGGGTGGAAACAGGAGCCAATCTTCCCATCAGGTGTCCCCATTCAGGGTCACTAGGAAAACAGCCCAGGACCTGGAGAGAGAGGTTGGAGACATGCTGGCTTTAGGGGTGATCCAGCCGTCCTCCAGCCCCTGGGCCTCTCCCATGGTGCTGGTCCCCAAGAAGGACGGATCGATCCGGTTCTGTGTGGATATGGGAAGTTCAGTGCCATCACCGTGTCCGATGCCTACCACCGATAAAATCTCTAGACAAGTTGGGGGGGCGCTGATGTGATGAGGTGGGACTGTTCTTAATGGTTCCTCTGAATAGTGTGGGGGTGCCTCAGTTTCCCTATGCAGTTCTTAAGTATCTAGGCGGTGGGATAAGGGTGTATGATCACTGCAGAGCCCTAGAGGGCAGGTGTGTGCAGGAGTCTGAACACAGAGAATGGCTGACACCCTGTTTCCTGGCCACTGATGGCCTGGGCCCTTCCCCCCTGCAGGGTGAGAGCTAAAGGGTTGGAGAACAAGGGAATCAGGTGACCTCCTGGCCCGGGAAAGGAACAAAGCCCAGAAGAGGAGGAGCTGGAGGGAGTTTCAGTTTGGGGCTGGCTGGGACATGGAGTGAAGGGCAGACGTGGTTGTCTGGCTCACTGCCCCCCAAAATGGACCCAGCTGAGGGGTCCTGTTCTCTGCACCTACAAGCTCTGTTTTAGACCATGTTCCTGTCGTTTAATAAACCTCTGTTTTACTGGCTGGCTGAGAGTCACATCTGACTGCAAAGTTGGGGTGGAGGACCCTCTGGCTTCCCCAGGAGCCCCGCCTGAGCAAACTCACTGTGGGAAGCGCACGGAGGGGCAGAGGATGCTGAATGCTCCGAGGTCAGACCCAGGAAGCTGTGTGAGCTGTGTGTCCTGCAGACAGTCTGCTCACAGACAGGAGACTTCCCCAGAGTCCTGACTGGCTTCATGGGGAGCAGTTCCAGAGCATCGTCCGGGGACTCCATGACAGCTATCAAATCCCCCCTCACTCTTCTCTTCTGCAGACAAAATAACCACAGTTCCCTCAGCCCCTCCCCATAAGTCACATGCCCCAGCTCCCTACTCATTTTCATTGCCCTCCACTGGACTCGCTCCAATTTGTCCGCATCCTTTCTGTAGTGGGGGCCCAAAACTGGACGCAATACTCCAGATGAGGCCCTCACCAGTGCTGAATAGAGGGGAATAATCCCTTCCCTCGATCTGTGGGCAATGCTCCTACTAATGCAGCCCAATATGCTGTTAGCCTTCTTGGCAACACGGGCACACTGCTGACTCATCTCCAGCTTCTCATCTGCTCTAACCCCAGGTCCTTTTCTGCAGGTCCTTTTCACCAGTTCCTTATCCACCTTTCAATTCTCATAGTAGACCCCATCTTCTCCAATTGAACTAATAATTTCCCAATTGTATCAAATGCCTCACTGACATCCAGGTAGATTAGATCATTGGTTCCCAAACTGGGGGTCACAACCCGGTTAAGTGGGAGGGTCACGAGCCCCGACCCCAGCGCGCGGCTGTAAGTTGCGAGCCCCGACCCCTGCGCCAGGCTGTCAGCTCCGACCCCTGTGTGGAGCTGCGGGGCTACGAGCCCCAACCCGGGCACACGGCTGTGGGTCCCGACCCCTGTGCTAGGCTGTGAGCCCTGACCCCGGTGTGCGGCTGTGAGTCCCGACCCCGACCCCTGCGCCGGGCTGTGAGCCACGACCCTGGTGTGCAGCTGTGAGTCCTGACCCCAACCCCTGGGCCGGGTTGTGAGCCCCGACCCCGACAAGGAATCGTGGTTGTGAGCACCGACTCCAACCCCCATACAGGGCTGCAAGCCCAGACCCCAACCCTGGCCAGGAGCGGGGCTGTGATCCCTGAGTCCAACTGCCACATGGGGTTGCAAGTCCTGACCCCAACCAGGAGTGGGGCTATGAGCCCTGAGCTGGGGCATCCAGGAGGCTGTGAGCCCCGATCCCTGTAATGGGGTTTCAGGCGGAGCCCGGCCATGCTGAGGGTTATCAGCCGGGAGCACACACAGGGTTGTCAGCCCCGAGCCCCGCCACCCTCTGTGTTTTAGTCTTAATTTAAAAGCAGTGAGTAAAGGTAAATTCATTTTAAGCCATAGGGTTTAAATTTAGTATTTAACATAGTGTTAAATATCAAAAATGCGTTTTTAATTTTTAAGGCGGGGGTCGCACTCAGAGGCTTGGTGTTCGAAAGGGGTCACCAACACAAAAAGTTTGAGAACCACTGGATTAGATCTACTGCATTTCCTTTGTCTAAAACCTCAGTTATCTTCGCAGAGAAACAGATCAGGTTGGCCTGGCAGGACCCACCGATTGTAAAACCAGGTGATATTTTATCCCAGTTACCGTTCACCTCTTTGTCCTTCATTACTTTCTCTCTCAAAATTTGTCCCAAGACCTGGCAGACAGTTGAGGTCAAATTAAAAGGCCTGTAGATACCTGGACCACGTTTTTTTCCATTTCTTAAAAATAGGAACTATATTAGCAATTCTCCACTCCCCCGCCCCGAGTTTACAGAGTCATCAGAAATCCTTGCTATTGGGCTTGCAATTCCATGTGCCAGTCCCCTTACTCTGCATGGATGGAGCTTATGGGGTGCTAGGGGCTGCAGTGAGTGGGGTGGGAGGACCCAGTAGGGGGCACTCGCCCCTTCTAGTCTGTGCCGGCCCCAGCATAGTGCTCAATTTGTGCTATTTTGGGGGTTGTAAATCTAAGCTCCTGAGCACTTGTCACTAAGGAGCCCATGTGCAGTGCAGCCTGGTCATAGAATCATAGAATATCAGGGTTGGAAGGGACCTCAGGAGGTCATTTAGTCCAACCCCCTGCTCGAAGCAGGACCAATCCCCAATTAAATCATCCCAGCCAGGGCTTTGTCAAGCCTGACCTTAAAAACTTCTAAGGAAGGAGATTCTACCACCTCCCTAGGTAACGCATTCCAGTGTTTCACCACCCTCCTAGTGAAAAAGTTTTTCCTAATATCCAACCTAAACCTCCCCCACTGCAACTTGAGACCATTACTCCTTGTCCTGTCATCTTCTAAAAGAAGACTCTGTGGCCATAGCTCGGGAGCAGCTTTCCCTCCACGCACTGCCAGGGGAAGCCATGAGATGTTTAGTATTGTCTGTCCCAAGTGTGGGGAGGCACAAGCCACCCCGGGTCCCACACAGGTGCCTCTGTCCAGATGGCACGAAGGCCGAGTGGGCCCATCAGCTTTGGTGCCCCTCTTGCGCCCCAACATTCAGAAGTCACTAGTCAGGCCTCAAAATCATGAGATTTGCTTAAAAAATCACAAGATTTTAATATTTGTTTGCATTCTGGCGTGGCTGTGTTTGGGAGGTGCGAGGTCTGGGGCTTCTCCTCCACGCCGAGGGTGGGCACTTTATCTAACGAAAACGAAGATTCTTCGTTACTGATCCCATTCCAACTCACCCACTGCTGAGCTCACCATGCAATGATGGGCGTTGGCAACGCTGGCCATTTAAGGGTTAAAGTGTGACAGGGTGTTGGTCTACCCTGGCACTAGAAGGGCAGCAGGAAGAGCAGCAGCCCCACAATTGAGCTGCCTTGGAAATTTGGGGGTGTGTGTGGAACCCTTATGTTTTCACCCCTTGCAAAAAATTTTCAAAAGCCAAAAATGTCTATGTGTGTGTGTGTGTGTGTGTGGTTTTTTTCATCCCCTCCCATCCACTTTCCAGTGGCAAATGAGAAAAGGACAAAGGGCAGAGAAATGGGGGAGGGAGGGGTAATTTTTCGAAGGCTTTTTTTAAATTGCTCATCAAAAACCTGAAATGTTTAGAAAGAAGCAAATTTTTTCTTCAACACTGTCAAGAAAAAGGCCAATTTACCAACAAAAAAGCTCAGGCTTTAGTTAAAAGAGGAGCGAAAGAAGCAGGGCTGAAATAGGTACAGAATATAATGAAAGGAGGGGGGTGATCCTATTTGCCCCCCCTTCACCTGCCCCAGTGTTACAAGAACAATGGGACGCTCTGTGAAAGCAAATGTCAAGGGAAGTTACATAGTTAGCCAGGGGAACTCACTGCCACTAGATGTCACTGACATTGCGAGCCTGGCAGGATTTAGACAAGGATGGTGGGGGGTGGGGGAGCAAGGGTGTCAGGACAGAATTTAGAAAACAGGGCACAAGGCCACTGCTGACTGTCAGGATGAGGGAGATATGCCCCCCTCCCCCGAATGGCTAGGCAGCAGTTCTGCGGAAAAGGACCTAGGGGTGACAGTGGACGAGAAGCTCGATATAAGTCAGCAGTGTGCCCTTGTTGCCAAGAAGGCCAATGGCATTTTGGGATGTATAAGTAGGGGCATAGCGAGCAGATCGAGGGACGTGATCGTTCCCCTCTATTCGACATTGGTGAGGCCTCATCTGGAGTACTGTGTCCAGTTTTGGGCCCCACACTTCAAGAAGGATGTGGATAAATTGGAGAGAGTCCAGCGAAGGGCAACAAAAATGATTAGGGGACTGGAACACATGACTTATGAGGAGAGGCTGAGGGAGCTGGGATTGTTTAGCCTGCAGAAGAGAAGAATGAGGGGGGATTTGATAGCTGCTTTCAACTACCTGAAAGGGGGTTCCAAAGAGGATGGCTCTAGACTGTTCTCAATGGTAGCAGATGACAGAACGAGGAGTAATGGTCTCAAGTTGCAGTGGGGGAGGTTTAGATTGGATATTAGGAAAAACTTTTTCACTAAGAGGGTGGTGAAACACTGGAATGCGTTACCTAGGGAGGTGGTAGAATCTCCTTCCTTAGAGGTTTTTAAGGTCAGGCTTGACAAAGCCCTGGCTGGGATGATTTAACTGGGAATTGGTCCTGCTTTGAGCAGGGGGTTGGACTAGATGACCTTCTGGGGTCCCTTCCAACCCTGATATTCTATGATTCTATGATTCTATGACTGGTTATGTCATCATTAGCCACTAGAGGGGGTTCTTGCACCTTCCTCTGAAGTCGCTGGTGCTGGGGTGGCTGGCCCCATTGATCTGATTTGGGGAAGGAGGCAGCAGGGAGAGGGCAGGGTACTGGGCTAGATGGGTCCTGTGACGCTAGCAGACCAGGTGCCAGCTCATGCCCAGGCCTCACTGAACACTGACAAATGCAGAGCTTGACCCAGCCTGTGTGTTAGCCGTGTTAAAACAGCTGCTGATCAGCGTGTGTGGAGTGTTTCAACTTGTGGAATTGCTTGCAGGATTGATCTCTCCCATAACCTCTGTAGCCCGTGGTATAAAGTCAGAATGAATGTTTGCATCATAAACCTCTGTAACTGCTCTACACCACTGAGTTTGCAAGGCAGCTTACGTCCACCTAACACTGCGTCTACACTAAAATTTGGCTCCCGCTGATGTAACTCACCTGCTTTGCCGACTTAATCATGCCACTTCCCCCAGTCAGCGTAGTTAGGTCAATGCAGTGTCAGTGTACATACTGCGTTGCTTACATCGACTGTCCCGCAATGCCCCACACTGACAGTACAATCGATACCACACACCACAGACACAAGGAGCCAGGTGTACACACACACAAGTGCTGTAACTACTGTGGCGGCTGCATGCAGGGCGATTTGATTTTGTAGTGTAGCCGTGGCCTGTGTAACTCCCCCAACAGGGGAGAAGCATGAATTAGTGTAAAGTGCTGGGCCTGCCCATTGAAACCAAACGAGCCATTGCGAAACATCTTACTGATTGCCTCTGTTGTTAGATATTTCACTGCATGTGTGTGTGTTCTCCCTGTGTGCTGCCCCAGCTCTGTGCAGACAGCCAGCACAGCAGACCTTGAGTGAACCGCCCAATGACCACAAGATCCGTTAAGGGACGAAGGCACCCGGCCAGGTTTATTGTTGACAAGGCATGCTAATAGCACCTGGCAGATTCTATGAGGATACTAAGACACGTATGCCTGTGACAATGGACACAGCTCAGTGAATGGCGGGACTTTCCATTGCCCCCTTGGCTGGACCAACACATTCTCTCAGAGATACCCTGATACAAACAAGCCGCCCCTCTGACTTAGATACTGCCCTCTGACCTGGCTAGTTATTGTCCATTTTTTTTTGTACATGTTGGTTTGATTAAAACATTTGTATTTATTACGTTGCTATTTGACCTTATCTTTTAGGAGGGCTCAGTGTGTTCCTGTTATCCTTGGGGAATGTTTTTGTGCCATTCTTGATATCGTGGTTTTTGTACCACGCTTCTGGAATGTGTTTCTGTGAGTCCTTTGTGGCGAGCACTGTCCAGGACTGCGCGTTTCTGCACGATCAGCGCTGGGCTGGCCAGATTCTGGGAACGTGCAAGTGGGCAGGGCCTGATGTTTGCTCACAGCAGGGAGAGGGGATACTGGGCTGGATGGGCCCTGTAGGAACCAGCCAGGCTGAGTTTCCTGCAGGGCAGAGGGAGGTGAGTGGACCTCGTTAGATGCAGCCTGGGGGGCTGGCTGTGGTGAGGGGGTCTTGGGCTTTTGGGGGGTTCTCTGCAACAAGCTGTCTCTGTGACTGATGCTGATCACACTACGCTGCCCCCTTCTTAAAGCCCAGCCCAGCCCAGCCCAGCTGCTCCCCCCCCTCCACCCCTCCCGCCCCAACTGGCCTGGCTGGGACACCGCAGGTCAGGGCGGGAGGGGTCACAGGCAACCAGAGCAGTGACTCTGTGCATCCCGAAAATCTCCCAGGACCTGGGTAAGCTGGGTTTGGTCCTTGGCACAGCACAGCTCACAGGCCTGAAGCCTCCTTCCCACCTCATGGGGTGCGTGACCATGTGTGGCTGGCTGAGTGCCCCCTGGGCACCAAGGGAGCAGGGGATGGGCTGGGAGAGGGCAGGAGGGGTCACAGCCTGCGAGCAGATTGAGAGGAGAAGTTAGACAACCCCCAACCCTCATGAGTGATGGGTCTGATCCCCCACCACGGTCACCCCTGCTCTGGGCCCTGATCCCCCATAATACTCCTCCGGGACCTGGGGCAGGTCCTTGACCTGGCACTGGTCTCTCACTGTCTCCAGCTGGTGGGGGTGGGGTTGCTGAGGGCGCTAACCCCCATGCCCAGTGACTACAGAGGCAGGACGAGTCTCCGAGCTGAGCCGGGGGAGCAGGGTGCGGGAAGGGTAGGAGAATGGGGCTCTCTCACAGCCCCTCCTTGGCTCCTTTCACCCTCCAACAAGGAGGGGGGTGGGGACACTGCCACTGCACCCCCAGCTGTTGGCACAGGCTAGAGGGTGCCAGAGGGGAGCCCTGGCCTGGCTGGTGGGACGAGCCTACACAGCTGCTCACACAATGCAGGTGCCAGCCAGGGCCCCAAGGGCTGGGGGCCAGCAGCAGCCGGGGTGGCGGGACCCTGGGGCAGCTCTAGGCACAGGAGGATGGAGGAGGTGGGGGTTGGGGCAAAGGCCAAGCCCTAGAGGGGGACCAAGGAGGCAGGTGTTCTGTCCCACATCTGAGCGGGAAGCAGGGGCTAGTGGTTAGAGCAGGGGCTGGGACGCAGAGGGCTGGGTTCCAGCGCTGATTCTGGGAGGGGCAGGGGCTGGGTGGGTATGGTTCCCTGTGGGGCCAGCCTGGGGGCTGGGCCCTGGTGCTTGCTCAGTGCCTGTCCCAACCCCACACTTGATGGGGATCCCATAGCTAGCTTGGGGGAACTCCTGAGGCTCCCTCCTGGTCCCCCTGGCACACGGACCAGAGGCAGAACAAGGCACTAGAAGCAGGGGGACACAGGGAACTGTGGAGGTTCTGGGGCACGGCTGGGTGAGCCAGCACTGCACCAGCAGGGGGCGACCACAGGCCAGAGCAGAGCTGCCCCCAGGCCCTAGTCCAACAGTGAAAGGAGCAGCCACTGCCCCACCCTGCTCCCGGGTGCGGGGAGGCAGCGCTGGCCTGGTGACTCGGAGCCAGGACGCCTGGGACCTGCAGCAGGGCTGGAGGGGGAGTTGGGGAGATCCCGCTCCCTGGGCCCTCAGCCACCTGCCCCGCCCTGTGCCCTCCCTTCCCCTGCCTGTGAACAGCAGCAGAGACCTCGGCCAGCCTTTGGCAATGCACTTCATTGGCCCAGGCACATGCCCAGCAGGGCAGTAGCCGGGGGCAGGGCCAGCACTGACTTTGTGATAATGGGTGGGGGAGGGGCAGGGGCTCAGAGCTGCGAACAAACAAACTCTCCCCCTGCGCCCCCCACCCCCTGGAGGTCACTCCCAGTAAAGGAGGTCACTGCCTTTACCTGGGATCACTCCTGCCAGCGCTTGCCCCAGCACAGCCCGCCTGGCAGGCAAGAGGGAGAGGATCTCTAGGGCCCGTGGGATTCAGGGGGTGAGGCTTGGCTCAGGGCTTGATCAGACCCAAGGGGGCTGGAGCTGGCTGCCTCAGATGGAGCTGGGGCTCCAGGTGCCCAGGGCGTGGCTCTGATACCCAGGGAAAGGCAGTGGGGAGGTGTCTGCCACTGGGCAGGGGCATTTGATCCAGGCCCATCAGGTGGCGAGCCCGCTCTGCCCTGCTGCTAGGGTGACCAGACAGCAAGTGTGAAAAATAGGGACAAGGGGTGGGGGGTAATAAGAGCCTAGATAAGAAAAAGCTCCAAATATCAGGACTGTCCCTATAAAATCGGGACATCTGGTCACCCTACCTGCCGCTGACCAACCCTGGACGCGCCTCCTACGCAGTCCTGGCTCCACCCCCACTTACTTGGGCACTCTGACTGCAACTCCTGCTAGGACCCCTCCCCCCTTCGGGAGCCGAGGTCCCCACTGGGGGACAGGGCCAAGAGGCCAGGGTGCCAGGCTGTGATGGGAGGGGTGCAGGGAGCCAGGGCTGGGCCAGCACCCCAAGGCTGGGGGATGATATGGGGGCAGGGGGGGGGGTTCTCTTTAACCCTTTGCAGACTGGACAGACACAGCCTGGACACAGTCTGCTTAGTGCAAACCCAGGAGTCCTGGCTCCCAGCCCCCACTAGACCCCACTGCCCTCCCAGAGCTGAGGACAGAACCCAGGAGTCCTGGCTCCCAGCACCATCCGCTCTAACCCACTGGACCCCACACAGTTAATGATCGAATTTAGGTTCCTGCTGCTCCTCCCTCAACAGGTTCTCTCGGGCGCTGGGGTCAGGGGTCTCTCTAGTTCCCCCTGGCAGTGCAATGGGAGCCCCCATCCCCCTGATCTGGGCTCCCCCTTCTGCGGCCAGTCAGGTGCAGTGTCAGAGCCGAGGCCTGGCTCTTAAAGGCTGTGAGGCCTTGAGCTGGAGGGAGGGCAACGTGCCCCACCCCTACCCTCCCAAACCATTTACTGCTGCTTAGTGCAGACGGGGAGGCCTGGCAACTCCACAGTGTCCCCTGGCCAGGAAACTGGGCAGCCAGGCAGCCAGAGGAGCCCCATGAGGGCACCCTGGCCTGGGCAATGGGTCCAGGGGCAGTGCCTGAGCAGGGTTACAGGAAGGGCCCCGGAGCAGGGAGCTGCCCCATCAAGCCAGCGTGGGGCAGGAACCGATGGGGGAAGAGGGACTGTGCCAAGTGTCAGGGTCAGGGAGGTTCCCCAGGCCCTGGTGAGTTTGGGGAAGGGGCTGGATGCAGCAAGAAGCAGGGAGCTGCTGCAGGGATGACACAAGGGGTGGGCAGGGGACTGGTTGCAGGAGGCTCAGAGACAGAACATGGTATCTGAACAGCCTGCAGGAAGAGAGGGATGTCCCTCCTCCCTGCAGAGAACGGGCTGGGGGGCTGCTCCGGGTGTGTGTCTCCATTTCCCCTCCCTGCAGAGAACGGGCTTGGGGGAGCATGGAGGGTGGACACTGCTCGGAAGGCAGCAGCGGGGAGCAAAGGCCGCCAGGTCCGACCCCAGGGGGCAGTGCGGAGCGTGGGCACAGCGCACTGGCAGGCTCGCAGGCACCGAGAGGTGGGCAGAGGGAAGACAGGGCCGTAGAGCCAGGCTGGACATAGGCCCTGGGAAGCGGCTGGCCGGGAGGTGCCCTACATGGCTGGGGCGCGTGCCAGTCTGAGCAGTGCTATTCCCCCCAAGCCCCACAGGCCTGGGCCCCACCTCCAGGAGCACCCCCCTGCAGCAGCAGGCCCCGCAGTGCTCCCCCTGCAGGCCTGTGGCGTTACCATTCTTCAGGAAGATGTAGATCAAGATGATGCGGATCTTGTCGTAGGCCTGCACGCTGGGGTCCAGCAGGATGGGCACAAAGATCTTCATGGGGTCCTTGATCTTCTTCCCGTCCACGTCCGTCCCCATAGCCAGGTCCTGGGGGCAGGGGGAAGGGGGCGCACACACAAGGCCCAGGTCAGGCCACTCTGCTTCCTCCCGCCCACGCAGCAGGATGGGAGATGTGACGGCCCCCTGACCCACAGCTCGCCTACCCCGTGCCAGGGCCCCCTCCTCCCTGGGGTCAGCTCCCCCTGGGGTGAGCAACTGGCCCCCAGGGAGTAACCCGAGCCCCATGTCCCCCTTCTGCATCCCCGGTGCTGCATGGGGGGGCTGACCCTGGCTCCAGCAAACCTGCGGGTCTGAGACCCCCTCTCTCCGGGCTGAGACCATGAGCCAGACTCTGCCCCCCAGCCAGGCTCTGCCTACAGACCCACCTGCTCCACGCTGCACAGCTTCTCCACCGTCCCTTTGAAGTGCCGCTTGGAGAGCTCGGCCAGGTTCAGGTGCGTGGAGTACTGCGGGGAGAGACCAGGGCACAGGGGGAGTTTACCGCATCACCAGCTGGTCCAGAGCACCTGAACCCCCCAACCCACAAGGAGGGCCCCTCAGCCAGAGGGGCAGCCCCAATCAGCTGTAGAAGCTGAGTATATAGGGATAGTTTTGCCCATCACTGATGTGCAGCCACCTCTGGGGTGGAGCGGGACAGCGGGAGGGGAGGATCAGAACGAGGGAGCAGCTTCCAAAACAGCCCATGGCTTCTCTATTAGTCACCACGAGGTTGGGGACTTGGAAACCAGCAGGTGTCGGGGTACCTGTGCCAGTGGCCAGGAGCTTTCTGTTGGCACATGGCCCAGTGGCACCAGGAGTGGCTCCAACGGGCTGGTTTGCAAGCCCACCAAGGCCCTCTCCCGAGAGCTGCAGCAGCAAGGCACGGGCATTACCCAAGGGCTGCCATTGGTGGGGCAAACGTGGCAGCTCTGGGCACTGACAGGCAGGCTGCTGCCCATGGTGCCACACAGCACCGGGGGGGAAAATGGTTCTGCCCGACCGGACAGGTCAGCAGCTCTCATCAGGCAGTAAAGCGGAGTGCCCCAGAGTGCTCTGCCCCCCAGGAGAGTCCCTACTGTCCCTCAACAGCCCCACAGAGCACTCTGCCCCTCCCATCAGCCCCACTGAATGCCCTGCCCCCGCCCACTAACAGCCCCAGCTCCGTTACCTTGTTCAGCTCTTTGTGGTACTGGAGCATCTTCTTCAGGATCTGGGACAGGTCCTCGATGTTGGCCTGGAGGGAGGCGGTGGTGAGATCCTGGCCCCTCCCAGTGCTTGGAGCCCCCTGCAGGGCAGAGGCCTCGCCTGGGGACAGCCGCAGCAGCCCAGCCACTTGTGCCAGGGCGGGTCACTCAGGCCACATGTGGCTGCGGCTTAGGTTAGACCTGCCCTTCCCAGGCCAGCTGGATCGAGACAGGAGCCCCGCAACCCGAGCGCCCCTCAAGGTGTACAGCGGCAGCGTACCGGGGAGATGCCAGCGTTGGCTCCCTGCAGCTTTCCCTGCGCAGTCCCGATCCTTCTGTCTGACCCCACCCCATGGGCCTCTGCCCTCCCCCACTGTGGGGAGCTCCAGAGCTCTGGCTGGGGGGCAGGGGACTCCATATACACCTCTTAGCCCTTTACATGCAAACCCTGGGAGCAATGGGACAGCCCCCCCGCCCCCGCCAACCCCTCCTGGGGCAGCAGGATAGCTTCTCCTCCCCATCAGTGGCAGTGGGATGGGTCCCCCCATCCCGGACTCCCAGTCGCTCCCCCCAACTCCCGCCACACCTTGTCCATGATCAGCCTCTTGCTCTCATAGAAGGTGCGCAGCAGCTCCGTCACCTTCCTGCAGCAGGGAGAGGGGTCAGGACGGAGCCAGGCACTGCCTTGGAGGTAGGGGGTACCCTGTCCTATGCTACAGGGGATGGAGCCCCCGCCCCACAGGCACCAGGGTTCTCTGCCTCGAGAGCCTCAGACAGGCTGGGGGAGGCTCTCTTCCTAAGTTACCCCAAGGCAGAGTTCAGTGCACCTCAGGGGGTTCCTGGTGCCCTGCTGGTGGGGTCTGGGGGCAGTGGCAGGCCCAGCAAGAGGTTGGTGAGGGACTCACTCAAGGGAGCTGTGAGGTGCATGGGGAGACCCTGGGCTCGGGGAAAGACAGTGTCCAGGGGGATCCCCGAGAGGAGATGTGGACAGTGGCTCTGGAAGGGAGCGCTCAGGGGTCCTTTGGGGAGAGGGGCTGGGTCCAGGGGGTCTCAGCACTCAGAGAGGAGTATGTCTGAGGGACAAGCTCCAGCACTGGGTGGGAGGGGGAGGGGGGCCCTGGCACTGTGCAGGAGAGGGGTGTGTTGCAGGGGGTGGGTGTCCCTGCACTGGGTGGGAGAGGAGTGTATCCAAGGGGTAGTGGGGTTCCAGCACTGGGTGGGAAGGAAAGGGGAGGGGTGTGTCTGAAGGGGAGGATGGGGGAAGTCCCGGCACTGGAAAAGAGGGGGAGGGGTGTGTCAACGGGGTGGGCTGTCCTGGCACTGGGTGGGAGAGGTGTGTCCAAGGGGGGAGTCCTGGCAGCGGGCGGGGAGGGGAGGGCTGTGCCAAAGTGGGGGTAGGGGGTCCCAGCATTGGGTGGGGAGGGGAGAGGTATGCCGAAGGTGGGGGGGAGTAGCGAGACCCAGCACTAGGCAGGGCACAGAGGGGTGTGTCCAGGGGTGTCCTGGCATTGGGTGGGGCACGGAGTGGTGTGTCCGGGGGGGATGGGTCCTGGCCCTGGGTGGGGCACGGGGGGGTATGTCCGGTGGATGGGCGGGGCATGGAGGGGTGCATCAGGGGGCGGGGCCGAGCGCGCTCACTTGGAGACGTCAGCGATGTGCATGTGGCGTAGCTGCACCCAGAGTTCGTCGTCTTCGTCCAGCAGCGCCTCTTTCTCCTGCGAGTCGCTGATGCCCATCGTCTCGTACCTGCAGGGGGGAGATGGGGTCAGGCTGCGGCACCCCTCGCCCGAGCGTGGGGGCTGCGGAGCAGTGCAGGTGCCTGGGCCACCTCCCCCCCAGCCCGCCTGAGGAGGGGTGCGGGGCGCCCCCTGCTGGCAGCCAGGCCCTACTTGTAGGTGTCTTTCTCGATGCTGAGCAGGTCGTAGGCCATGGCCTGGTAGGTGAGCTCGTGCAGCAGTGGGGACACCAGGTCGAAGCTTCGGTCCACAATCAGCAGCTGAGAACGGGCTTTGTTGGGGCCCTGGGGCAAAGGAGAGAGAAACCCGTCACCTCCTGCTCTGGCAGAGGGTTCCTGGCCTGGCTTACACGGCACAATCCAATGGGCCCTGGTGGCCTGAAACTTCACTACCCACCCTCTCTGTGGCCCAGCCCCCAACCCCAGGGGGAAGCCAAGAGACACCCCCCAAGCTAGCTGGGATGTGCCCTGGGGTCCTGCCCTGACCAGCTGCACTGCAACGCCCCCTGCAGGGACGGGCTACCTGCCCCTCAAGCAAATAGCAATGCCCCCCGCCCCCAAGCATGCTCTCTGCTCGTGCCTCTCCACCAACGGGAGCATGCAAGGCAGCTCCCTGACTGCCCCCTGCTCCATATGCTGTGTGGGGACGGAGGGAACTACACCAGAAGGGCCTGGCTAGTCTATCATTAACCAACACCAGGCCCAGAGACTCTTTGATACAAGGTCCCAGAGAGGGACGACAGGACATTATCCCTGTGTCCCACCTTGCATCTGAGCTGGGACCCCATATGAAGCTCTAGCTCCCCAGTCCCAGCCTGTGTGGCCCCCCAGCATCCAGTGGGACAGAGACCACTCAAATGGACAGCATCTCAGACCCACATCATGGGGGGGCTGGCCCAGCGCCCGCTTCCTGCCTGATCAGCATGCACTGCCCTCTTTGCGCAGCAGGTGGCGATAGGAGACCAGCCCTGCGCTCTCATGGCAGACGGCTCTGAAACCGGCTCCAGCAGCCCCAGTGGAACCCAAGCCCACCCAGGAGCACCTCGGCAAGGGGGGGGCTGCGTCTGCTCTTCGCTGGGTAGCACAGACAGTCAGGGGTGGGTGGGGTGGGGACGTACAGCCCCTGATGCTATCCCAACTGTCCCACCTCAGTACGTGGCCCGATTTTCAGCCACGCTCGGGAGCAGAACGTCGGACCGGCCACCACCCATCCGCCTGGCAGGTCTCCACAGCCTCTGGGTAAATGGGTTGAGGCTGACGGGGGAGCGCCTCTCTTGGAGGAGTATCTGGCCCCCACCACTGCAGCACTATCATTGCTGCATCCTGCCCCCCCATGCACGTGGGGCTGGGCAGGGCTGTCACCTCATTGCAGAGGGGGATGGAGGCCCAGAGGGGCTGGGTGACTCACCCAAGGTCACACAGGGAGTCTGTGGCAGAACAGGGACATGAACCCAGAGCTGGCACCATCATTCCCCTCTAGCCCTACCCAGCCTGGATGGGTTGCTATGCTCAGCCCCCGCCCCCACCCCCCACGGGACTCTGCTCACACCTTTGCCAGTTCGGCTCTGCTGGAGGGATCCCCGAGTGCAGATGGGGGCTGGCGTAACCACCGGGTCACCCCACCCTGCCCAGAGCAGAGGGGTGTTTAGTGCACTGGTGGGTGCCACAACACTGCCTGTGCCAGCTACCTCTCAGGGCTGGCTGCTGGGAAACATCAAGGCAAGAGGGACTAGTGCAGACAAGGCCCCAGGGTGCCGGGACCGCGGGCTGGGTGGCTTTGGAGACCTGACTGCTAGAGGCCATGCTACAAGAGACCCTGGGGTTCTTTCTGCGCCAGCTGGCAAGGCAGGGGCACATTGGACTGGCCAGCTGGGAATATGCTGCATGGAGCCAGCATTGCATTGAGAGCAGGGGCTTGAGTCAGCACTCCCGGCCCTGCAGTGGGCGTGCTGTCTGGGTTCTATTGAAGGGGGCTGGGCAGGCAGGACTCCTGGCTCCTATTCCTGCCTCTGCCACCTATTCCTGGCAGGCTACTCCATGCCTCAGTTTCCCCCGTGTAACATGGGGATAGTGCTTACACCCGTGATGGGGAGGCTTGGCAAGAGCCTCAGGAATATCCCTGGGGGGGCTCACGGGAGTAACAGCAGCAGGGTGAGCACAGAGCAGGATTTTGCCCTCCTGAGCGCAGCCGTCAGCTCCTGAGAATAGCCCAGATCAGACTGGGGCTGCAGGCTGGAGCCAGCTCTGCTACAGCAAGTAGCTCCGGTGGTTAACAAGCATGCTGTCAATCCCTGTGTAGATGGTTTCGGCAGCCAGGTGTGTGCCAGGCTCCCCTCTGGAGGCAGGCCTGTGCTGCCAGCTGTGAGTTACAGAGCATCTGTGCCATGGCAGCCAGCTATCCCAGAGGGGGGGCCCCCTGCCCGAGACTGGTATCATTATCCCCATTTTACAGATGGGGAAACTGAGGCACAAATAGGGGCGGTGACTTGCCCAAGGTCACCCAGCTGGGAATAGAACCCGGGTCTCCCGTCCCAGTCCAGGAGTCTATCCACTAGGCAACACTGCCTCGGTGGATGGGAAAGTAGAGCGGAATGGTGCGGTCATGGATCCACAGGGTCGGTGCCAGGGCCCCAGCTGTGGAAGTCTCTGGGAGGAAGCCCTTTGCTGTGCCAGACCTCAATAGGTCTCTCTCTTCCTCCAGGACAGGCCACATGGCCTCCCCACCACCTGAGACGGAACCGCTAGGCTTCACCCCGTGAGCCCTGCCCAGCAAGTCCAGCTGAGAGAGATCCTGGTAGAGACCCATCCACTCCGCAGGGCCCGATCTAAGGGTTACAGAAAAGACCTGGCCCCTGAGTTCTAATCCAGCCGGAGTCTCAGATTAACTGGGCTAGATGTTACCAAATTAGTCAATTAAATTATGTATGTTATCTCTGTATAACTGCACAGATTCACCATTTCACAGATTTTTAAGGCCAGAAGAGACCATTTTGTCTGACCTCCAGTAGAATACAGACCAAAAACTTTACCCAATATTATATTATTAGTTATAGTATTTGTTTGTATTACCATAGCACTTACGAGCCTCATCGTGCTATCATGCTAGGCGCTGTACAAACTAGGGTTGCCAACTTTCTACTTGCACAAAACCGAACACCCTTGCCCCACCCCCGCCCCACCCCTTTTCTGAGGCCCCTCCCCCACCCACTCCACCCCACCCCCCGTTGCTCGCTCTCCCCACCCTCACTCACTCGCTCATTTTCACCAGGCTGGGGTTGGGGCGCGGGGGGGCGTGAGGGCTCGGGTGGTGGGTGCAGACTCTGGGGTGGGGCTGGGGATGAGGGGTTTGGGACATAGGAGGGGGCTCTGGACTGGGACCAAGGGGTTGGGGTGCGGGAGGGGATGAGGGCTCCAGCTGGGGGTGAGAGCTCTCGGGTGGGGCTGAGGATGAGGGGTTTGGGGTGCAGGAGGGATTGAGGGGTTCAGAGAGCAGGAGGGGGATCAAGACTGGGGCAGGGGGTTGGGGTGTGAGGGGGGGGTCAGGAGTGCAGGCTGCAGGCAGCGCTTACCTCAAGCAGCTCCTGGAAGCAGCAGCATGTCCCCTCTCCAGCTCTTACGCGGAGGTGTGGCCAGGCAGCTCTGCGCACTGCCTCGTCCACAGGCTCCCATTATGCCTTTGTCTGCTAGATTAAAGAGCCAGCTGGTATCAGAAATCTCTTGCCTATGGAGGTACTTGTAGACAGTGATCAAGTCACCTCTTAACCTTGTCTTGGATAAAGTAAATGATCAAGCTTCTTAAGACTCTGACTATAAAGCATGTTTTCCAGACCTTGTTTGGGCACACAGTGTCCAGGAGTAGTCTCAAGTATTTATCCGATCTAACCTACCTATCTAAGGAGCTCATAAAACAATCACATGCGCATAAGTCTGAGAACAAGTTTTGTATTCGAGCAAAATGTGTGTGTTCATTGCTGTGTTGCACAACCGGCTGCAACTGATTTTGTTGCCACTTCTTTTACATACCTAGAAAGAGAGGTTGGCATTTTCGGTAGCCTGTAAGGGACTTTTAGGCTTTCAGTGAGCTTTGGGTGACTAAACTCCCTTAAGCATGGTTAACTGAAAATGGTTACATGCATAATATGTGTAGTTTCCAGAAGACCATTTTCTCTGCAGGGAAAGGCTCAGAAGGACTAAAATGAGAAGCACACTTCGTTTAGCAAGAAGTGGGTGTTTTCATGAAATTCAGTATAAATGGAGTATTAATTAGTTAATGGTTGTTGTTATTATTATTACAGCAGAGAAAGGGTCTGTGTTTACCTTGCAAAGAAAGAACAGCTGCAGAAGAAAACTCAAAAGAAATAGTAGAATAAACAGAGGGGAGGGGTGCACCCATCTGAGGTGCTGCATTTAGGAAGCCGCTCCCTGCTGGTGTATGGGGGATTGTTGGGGTGATAAATAAACCCAAATTTGCCTCTCTGAAGTCTGATAAGCTCCAGAGAGCTGGGTTAAGATAAAAATCATGCTTCAGTTCAAGAGGTCAGTATGATCCCCATCCGGTCTGGAATGACATGCCAAGTGACATGCACACAAGGGGTTACAAATGCATTGCACAACCAAAGTATTGCCGGGCTATAGATTCCCTGCTGTTGTCGAGGGTATGCCCCGGCTTACCCGTACCTACTGCAGAACCTACCACCACACTACTCCCTTCCACACTGTCATCTCTGGGCCTGGATGGCGGCAGGCCCTACACCCAGTATACCTGATGGGGGCTTATGTGTCTTATGTGCTAGCAGAATCTACTCCTTCCAAGCAACATTGTCCCTCCTTGCGAGACAGTGCCCGGCACTATACCAGATGGAGTCCAGCAAGTGCCCGATGCAGTGCAGGGATACGCAGCAGCCACCTTTGCAATCTTTACAGTGGCTGTCTACAAGTCATCAGGGTAACCGTGGTAATGGTAGTAGCTGTCATGTTTAATTAGGCCAAAGGTAAGACTGTAAAAGTTGTAAAGGCAACTACCTGAGATACAGCCTAGGATCAAGTCATTAACCTTTTATTTTACTGCTGTTGGTTTCTGTGATTTAAAACCCGGTCCTTTTCCCGATCAGTTGACGGGTGACTGCTGTAGCAGGGCCAGCTTGCGCCGGCCATTTTGTTCTCAAAACAGCATCCGCCACACAGTGTGTGTGCAAGGTCACGCTGGCAGGGGTGGTAATTGCCCATTCAGGACTATCCATCCAATAGCCAATTTCCCCCAGCCCTTTAATACCAAACAGTCTCCTTGAGTTGCTGTCCTCCTCTCCTAGCTAGATCCAAGTGCCTCCGTAACCCAGTTGAATCTGTAGAAAGCCCGCCTTACTTCTCTGAGTGCATGTTCTTTATTATTGCCATGGTGGTAGCAGACAACTTGTGCTAAGTGCTGCAGCTACCATAGGAAAGACAGGTCCCTATTTTTAAAATTTGATTTGTATGGCTGCAATCCACGGCCCCTCCGTGTGGCGCTCTGTCTGCCTTTAGTAGTGGCTGGGCACCGGTGCAGATTCATGAGACTGCTACAGCCTTGACTAGCACAAGTACTTGGGCGGTAGACCAGCGATGGCCAACCTGAGCCTGAGAAGGAGCCAGAATTTACCAACGTACCTTGCCAAAGAGCCACAGTAACACGTCAGCAGCCCCTGGCCCCCATCAACTCTTTCCCCGCCCCCTCGCTCCCAGCACCTCCCACCCACCGGCAGCCCTGCTGATCAGCGCCTCCCCCTCCCTCCCCACCCGCCCCATCAGCTGTTTCATGGCATGCAGGAGGCTGGGAGTGGGGGGGGGAGGAGCAAGGGCATGGCAGACTCAGGGGAGGGCATGGGAAGGGGTGGAGTGGGGGCAGGGCCTGTGGCAGAGCCAGGGGTTGAGCAGTGAGCACCCCCCAGCACACTGGAAACTTGGCGCCCGTAGCTCCAGCCCCCGAGTCAGTGCCTAGACAAGGAGCCGCATATTAACCTCTGAAGAGCCCCAAGTGTCTCCGGAGCCACAGATGGGCCACCCCTGCAGGAGACACTTATGCTGTGAGATCCAGTGGTTGCAGGTTCAAATCCTGCCACTGATGCTCCACCCAGGAGTGCACCAGCGGCACATAAGAAGAGACCGTCCCTGCCCCTAGATGGTTTACACTCTAATGAGCTATGAGAGAACAGAAATGTTGTTATCCCCATATTACAGTCTGGGAACTCGGGCGTGGAGAGATCAAGCCTCTGCACTTTTATAAATCTGAATAATTATCAGTCAATCTGGTGTGGGTAGAAGGTAGAGTTGTCATGTCATTGTGTATCCTAAAATTCTGTCTTTTGTCCAGCTGGTTAAGGGATCCCCAGATAAATGGGGGATTGACATATACTTCTAAATAGAACCCAGGTCCCTGATGCTGTTACATTCTACATTGGTGAGGCCTCATCTGGAGTACTGTGTCCAGTTTTGGGCCCCACACTTCAAGAAGGATGTGGATAAATTGGAGAGGGTCCAGCGAAGGGCAACAAAAATGATTAGGGGACTGGAACACATGACTTATGAGGAGAGGCTGAGGGAGCTGGGATTGTTTAGCCTGCAGAAGAGAAGAATGAGGGGGGATTTGATAGCTGCTTTCAACTACCTGAAAGGGGGTTCCAAAGAGGATGGCTCTAGACTGTTCTCAATGGTAGCAGATGACAGAACGAGGAGTAATGGTCTCAAGTTGCAGTGGGGGAGGTTTAGATTGGATATTAGGAAAAACTTTTTCACTAAGAGGGTGGTGAAACACTGGAATGCGTTACCTAGGGCAGTGGTAGAATCTCCTTCCTTAGAGGTTTTTAAGGTCAGGCTTGACAAAGCCCTGGCTGGGATGATTTAACTGGGAATTGGTCCTGCTTCGAGCAGGGGGTTGGACTAGATGACCTTCTGGGGTCCCTTCCAACCCTGATATTCTATGATTCTATGATTCTATGGTGCCCAGAGTGTACGCACCATTACCGGAGTGGTGCGGGGAGAGAGCAGATGAGATGGGTGGAGCAAAACCGATGCCTAACCAGGAAGAATTGTAAAGAAATAATCTCTGTCAGGAGACAGACAGACTGAGACTCTCAGTTGGCATAAATGAGCATAGCTCAATTTACTCAATGATTGATTTACGCCAGCTGAGAATCTGGGAACCCCATCCTGAGTCATAGCCACGTTGCAACCAGACCCTGCGTGCCAAATTCAGACACTAGGGTCACTTCAGAACACAACTTCCGTGTTGCGCACTTTTGTGATTTGAGCTCCTCGGGCCCACCCCCCACTCGCCAGCCTCTGGGCACCTGTGCCGTCAGCAGCAGACCATCCCCTTCCCACGCAGGCCTCAGGGCATCTTTGGTGTCGGTTCTCAGCCCCCCCCCCATTGCCAGTCTCAGCAATTGAGGCAGCACCCCCAGGTGTTTTCATAAAAGTCCCAGCTCCTGGAGTCATGTGATCAGGTGAGAATCTCAGCTTTCATTTAGTGTATAAAAATTATGTTTCTGGCCTTCTTGGTTGCAGAGAAAATCTGGAAGACATGAACCCAGCACTAGCTAAAGGCTTAAAAGGCAGAACAGAAATGAAAAGAACCCAACATTTATTATTATCTTTTTTAAAAGTCTCATGATTTGGGGGAAGGGGGTGAGCCTGATTCATTATTTTTGAATGCTTGGCTTTGGCAATATTGCAGCTTATCCAAGTCTCCTTGACTAGCTTTCCAAAGTGACCTCATCATCTAAACAAAGCCCCAGCCATGTCCTCCCAGCCAGTACACGTCCTCCATGTGCACGTGGAACAGAAGCTGCCAAAGGACATGCACGTATATTTGAAACGCTATACCTAGCGAACACAGGGCCCTTCAGCATCAGATTGCATGGCTCCCTCTTGCAATGGGTACCTGTAGTCTCTGTACACCGTGGACCTCATATGTGTCCCTATCTGACTCTGACCCAGGAATGCTACTTAATACTATGGTATTTCCAGTAGCCTAGCTCTGTTTCACAGTAGTGTATATTCTTATTAATGTTCTAAGTGCACCAAGAGGCACCAAGTGAGGTCAGGCCCAGCATGTCAGGAGCTGGGCAGACACAGTTCAGAAGTTCTGAGAACATACAATTGAGATAGACAAACCACAGAAGAGGAAACAGGTACAGGAAAGATGAAGTGACTTGCCCAAGGTCATGCATTGGCAGTCAGGCATAGAACACGGCTGTCCTGAGTCCCAAACCTGTGTTGGATCCACTGGACCATGCTGCCATAGGTGCTGGAATGAGGGGTCCTGAGGTGCTGCCGCACCCCTGGGCTTGAAGTTGTAATAACAGCTCAAATACATGGTTTCCATCTTTAGCACCCCCACTATAAAAATTGTTCCAGCACCACTGCATGCTGCCTATTAGCTCTGCGAGTGTAGCCATCAGGAGCAGTGCAGGATTGTTCCTTACAATATATCTAGGAATACTTTATCTTATCTCATTTTAAATCACACAAACAATGGGCTTTCCAATTTCTCCCTTTCCTTTGGGAACCTATTAAACTGCCTACCAGCCTCTCCTATTCGAAAAATGGTTCCTGGTAAGCTGGTTAAAATTTCCTCTGCTGGTTACTTTACACCTACCTGGCTTTCCTTGCACAATTCCTCCCTCCCAGTACTTACAAGAGAACCAGAAACCACATTTGCAAATTGTATTTACTATGGTCAAGGGAGCACCTAGGAGCTGGGTCACGGACCCGCCGAGAATTTCACTTGCCGAGTTTCGTGCATCTTTGTGCTTTGTAACAGCTCCCTGCTGTGTGGCTCTTCCACCTTCCTCTGCAGCATCTAGTTCTAGCCACCGTCAGAGACAGAGGACTGGGCTAGATGGACCCAGGGATCTGATCCGAGCTGGAAATTCCTATGGGCAATCACCTGCCTCTAAGCTGAACCCTCAACAGAGCTGCCGGTAAATAGACTTTGCCATTTTCATTCCTCCCAGCACAACCCAGGCTCAAGTCCACTAGGGGGGTCACACATTTCATAGCTTATCACCTGCACTTGTTGTATACACCAGGGGCTCCTTGCATCCCTCCATTCCCCCACAAGCTCCCTGCCAGCCTCCCATCCCCCTCTATTTCAGGGACTCCCTGCACGTCCCTCCAATCTCCTTCCTGCCATGGGCTCTGTGTGCCCCCCGTGTCCCCTCTACCCAGGTCCCCCATTCTCCCCCCAAGCCAATAGTGCTATGTGCACCCTCATTCCCACTTCCCCCAGGCCAAGTCCGAAATGGTTACAAGAAAAGTAAAGATGAAACTCTGACTGGTACCTGACTAAAAGGGCAAAATTTCTCATCACATGCTTCTTG
Source organism: Lepidochelys kempii (assembly GCF_965140285.1). Classification (NCBI taxonomy): domain Eukaryota; kingdom Metazoa; phylum Chordata; order Testudines; family Cheloniidae; genus Lepidochelys; species Lepidochelys kempii. Next base: position 19,204,795 of record NC_136399.1, read on the forward strand.
CATGGTTACGGACCAAACTCTTGAGGTCAGCACCCCCGCCCCTCGCAAAGTCCAACTGCTGTTTCCTTTGGTCTTCTCAGGTGCAGAGAATGCCATGGGCAGGGGGAGAGAGAAGGGCATCTTGGGATGTTTGCCCTTCCTTTTTATAGTTTCAGTCCCCCTCTTGGAAAACCATCCCAGCTAAGAACTAAGAGACAGAGAGTCTATGTGGAAGGAAGTTCCCTGCTGGCTTTTTTCACCTGTTTGAGCTTTCTTTGTTTTCCCTTCTGGCTTGATGATTCTGTTTACTGCAAATTAAGGTAAACACGCATTCCTTTCAGACACGTTTGCTGACTTCTGCTTAGGCAGGGCTGTGGAAGGGACCTCAGGAGGTCATCTAGTCCAACCCCCTGCTCAAAGCAGGACCAATCCCTAACTCCCTAAATGGCCCCCTCAAGGACTGAACTCACAACCCTGGGTTTAGCAGGCCAATGCTCAAACCACTGAGCTATCCCTCCCACTGCAGGGGAATTCTTTCCCCATGCCAGCAGCTCTGTGTGCACCCCAGTTTCCACTCCCCACCATGCCAGGTGCCCTCTCTTATCTCCTTTGCCAAAACCAAGGTCCCTGAATCTCCCACACCAGGGGTTCTGTGTGCCCCATTATTCCGCACAATCCAGGATTCCCACATTCTCCCCTTTACCCCATGGCAGGGGCTCTGTGCGCACCCCCATTCCCATCTTCCCATCCATACCCCCCATTCCTCACCCCCTTACTAGGGTCTCCCAATCTCCCTCCTTGCCAGGGATTAATTTGCCCCCTCCCCATTCCCACCTTCCTCCACATGCCAGGGGTCTGTGTGCCTCCCCTTCACCCATTCCAGGGTCCCCCGTGCTCCTCCGCGGCAGAGACTCTGTATGAAACCTCAGGAGTTTACCTTCCCCTCATGCTAGGGCCCCCTTCCCCACTCCCTTCATCCCAGGGTCCCCCAATCTCCCCCCCATCCCATGGGCTGTATGCACACCCCGTACTCTTCCTGACCCCCCGATCCCCTCCCATTATTAGCAGAGGCACTTGAAGCCATATTTGGGGTCAGGAAGGAATTTTCTTCCAGGGCAGATTGGAAGAGGCCCTGGAGGTTTTTCGCCTTCCTCTGCAGCATGGGGCACAGGTCACTTGCTGGAGGATTCTCTGCACCTTGAAGTCTTTAAACCGTGATTTGAGGATTTCAATAGCTCAGACATAGATGAGAGGTTTATTGCAGGAGTGGGTGGGTGAGATTCCATGGCCTGCGTTGTGCAGGAGGTCAGATCATAATGGTCCCTTCTGACCTTAAAGTCTATGAGTCTATGAAGCTGAGGCTGTGCTAATCAAACATCAGGGGCTCCATGTGTCCCCCATCTTCCTCCTTCTGATTGTCGTAATTGAGGAGAAATAGGAGGATTCTTGCCACTGATGCCGAGAACATTCCCTGGAATTTTGGCATTGATCTGATGCAGCATTCAAACGGTATCACATTGCAGACAGACAGAGCTGAGCGTAAAGGCCTTTGTATGCTTGTTCAACAATCAGGATAATGGGGGCTGATGCAGCAAAGTGATAGAGCCTTAAACGCAGGGGGGTTTTTTTATTCCCAATGCACATCTAGCTGGAAACAGAAGCTAATGGGCAGGTGGTTTGTAGATGAACACTGTCGTTGCAGCAAACCAAGGGTACTGACAGTTCAAGAAACCACTTAACTTGAGAATAGGTCATGGTGACCTTGCCTGGGCTGAGTGGGAGGAGAGCAAGAGCTTCCTTGAATCTACTGGTGAAAGGAGAAATACTGAATTCTCTTTTTCAGTATTGCAGAGGTCCTTGTTGTAACCCCCATGTCACCTTTGATTAGCTATGGATGAATCAAGTTTATCTGCAACCTCCAGCTAGTACAGCAGGTTTCACCGTGGGGGAATATGAAATCAATACTGATCGATGAGAAGAATTAAGGGCAAAATTCATTCCTGTGCAGAGAGGTGGCATATGCTCCAGTGAACCTACTCCCATAGTGTCTATAGGAGTCATCCCATTGATATCAGTGGGAACGGATACAGCCCTCAAAAGAAGGCTTAACATGCAGTGCACAGAAGGGAAATCCACCAGGTGCAACTTTCATTATTGATCTGTGGATTCCAGAGCTAGCTTAAGAGTCCACCCAGATATCCATGGTGGGTGGGATTGCAAAGCCAGCCAGAGAGGTTTGGGACACACAATGGTGATTTATTTTAATGGAATTTAAAGTCCAATAGAGACTATTGCCACTGATTTACATGGAAGGTACCCAGATACTACGGTGATGGGTGGCACTATAAAACTGAGGGAGGGAGAGAAAGAGAGAGATGTGTATGGAGATGGATAGATTTGGGCATCTCAATCTCTTAGGCAGCTTTGAACATCTCAATCTAGAATGCTTATTTTGGTCCTTTTTCTACACTTTCACAGAGAGGTGGAGTAGTCATAGGAAAATGTGTGTGATTCTATAAGGGAGAAGGATTTTTTCAAGATTTGCTTTCAGATAACGCTTTTTGAGTGGCGATGACTCAAAACGTGCTCTCTTTGAAATTAAAAAAAGTTACAATTTTTCAGTCACCTCTAACTTCAAAAGTGAGTTAAATCACCAATTCTAATCACGATTAATTGGCAGACAGGAAACCTTAATTTAAATCTTCAGTTTTAGTTGTGTTTTGCATGTGTGGTTTTTATTTTCCTTAAAAAAAGGTTGATTCTCATCAGTTGGTAACCATTAATGCACGATGCTTTGCAACTAAATATAGCCTTCACTAAATTTGGGACTTCTTTTTGCTAACCAGGAGGATATTCTATATCTGTACACATTTATTTAAGCAATTATAATCTTAATTTACATTTATTCAGATTTTTAATTTTTACATTTTTTATTGTTAGAAAATGGGGAATGATGCATTTCTTATTTACTAGATTAACTTTTTTGCTTGTAATTTGTGTCAAGCCTATTTGGATTGAAATTCAAATTAAATTAAAATGTACAAAACCAATATTTTAATTTTTTTATCAAGTAAAACTACATTAAAATGTGCTGAATACATAAGAAATGGACATGGATATGGATGTGGGTGTGGACAAATGGAAAGATCACACTCAAGACCGCAGTCTTTGGAAACAAGAGCGTAATGAAGGTCTTCAGAGTTACGAAAGGAAGCCATCCATGTTAGCAGAGGAGAAGAAAGCTTGCAAAAGGCAGAGCCCAAAGGGTCAAAACACCTCCTTTAAATGTGATGGATGCAACAGAGATTGTCTCTCTCGAGGAGGGTCTCTTCAGCCACAGTCGCGACTGCCATAAAACCAGCTGAGTAAATTCTTTACCTCTCAGGGGCACATACGCCTGGCCTCTCGAGACCAAAGGATGCCTTCTACATAACAAAACATTTTGCATATAAAACTTACTGATTTTATTAAACAAAGGAAGCATTATCTGTAGTTAGTGAATTGTGGTCACAATGTCCTTCAAGATTTTTAGAACTAGTAGATCTCATCCTCTCACACCTAGTTTTCATTCATAGATTGGAAAAGGAAAACAAGCTTTCCTGCTTTTCAACCCCAAGTGGTTTCTTAACTTTATCATTGCACTAAACTAGTTGAATACTCTGAAAGGAAGAAAATATTTTTCCCTGCAGCTGCAGCAGAGGCCACTGATTCCACACACTGGTTTAGCCCTTCAGCAAATTCTGGTTCCAGGTGCTTAGTCAGTGACTACCACCAGTTCCGTGGTTTGACTTTCTTTATAACTTGGCAGCAAACACACACTATGTAAAAAAATTTTTGTATTCAATTTAAATTATTTTAATAGATTGTAGTAAGGCTTAAACTTATTATAATGTTGTCAATTTCAAATTTAATTTTAAAAAGATTCATTTGAAAAAATAAAGCTGTATTTAATGGAAATATAAAAAATAAGATTTGGATTTAAAAACCTGATTTTTGGATGTGTTGATTTTTATCCACCCTGCCCAGAAGGCTGGGTTTTTCAAAGGGGATTAGGCACACACAGGGGCGGCGAGTTATATGTGCTCATGGTGCCCTGGCTCCACCAATATTCAGGGCCCAGCTCCACCAATGTTTGGGGCCAGGTCTCTCCCCCTCTCCCTGCCGCCCCCACGCGCCTCCCCCGAGTTTTCCCCAGCCCCCAGTTGCTGCCCCGGCTCACCTCCCCTGGCCCCTGGAGCCTGCAGCTCATGCTGACTCTGCCAGCTTCCAGCATCAACTGCTGCTGCAGGGTCCTAATGCCCTCCTCCACTGGACCAGGGTAGGCTGCGATTCTGCCCTAGCACTGAGCCTCTCCAGTACCCCAAACCCCTCATCCCCAGCCCCAGACGGAGCCCTCACATCCCCCTGCACCCTAACCCTCTGCCCCAGCCCTGAGCCCCTCCCACACCCCAAACCCCTCAACCCCAGCCCCAGACAAAGCCCTCATCCTCAGCCCCACAGCCCTTACCCCTGCACCCCCTCCTATCCCCAAACTCCATCCCAGAGCCTGCACCCCTCACTCCCACCCCTTGCCCCAGCCCAGAGCCTGCACCCAAACTCTGTCCTGCACCCCTGCCCCAGCCCGGAGCCTGCACCCCAGACCCCCTCCCCCACCCAAACTCCCTCCCTGAGTCTGCACCCCTCCTGCACCCTAATCTCCAGCCCCAGTCCAGGGCCTGTACCCCGGACCTCCTCCCCCGCACCCAAACTCCCTCCCAGAGCCTTAGGTAGGTGGGGGGCAGAGTTTGCGGGGAGGGCAGGTTCTGGGCACCACCAAAATTTCTACAAACCTGCCACCCCTGGGCACACAGTGCGGTTTTTGAAAGCACTTTCATGTGTTAGGCACCTCACTCCCATTAACTTACAATGTCAATTAGAAAAGGAGTACTTGTGGCACCTTAGAGACTAACAAATTTATTAGAGCATAAACTTTCGTCAGCTACAGCTCACTTCATCGGATGCATGGAGTGGAAAATACAGTGGGGAGATTTTATATACACAGAGAACATGAAACAACGGGTGTTACCATACAGACTGAAGCTCACCTTTCCTGATCACTCTTGTTACAGTCTGTATGGTAACACCCATTGTTTCATGTTCTCTGTGTATATAAAATCTCCCCACTGTATTTTCCACTCCATGCATCTGATGAAGTGAGCTGTAGCTCACGAAAGCTTATGCTCAAATAAATGTGTTAGTCTCTAAGGTGCCACAAGTCCTCCTTTTCTTTTTACAGATACAGACTAACACGGCTGCTACTCTGAAAAATGTCAATTAGGTGCCCAACTCACTTATGCACTTTTGAAAATCTCACACACCTATCTCCCTTTGACTTGGGCACCTCACTCTTTTAGGCTCTCTTGAAAATCTCAGCCTAAATTCACACCCAGCACATCTATGGTGATCAAGCCCTTAATGACATAGGGCGGGGTTTTCAAAAGTGCCTAATGATTTAGGATCACAAATCCCTTTGACTTATGCTCCTAAACCACTTAGGGTATGTCTACACTGCGGAACAAAACCTGTGGCACCAAGTCTCAGAGCCCAGGTCAACTGACGCAGGCTACCAGGGCTCAGGCCCAAAATAGCAGTGTAGACATGCCCGCTTGGGCCAGAGCCTGGGCTCTGAGATTCTCCCCCCTCACTACGTTTCAGAGCCCAGGCTCCAGCCCAAGTGGAGTCATCTACACTGCCAATTTTAGCCTGACAGCCTGAGCCCTGTGAGCTTGAATCAATTGACCCAGGCTCTGCTCTACATGTTTTTCTTTGCAGTGTAGACGTACCTCCTGGCACTTTTGAAAATTCCCTTGAGGTTCTCAGTAATAATAATTAATTTGTATTGCAATACACTTTGAAGCCCCATTTGTGGACCAGGACCCTGCTGTACTAAGCACTGTACAAACTGTGACAGACCCAGACCAGTGGGGTACAGGAGTCTGGTCCTATTGGGAATCCAGGACGTGGGCGGGCAGAGCTCGTCCACTACAAAAGGATCCCCCCCCAGCCTAAGGGGGAGATCCACAGGGCCTGGAGAACCAACTAATTACAGGGGACAACTAATGAAAAACAGGGACAGGAGTGCGGTCAAAGGGTCAAACGAAGGGAACCGGACGGGGACACCGAGCAGAGAACCCCGGACAGCGCCCACCGCTCCTCAAAGGCGTCAAGGGAGTCGGTGGATGCCGCCCAGAGGAACTCCGCTCGGAGGCGTGAATGGACAGAGGATCGGAAATAGGCCCCGCAGTCGCAGGAGACTCCATCGGCCAACCTCCTCACCCTGGTTTTATAGATGGCCACTTTAGCCAGGGCCAGGAGGAGGTTGACCAGGAGGTCCCGCGACTTAGTGGGGCCACGGACAGGGAGTGCGTAGATGAGAAGGTGAGGAGAAAAGTGCAACCAAAACCGTAACAAAAGATTGGTGAGGAGCCAGAATAGGGGCTGCAACCTGGCGCACTCCAGATAGACGTGCGCCAGGGTTTCCCTCAGGCCGCAAAAGGGGCAGGTGTCCAGAATGGAGGTGAACCGCGCCAAATACACGCCCGTGCTCACGGCCCCGTGAAGGAGCCGCCAACTGATATCCCCGGCGGGCCTCGGCCCTAAGGTGGAATAGAGGCTGGCCCACCGGGGCTCCTCACCCTCTAGAGGTGGCAGGAGGTCCCGCCACTTTGTGTCAGGGCGGGACGCGAGGGTGAGGACATGAAGGGTGTGGAGCACGAGCGTGTAGAGATGTCGTTTTGGCGCGGTCTGGAACCGGACCGGCTGTAGCTCACGATACAGGAGTCTGGTCGAAGGCAAATATACGGGCCACTGGATGAATAGTTTTCTGTTCCCTGAGTGACCAGAGCAAGGGCTGCCCTAAAGCAATCAGGAACCTGCTAGAACCAGTTAAGACAGGCAAGCTAATTGAGACACCTGGAGCCAATTAAGAACATACTAGAATCAATTATGGCAGGCAGGCTAATCAGGACACCTGGTTTAAAAAGGACCTCCCATGGGTTAGTGGGGAGTGTACCAGGAGCAGGGAGTGAGAAGATGTGCTACTGGAGGACTGAGGAATACAGGTGTGATCAGGCTTCAGGTGGAAGATCCTGCGGTGAGGATAAAAAAGGTGCTGGGGGGAGGCCATGGGGAAGTAGCCCAGGGAGTTGTAGTTGCCATGCAGCTGATACAGGAGACATTGTAGACCGCTACTATCCATAGGACCTTGAGCTTGAACCCAGTGTAGAGGATGGGCCTGGGTTTCCCCCAACTCCTGACTTGACACAGGAGGAGTTGACCTGGTTCTGTGAGAAACACCTGAAGGGAAGGTCTAATTTGGGAAGGGATCTGGCCTGTCCCTGACCCACTAGGTGGGACAACAGAGACTTTAGGGATTGTTCTCCATTTCCCCCATGCTGGCCAGTGATGAGGTTAGCTGGGTGAATGGCAGATTTGAGCCTTTAGCAGAAGTGGCCAAATTGAGGGCTGCCGTGAACCTCTGAGGTGAGCAAATCCACCAAAAATCTCAGAACCCCCCAAGGCAGAGGAGGAATTTTGTCACAAAACACAGAACAAAAAGATGGTGTCTGCCCCAAGAGCTTACAGTCTTCTAGCTATTAGCTCTGCAGTTGAAGAGGAGACTCATTTGTCCAGCAGATTTTCACAGTGCTATGGGGAAAACTTTTTAATAATAATCATTGATTTCAAACATGATTCAATAAAGACTAACAACAGAGAGGAACCAGGTGATGTCAGATAGCAACAAGCCAGAAATTAGAATGATCTCCAGAGGAGAAATTATCCCCCCCAAAAAGAACATTATGGGAAATAAAGAGGTTGGGGGAATAAAAAAGCCTCAAGGATTTAAGAAAATGGATAGAAGCTGAAAGTAGTAAAATGGCTTCTGCTTGATGTACAACAACGGAGTTCCCTGGGTTTCTCTGCTACTCATTCATACTCATGGAAATGGCCCACCTTGATTATCATACACAATGTAAGGAGAGTGGTCACTTTGGATAAGCTATTACCAGCAGGAGAGTGCAGTGGGAGTAGGTATTTTTTCATGCTGTTTGTGTGTGTGTATATAATAAGATCTTTGATACCTTCCATAGTATGCATCCGATGAAGTGAGCTGTAGCTAATGAAAGCTTATGCTCAAATAAATTGGTTAGTCTCTAAGGTGCCACAAGTACTCCTTTTCTTCATACAGTAGACAAAACCAAGACAGGCCCAGCTCCATAGGAAGCATATTGTTTACTTGGTGCATGACAGCACAAAAACCGCCTCCAAAGAATAAGCTGGCAATGTGTAATTTATGATGCACAGAAGCAGGTTATCCGGACAAATTTGCCTTTCACAGTTATTTTTCCCCGCATCCACTCCTTCCCAGAATATAAGTATTTTGAACAAGAAATTCAACCACAGCTGGAACCCAAAACTAAAGTTAGCAAATGAGACAGAGCGCTGCCAAAAGGAAATTGTAGGATCTAGAATTAGAAGTCATATTTCAGAGGAGGAACAAAGCCCAGCCATGGTCCTCAGAGGGCACTTTTGCCACTCTCTTTGCCCCACTCCCTCAAGCCACAATAACTGCAGCTCAGACGCAGCCCAGGATCTGGGCTAGAAAGAATTTAAGTACATGGAAATACAGGAAGATGATAAAGATCTGCTGGGTTACCTAGGGAGGTGGTGGAATCTCCATCCTTAAAGGTTTATAAGGCCCGGTTTGACAAAGCCCTGGCTGGGATGATTTAGTTGGGGTTGGTCCTGCTTTGAGCAGGGGGTTGGACTAGATGACCTCCTGAGGTCCCTTCCAACCCTGATATTCTGTGATTCTACGATCCCAGTAGCAGCAAGGCACATTGTACTATACATGGGGATCTCTGTGCTCAGCTATGTAATTTAGATCGGGGGAATCATTTGAAGTGGTGTTCCAATCTCTACCCTCTTATAAAGACCTAGGTGCTCTCACATGCACTAGTGTAAATGTGAAGTATCTCAACTGAAAGCAAATACATGGCTGTGAAACCAATGCAATTAAGACAGATGAGCATCAGAACCCAATAATGTAAAACATTGTAAATTCCCAGACAAAACCTTTACTAACTGTTCAGGAAACTCGCAACGTTATTCCCACTTCCAAAAACGTCTGTGGAAAAAAATGTTACCATTACAATGCTTTAAAAAGAGGCTTGTAAGTTCCAAGTTAAGGTTGTCACTGAACATTCAAGCTTATTAGTTAATGCATTATTAGTTATTTATGTTAAGTAGCACACAGAGGTTCCAGCCTAGATTGGTATGTTGGGAGCTGTACATATACTTTGTAAGGGACAGTTCCTCCCCTAAAGAGCTGACAATCTAAATAGACAAAAGGTGGGAGAGGAAACTGAGGCACAGAGAGGGGAAGTGATGGGGCTAAGGTCACCAGCAGAGCCATGAACAGATCCCAGATCTCTTAACTCCCAGTCTGGTGCCTTATGCATTAGACCACACTGCCAAATGACTAGCTATTTGTAAATGTAATGCTATCCTGCTTAAAAATGGGACCTCAACTTGGCTGTTCTGAATTTTAATTTTAACCTCCTGCCTTCCCTGCGGGATGTGCCTGAATCCTGTCCAAGACAATGCACAGCCACTGCTTAACTGAAGATTGTCCAAGTAGCCGTACCAAGAGGCCTCTGAACATGGCAACAGTTGCTCTTGCCACTTGCTATTTCTGCCCTCTACCCAGGCACAGCGGGCAGAGTGGGTGAAGCAGAGTAAAGCAAAGAAAGAAGAGTCGTTGCAGAGGGAGTGCAGAGCGAGACAGAGTTCAGAGACACGGTACAACATTCTTTCAAATTGGTAGTGGACAGAAGGAAGCGGTTTTCACCTTATTTTCTTCTACCATAGCAGAACAACGCAACATGGTGTGAGCGGTGGGATCGGTAACTGAAGTTTCAATGTTAATAGCCAATATTGAAAATGACTTTTGCGTGTGGAGGGGAGGTCAAGATAATCTTCCACTCTGGGCAGAGCTGATCAGTGACTGACCTGTCCATGCTCTGTGCACATGCAGACAGCCACGTTAGAGCTGAGTGACAAACAGACAGACACTTTGGTTACTTTCAAACCAAAACTGATTTTTTTGTCTTGCCAAAACTACATTCCTCTTTCTTACCCCCACAATTGCAATTTATTATTTGCATTGCTGTAGCACCTAAAGGCCCCAGCCAAGATCAGGGCCCCGTTGTGCTGGGCTTTGTACATACAATTCCTGCACCGAGGAGTTTATATTGGAGAAACATACGGGCTCCTGGATGGGGCCAGCAGCCCCAAGTTCTTGCAGAAGATGAGCCAGATTTTCAGCTGCCGCAAATCAGCGTCGCGCCATTGACTTGAGTGGACCTGTGCCAGTTTACGCCAGCTGAGTAACTGCTCGGTGATGTCTTCTGCATCACCTGGCACCAGCTGTCTGGACCTTTCAAGGGCCGGTCTGGAGTCATTCAGCCTGATTTGGCTTTCCGTGGCTCGAAAGTATCCAGCATCCCATTCCTGCAGCGTCCCAAAGCCTCTGCAGGAATCACCTCTCCGAGCTCAGAGAAAATGGAAGGACAATGAAAATAAAGCGAGACATAGAAATAAAGCGGGAAATGTCTCAGCCACCCACATTCCTTCTGTCGCTGGTATTGGGGTGCGGGGAATGCAAACCAGTGGCCACACCGGACTGTCCTCCCCACCCACAATCCTCAGCGCCAACTCCCAAGTGGAACATGTCGGGTAATCTTTAGGGTTCACCCCTCAGGGTCTGTGGTACAGAATCAGCTGCCTCACCCATGGCAGCAAAGGCTCCATCAACACACACCCAGGGAAAGTGGTTTCAGCCACAGACTGTCCCAGTAGCAGAGAAACTGCAATGTTCCCTTGGAAATTAGAGCAAGGAGGGAACAGCTCACGCAACCCAGCGGTGGCGAGGAAGCCACTGAACAAAGCAAATGCTGCCCTCGGAGCTGAAAGAGGAGCCAAGAGACACAAACCCACCAAAGAACATCATGGTCCACAAACCGGGGCCTGTCTGGGAAAGGGCACAAAATGCAAGAATAATAAACAAGTGGAATCCAGATGCACCGTGATGCAGAGCTTACAGGGAAAATAATTTACAGGGCCTGATTCTCATTTACATAGGGGCCCCTTCCTGCCACTCTGGCCACTGGGGCCTTAAAGTGTGTGTAACAGTAATTGACAACCCCACAAGGGCATCAAGGAGCCTGATTTTGAGTGTGAATCTATTTTAGGTACTTGTAAGACACCCATTACCAGGCAATCTGAGCACTTCGCAGCCTTTAGTGCATTGATCCTCCCATGCTCCTTGTGAGGCAAGGTCCTGCTATTATTATCCCCATTGTACAGATGGGAAACAGAGGCCCAGAAGAGCTAAGGGTCTGTTTTCACTGCACAGTTAACTCAGATGATTAGCACCTATGTTAGTCTAGCAAGCGTACCCCCAATACTTGGGTCCTCACTGATGTGTGTCTGGGGGCACATCCCCTTTGTGCTGAGATGCTCGCAGAGTCTTTCCCACCCAACTGTGGAAGAACCTGTCTGTCCTTTTGTGGGGAATTGTGGGAAGGGCATCGGAGAACTAGCCGCACTCCAGTGATTTTTGCCCACATCATGGCTGCAAAGTACTAGGTAGGTTCCAGCCCAAGTCTCAACCTCACCCACAGCTGGGTAAGCTAGCCTGGCCTTAAAGCACCTGCAAATCCAAGATAGAGGTTTTTCCTTTGTGGGTGGGCTAGGGGGAGGAGGGGTTGGGCTAAACCCCAGGTTAACTACAGCAAAGACAAGCCCAGCCCATTTGTCCAAGGTCACACAGGAAGTCTGGGACAGAACAGGGATTTGCACCTGGGTCTCCTGAGTTCCAGACTAGTGCCCTAACCACTGGACCACAGACTTTCACTTCCAGCAAAGAAATATCCTTCCAGCAAGAAGGATCCAGGCTCAGGATTTTAGTCCTCAGCTGCTCCGAGTGAATCAGCATGCCGGAGCAGTGAGGCCTGAAAGGATGAAATTCACCCTGGTACAGACGATTTGGGGGCTCAACTCCCACATGAGCTCTCTTTTTACATGTTCAGCAGCGCTGGCCCTCTGCACCCTGGCCCTCTGGTGAATTCTACCCTCAGAAAGCATCTTTATGGTTACGCCAATTTTCACCAGCTGAGAATCCGGCTTAGGGAGGTTCCAGCCCAGGAAACTAACCATTTCACAGAGCTACTGTGGCTTTTGCCAACCTCTTGAGGCTACTTTGTGCTCCAGGGGCAAATGAATTCTCGGTCTTAATTTGCGATTGAGGTCACTTGGCTGATGCATGTGGATACTTTGTTAATAAGTAGCTAATTCCCAGGAAGAAGCGTAGTTTATCTATCTAAGGATTCTGCATTGCCACCCATAGCTGTAGCATCTAAGCGTATGTCTATACTACCCGCTGGATCGGCGGGCAGTGATCGATCCAGCGGGGGTCGATTTATTGCGTCTAGTCTAGACACGATAAATCGACCCCCGAGTGCTCTCCCGTCCTCTCCTGGAGAGGAGCAGGTGGAGTTGACCCGGGGGGGGGGGATGAGTGGCAGCAGTCGACTCACTGCAGTGAAGACACCGCGGTGAGTAGATCTAAGTACATCGACTTCAGCTAAGTTATTCACGTAGCTGAAGTTGCGTAACTTAGATCGATCCCTGCAGTGTAGACCAGGCCTAAGTGTCTTCTACATACAATCTATTAGCAACAGCTAAGTCCCTTCTGGACTCCATCATAGATGTAGCAAAGACTATTTTGCACAGGATGCTGGTTGGTGTGAACATGATTGGAGTTCATCAGCCTGCTGCCAGCTCAGTCCTGCAAGGTTCTGAGCATTTCGGTCTGGACGCAGCAAACTTGCAGCATTTGTTTAAATACCTGAGTGGTCAATGGGGCTACTTGTGCTTAAAGTTAAGCATGTGTTGACGGGTGAGATTTTGAAAACAGCATAAGTGATTTGGCCGTACAAATCCCTTTGAAAGTCAATGTGGCTTGTGCGCCTAATTCACTTGGGTGCTATAGAAAATCCTTCCATCCTAAGTGCTTTGCTGGAGCAGAACCAGGGAGATAGACACCGTACAAGATGGAGACCTGAGAGCATCAGGTTCTCCGTGTGTTTGGAACTGGGCTCTTGGGAAGGGAAACGGAGGCAAGTTTGCTCTATCTGTGTCCAGCTCTCCTGCCTTCCAAGCATCCCCTGACTAGTGTTACCATAGGACAGAACTGGTGAAAGTCAGCACTGAATTTGAGCCACTACATCTGGCAGAGGAATTTGAAGAATGAAAAGATGAGAACATCATACTAGGACGGTGAAGCTAATTCCTCCCTGAGCTGAGCCAGGCCTGGCCTTGGAGCAGAACCAAAGTTCTCTGAGGAAGAGATACCCAAGGTACAGTGGTTCGGAACACTTTGTTACCATAAGGTCTACAGAGCGGGCTTCCATTTGCGTTGCCCGGAGGCCCACAGTTATCTCAGGGCTGTCATTGTGGTGTCCAGTGGCAACTCCAGGAGAACGTTTCACCAAATATATGTTGCTCCAGCTTAAACCCCAGAGCTGTAATTACAACTGTGATGTGATTTTAAGAGACCATCCGAAGCTGTAGGGCAACCAAGTTGGCCCTGGCACCTGGCTGCAATACACCACAAGGGAAACCCCTAATGAGAGTCCCAGTGTTTTCAATCGCAATGGGGGAGGCAGCTTTTCAGGCACTTCTGAAATCTTGCCCAATTTCAGAACTCCGGGGGCCGGATCTGACCCTGGAGTAACCCTGTTGACTGGAGTGGAGTTAGCACTCCAGAGCTCAGAGTCACACCCTGAGTGCGACAGAAGAACTAGAATAGCTGGATGCAGACGCTGCTCCTTCCTGGCTTTGACCTATTTTCTCTGCCTTCAATTTGATTCCAAGGGTTGAGCAACAGCAGGAAATATCAGTCTAGCATCTACACTGACTTGGTCAGGGTTTCAAAACAGCTGAGCACCCAGCATCTCCCATTGTTCTCAGTGCGAGGGAGGAGATTCTCTATTGTTGTCAGTGGGCAGAGGTGGACAATCCATAACTCTCAATGAGGATATTCTCCATTGGTCTCAGTGGGATGAAGTGGAATTGTCTATGGTTCACAATGTGGGGAGCAGGATTCTCCTTTGTTCTCAACGGGGTGGAGATGGATTCTCCCATTGTTCTCTGGGGGGAGGGGGGGAGGGGATTCTCCCCTTGTTCTCAGTGCGACTTTCAGGGGCCGAGCCCTTGTAGTTTAATATCCCGTCAGCGGAAGAGCACTCTCACCACAAGCACGTCCTCTTGTGGCTGGTGTAGCAGGCTTCTCCCCCTGGCAGTCACTCCAGCCCAGCAGGGGTCTCTCTTCCCATACCTCAGCCTTCCAGCCAGGTCACAATTCAGTCCCACCCTTCAGAGCAACGAAGTCCAGCAAATAAGAGTTCAGCGTCCTTACAAAGGTTTTCAGCCCCGACGCCAGGCCTTCACACCCTTCTCTCAGGGCTTTCCATTGTTCTTGCCCCTTTCCATCAGCAGAGGCTTCACGCACCCTTCTCTCAGGCCAGGACTCCCAAGGCTCCCCCTGGAATCCCCCAACAAATCTCAAACGGAAAGTACTCACTTAATGCAACTATCCTCGGTTTTGGCTTTGTTCCTAAGTTAAATGGCTTTCTCCCTGGAAGTCCAGTTCCTGCCCTTTGATGGACTACCCACCAGAGCCTGCTTCATTTTGGTGGCTTCTCTGGGTCTTTCCTGGGCTCTTGCTAGACTTTTCTACTCAAGCGAGGATCTCAGGGCCAACACTCCCCCAGCCTTCCTCTTTGACCCTCCCCATCTTCCCACTCTCTAGTCCCAGTGCGTGACTCTTGAGTTTTTCCCTGCAGCTCCTTTCTAATCTGGGCTTCTTCTCTTAAATGGGCCTCCCAGCTCCAGCCCAGCTGGGCTTCATGATCGCTAACGCTTGGCCCACTCTTCAGATGCAACTCGGTAGCTAAACTGGCCTCTCAGACCCACATTCAGAGCCTGTCTGGGGTACACACCCCATCACACCATCTCGAACAGGAGCCAACACCACAGGCTTCAGAGGCAGGTGCAGCAACCCTGCAGGAGGTTGAGCTGAGATAAGCCACCCCCAAGCAAAGTTCCTCCCAATCCCCAACAGTTATCAGTTTAAATCCTCAGGTAGCAGGGTTTACACCAGTGCCGAAAGTCTTGTGTATGGTTTTTTTTAATGTACTTATTATAGCTCTGAGCGATTTCATTATCTAAATAAATATTCTTATTAATTATGGCTAATCCTATTTCACTCTGATGCAACACTTCTCAAGTGTCTAATCTCTTTCCGAATCCTGCTCAGCTCTTGGCCTCAGAGGTGTATTGTGGCAGTGAGTTCCACAGGGTAAGTATGGATTGTGTGGGGAAAAGTGTTTTCTTTGTTCCGTTTTGGATTTGCCACCTTTCCGTTTCTTTCACTCCCTTGGAGCTGCCTGCAGTTGACTCACTGCTGCTAAGGGTGGAGGCAGTGTGGTCTAGTGACTAGCACACTGCATGGGAACTCGGGAGATGTCAATTTTATTCCTGGCTAGGCACGGCTCTGCTGTGTGCCTCAGTTTCCCGCCACCTGCAAAGTGGGGATAAGGATAGAGCCCTTCTCTGTAAAGTGATTTGAGATTTAAAGATTAAAAGCTTTATAGGAGCAAAGTATTATTATTTCAGACCTGATAGCTGGGATGCTAAGCCAGCCCCTCTGGCTAGTTACAGTGTGATAGGGAGTTGTACCGTTTGTTGTTTAAACCACAGAAAGCAGAGCTGCGAATGTTTTCCACACACAAATTCTAATTTCAGCCAAAATACAAACACTGGAAATATTTTGATTTGGCAATGCTACTGCAGTGCATCATGGGAGTTGTAGTTCAGGTGGCTCATTTCCCCCATTCTCCACTCTAGGCTGCATCCCTTGGTCGGACTACATCTCCCATGACATCCCCCAGTCTCCCTTCTTGGAGAGGGGAGATAGTGGCTCATGGGTGTCCCTAAACATGTTACATCATAGGAGATGTAGTCCAGCTGAAGAGCGCAGTCAGCAGAGGAGAATGGGGACATGAGGCCATTGAACTACAGTTCCCACACGGCATTTAAAAATCAAAATATTGGGGGAGAGGTTGTTTTTTCAATGAAAAATCAAAAATTTCCACAGGAAGCAGACATGTGTTGTGCAAATTGTCATTAAGTCGACAAGCTGATTTCCTGTTGAAAGACCAGTGAGATGGAAAATGTTGAACTAGCCCTAGTGACCATGCCAGCCTTATCCATCAGTTGCATGGCAGCAGTCCCTCTTGATGCAGCATATATCGTCAGTAGCCGTGTCCCCCGTCAACATCCCAACGCGCTACCTGGAAACACTAGTGATGGAAAACAAGAGCACTTGATCTTTGTGCCCTCCCTTTTATCGCCCCTCAATGCTCCCATCTTAGAATTTTATGACTGGCAAATCCTTGCAGTTTATTTTGTCAGGGGGCAGGGTTCAGCTCAGCACCTTCCAACCCAATAAAGGCAAATTACTCCTTCCTCAGTAGCTGGTGGCTGGTCTGAGCGCTCTGAAGGGACAGAGTTCCTGCCTTCCAGTTTCAATTGTCACCTTAAAAGCCCTCCCCTTGCCAACTTGCCCAGGGATGTGTATAGTCACCATAATGAAGTGGCAAATAAAACTGGTGATAAAAGAAGGCAGCCATAAAAACTGGATAAGCACCTGACACCTGGGACACCTGGGAGGAACCCTCGTAAAACTCCCCAAGGCTACGTTCTCCTCCCTCAAATCTCTCCCTACACAAAATATTTGGCAATTGTTAGGTATCTGATGGGCTGTAACCAGTGCTTCTTATGGGGGGCTAAGTGAGACTTTATTGTTAGAGGCCGGGCATGGCTGCTGCCTTATATTTAAGACAGGCCATGGCGTGCCCAGGGGGGCAAGCGGGAGCACGCCCCCTCCCTCCCAGTCAATGGGAGCGACTCGTCCAGGGCTGTGGTGGGGAGAACCAGCTCCTCTGGCCGCAGGGAGAGCGAGCTCTACTGGCCCAGGCTAGAGTGGGAGATGACAACTCCACCAGCCTCAGAGCAAACCAGCTCCTTTTGGGGGGCAAGCCAGCTTCTCCAGCTACACGGGGGGGCAGAGAGCTAGCTCCTCCAGGTGATGGGGGTGGGGGGAAAGAGAAGCAGCTCCTTGGTGGGGGTTGAGCCAGGTTCTCAGGCTGCACAGGGGGGCAGGGAGCCATTTTCCAGCTTGGTGGGGGGGGAGAGAAGCAGCTCCTTTGGCTGTAGGGGAGCACAGAAAGTGCCCCTACAAAAGTGACCACATTTTTATTCCTGTGCACTCCCCTGGGGGTTCTCAACCTTTTTTGAATCGCACCCCCACCCCACCATCAAACACACCTTTCCAATGTGGTCTAGATGGAGCCGGGGCCATTGATTCCAATAAAGGGGATTCTGCTTTTTTAGAAAAAAACAAAAAATCTGCCCTTTGATCGTGCTGTCTAGCTGTACCTAGCCTACGGAACCTTTCAAAAGCACATGCCATAATTTCCCGGCAAGTTTTCGGGGGCAGTATGTCTCCATTTCTGCATCAAAGACAGCTAGTGGGCATGGCCACCCCCGTGCTCCAGGTTGCAACAGCACTCATACCAATTTGGCCTCAGTCATGCTGATGGAGGGCCAGCTGGGCTAAATTTGATTGGTATTGCAACCCCGGGCACCAGGTCGCTGCACCCCCTGAAAGTTTGACCCGCCTCTCCAGGGGGGGTTGCACCCCACTGGTTGAGAGCCTCTGATGTAGGATGATGTACATAGGGATAGTTCAGTGGTTTGAGCATTGACCTGTTAAACCCAGGGTTCTAAGTTCAATCCCTGAGGGGTCCATTTAGGGATCTGAGGCAAAAATTGGGGATTTGGTCCTGCTTTGTTTGAGCAGGGGGTTGGAATAGATGACCTCCTGAGGTCCCTTCCAGCCCTGATATTCTAGAGGGGGAGGGATAGCTCAGTGGTTTGAGCTTTGGCCTGCTAAACCCAGGGTTGTGAATTCAATCCTTGAGGGGGCCATTTAGGGGATCTGGGGCAAAAATTGGAGATTGGTCCTGCTTTGTTTGAGCAGAGGGTTGGACTAGATGACCTCCTGAGGTCCCTTCCAACCCTGATATCCTATGATTCTATGAAATGTAGGGATTAGGGCTTGGATAAGTAGAACTGTCTGGTCTGTGTGAGGGCGAGACACAAGCCAAACCACCACCGGGCAAGCTGAAGCACCACGAGAAAGCCCTGCAGACAGTACTGAAAGGCTGGACGCTTTTGGGCGCCGAGTGCCAGCTGGAAAGGCAGGAGTGGAACTGCAAACAAAGGAATTGTCTCCGGCTGTTTGTTTGCTCCTGTGTTCAAAGAACCAGGACTTTGTACGTTCTTTGTAAGGAAAGGCTGCATCAAAAGTGCCTGATTAGCACCCATTTCTCCTCCTGAAAGGAGCAGCTTACACAGGACCCCAAGTTTTTGTCCAGCCAGTCAGCGCTCGGGTCAGTTGACTTGAGCTCGCAGGACTTAGCTGTGGGGCTAAAAATAGCAGCATCGATGTTCTGGCTCAGGCAGAAGCCCGGCTCTGAGAGCCCCCTGCGCTGTGTAGGCACTACCCATGGAAACACACGTGCCTTTGAAAAAAACCCTCAAACCATCACATGTGCAAAATAATGACAAACCGCTCCTGAAACATTTCTGGGATTTAAAACTGGTTTTGTTCCAAATCTGAATGAAATGTCAAATTTATAAATTCCTGCTGAATGAGAGAGAGTCATTTCAGATCCATTGAAAGGAAACGTTTGACTTTAGTTTTT
Organism: Lepidochelys kempii; assembly: GCF_965140285.1. Lineage (NCBI taxonomy): Eukaryota > Metazoa > Chordata > Testudines > Cheloniidae > Lepidochelys > Lepidochelys kempii. The sequence goes on from NC_136399.1 coordinate 19,223,709, forward strand.
ATTTTTTTTATTTCATTGTATTTTTGTATTATTCATTTTATAATATAAAGTACAAGTAAACAGCTAAAATATTTACTAATAAATTCACTTGGAAAAAAACAGAATAAATGTTGAAATGAAGAGACATTTTCAAACACAAAAACTGCAACCTTTCATGGCAGCGCAGCCAAAACAGAAAGTTTTGATTAAAAAAATACCAAGGACTTTTTTGCTGAAATCAACATGTTCCTATGGAACATGTCAGTTTCGACAGGTCGGCATTTTCCAGTGTGTTCCATCAGAACATTTTTGACCGGCTCGTATCATGAGCAAGAGATTGCTCATCTTTGTCTCGAGGCTCCAGGCACACGTGCATGTCACTGCAGCATATGATGTAACATTGCATGAGACGTTTTGAATTCTCTGATGTAATACAATAGTACTTCAATCCTCACCCAGGATCAGAGCCCTATTGTACTAGGTAGGCACTGCACAGTCCCTGACCCAAAGAGTTTACAATCTAAAGAAACCAGGAAGACAAAGGGCCGGAGAGGAAAAACCAGCACACTGAGGGAAGAGGCCAGCGTCACAAAGGAAGCCACTGGTAGAGGCAGGACTAGAACTCACATCCCATGACCCCTACTTTAGTACCATCACTACTGGACCACACTGCCTGAGAGCGTGTATGCTAGCTAGCATCTGTGTTTAGGCATGCTCAGCAGCTTGAGTGACTTAATAGCCCTATTCTTAGCTCGTGTAAATGGGCATAACTGTGTTGAGGCTGATGGAGCTCTGCTGATTTACACCAGCTGGGGATCTGTGACTTCAATGAAGCTGGGCCCATTTACACTCTAGCTGAGAATATGGCTCTAGAAGTTTCCATTTGCCTATTCCCTGATCCCTCCCTAAACACAGAATCATAGAATCTCAGGGTTGGAAGGGACCTCAGGAGGTCATCGAGTCCAACCCCCTGCTCAAAGCAGGACCAATCCCCAATTTTTGCCCCAGATCCCTGAATGGCCCCCTCAAGGATTGAACTCACAACCCTGGGTTTAGCAGGCCAATGTTCAAACCACTGAGCTATCCCTCCCCGTGACACATTTCTGCCCACCTTTGGAGTCCCAAGGTCCACCCAGAGAATCACTGTATCCTGATGGCCGTTCAGGAACGAAGGCACGCTTTACAGCGGGCACTCTCTGCTACGCCACGTGCTGTGGAATGGAAAATCCATCTGGCTCTTTCTCGCGGCCTGAGACACGAAGAAGAGGCGAGTGATTGGAATGTGATCCGGACCGGGCCACGCGCCGTCTGCTATAGCCCAGTGTTGGGGACACTGGGCATGGCCACTAGGTAACTCGAGGGGATGGAAAACCACGAGTGTCAATGAAGCCCCCTCGCACTAGGCCCAAGTGTCCTTGCCCCCCGTCCCCCGGCACTCGCAGCAGTCATGCTGGGGATTTTACAACAATATGTTGCAGAGTCAGACTGCCTGAAACTAAACAAGGCCAAACAGGGCAGATATGGAAGAACAATGCTGAACAAAGCAGCTTTATATCTATAGTTTAATAGATGGTACAGAGAAGAAGGGAACTAGCTGGGAACTGGATTGGCTGGCTATATGGATACTTAGGGCAGCTTGCTATTGGATAGGTATGCTGGGAAAAAGGATGTATAAAAGCCTGTGTAACTTCCTGCTCTGGGTGCAGGATTGGAGATTCTATTCTCCCTGTACCTTCTTCGAAGCTTCAAATAAACTTTTCCATTTCTCCACCCCATTGTGATTATTGGGTGATGCACACCGGGCAACGAACCCCTGCTGTTGCTTGCCTCTGGCACCGGGTGCCGGCAACACCAGGACACATTTCCTGATCTGCTATCTCCAGAGCTCCCCCGCCTCCCAAGGCTACGAAGAAGAGTCCGTTGGGCCTGCTGTGACTCTGGCAATGTTGGGCTAATTGTGAGGTTAGCGGGATACCAACTGATCACTGAGGTGCTTTCCTAGAAAGCCAAATCCTCGCTCCGTTTCCATGGTGAGCTTTACTTAAATGTTCCCAGATTAAAATACCTTCCTTCTCTTTACTGACCTTGCAATGCCCAATCTGCCAATACCCTCAAAAACACGTACCGGGCCCTGAGCCACGGCAAATGCCTGGCTTCCACACTTGCTTATGTGCTGGCTGGAACACGTAAACAGAACATCACAGTAGGCCTCCTCCGCCCACAGCACCTTCTCTGCCCCACATCCCTCCCCCCGCTACACCGTTCATCCTAAAGAAAGCAGCCAAGGCTGGGAAGGAAGAAAGGAGAGTGATTGCTGGGTTTAGTTTTAAATATTCAGGAGCCGCTTGGAAAATCGAGGGACGAGGCCAGATGAAAATCTAGCGATCATCCCCCTCAGGAGTCATTAGCAGTGTTTAATAGTAGATCTCAGAGCGCTTTACAAAGAAAGTCAGTATCATTCTCCCCATTTGACAGCTGGGGAAACTGAGGCACAGAGCGCAGCTTGCCCAATGTCACCCAGAAGATCAAGTGGCAGAGCTGGGAATAGAAGTCAAGGTCCGGCTCCTGAAAAACACCTAACTCCCATACCTCTGAGGATTGACTCCTAGTCCAGCGGCTCAACTGCCTTCTGGTTCAGGTAGTCCCACTGCCATTAAGTCTGGTGACTCTTCCAGGTGTGGTCTTTTCTGTTCTGGTTACAAGGATTGCTCAATGTGTTACTGGTGACATTGTAAAATGTATCTCATAAAACATACAAGATGTGCCATGCTGGGGTGTTAAAGGGACAACGCCAGCTCCAAACTGGTTCCAACGGTAGATTTTGGAAAAGGGGCCTGGGGAGCTATTACAGAATTCCCCCTCCCCCCGCAATGAATTTTTAGAGGCCAATGGGTGCAGTTGTCTTTACACAAATGAACATCTATCGCAGCCTTTGCAGCCCCAACACTGCAGCTCTGAGAAGGTGACAGTAGCCAGGGCCTGGCTTCCTAGAAGTCAGAGTCTGCACCATGAGAAAGAGAGAGAGAGGGAGGGAGTTAGGACAGACAGAGGCCCTGCCTTTCTGGAGAGGGCTTTGCAGAGCTCTCCAGTTGTGAGGATCTGGGGCCTAAAGGCCATACAAGGTTACTAGAGAGTGTGGACCTTGCAGGCAATCCAGTGGCAGAGGTCTGGAGAAGGGAAAGGGCCTAGGGGGAGCTCCGAGAGCAAGGGGCAGGATAGACACAGAAGCCTGGAGAAGATGAGGCTTGAGGAAATGCTAAGCAGCAGGACCTGGGTTGAGGGAAGAGCTGTTAAGCCTCGCAAGGGAGCCTGACTTGCAGGAAAGAGACCCCCACGAAGGGGTGTTATTTGACGTGCACATAGGGCTGGCTGGAAAACAGGAATGTCATTTCAGGGGAAAATGTCGAGGTTTCATTCTGTGTGGGAAAATGTTCACGAAAAATGAGAGAGTTCTCCCCACCCACCCATGTGGAGCAAAGAGCCTGGGGATTAGGGCATGCTGTGGGGATGAGACAGCCCCAGATTCAACTCCCTGCTCTGCAGTCACCTGACCCGCGGTCTTCCCTACCTTAGGTCTCCTAAGCATGTGGCTATTTTGGGATGGATTTCTTTTCATTTCCAGCAAAAAAATTCGATTAAAAAAAAAATCCCTACTAGTTCTACTTCCTGGGAGCAGCGATTGGGCCAGCCAAGAAGGGGAGCATGAGACAGCAGCAGGAGTTGATGCTGGACCAGGTAAGACCATGTTAATTAAATCACTTAAATATACCTTTTGTACCTACTCACAGAAATGTCTGCTAACAAGCACCCCTCTGTTCTTGTGGGCAACAGAGCCAAGGACTGTCCCGCTTACAGAGTGCTACCCCGTTCTGCAGCAACACTAAACTCCCTGCAAACTTTGAAGCGTCTCTTTGTGCCCTGGCTGGGAATGGAATGCGAATAACCAGAAGGAAGATTGCAGCATTGAATTGGGAACAGCCTTGCATTTCTCCAATACGGCTACGGCTGCATCTGGCAGACCCAGACTTTGCTCATCCCAGTTCCAAGCTCCCCACCTACAATGAAGCTCTCATTACAGTAGTTGAGCACTGCATTTCTGGAGGCTGCAATTTGCCATGAGTCTAGCCTCACACAATTTGCATTCAGAAGCTTGTTTAGCTCAGGAGCTTGCCTTGATAACAGGGGGATGTCAAATAGGACCTATAGGAAAGGCACTCTAGTGTAGTGGTTAAGACCCTGTAGCCTAAGGGTTAGGGTACTGGATTTAGGAGACCTGGCTCTGCCACTGACCTGTCATGTGGCCTTTGATAAGTCACTTGCTCTGTGCCCCCGTTTCCCCTCCCATCTATTGTCTTTCTTGTCTATTTACAGAGTATGCTCCATGGAGCAGGGATCATCTCTCACTATGGGTTTGTCTAGATTAGGAAGAGAGACCTTAGTCCAGACCCTTTCCCAGATTCTGATTAACCTCAATTTAGCTGGCCACAGTCAAGGGGGAACTGAGGGAGAAAGTTTTAACTTGCATCTACGTTAGGAAAAAGGTCAGGGTTATCTAGCATGTGTTAGCCAACCCTGAACTCTCTCCTAATATAGATGAAGCCTTGATGTTTGTACAGCACCCTGCACAAAGGGGCCCTAATCTCAGGTGGGTCCCAGTAGGTGCTATGGTGATACAAGTAATAGTCATAATAATAATAATAAAGAGGCCAACTCTTGTGATTTTAACATGAGTCTTGTGATGCTTGTGGGGTTTTTTAGAGTTCTTCTGATCTCTGGCTTCAACTCAAATTTTTTCCCTTATCCAAAATGGCTATTGGCAAGCGGTCTGGAGTAGCCCAAGGGCGAGTGCCAACCTCAGGGAAGACTGTTAAGAGGCAGGGCACAAATCCCAAATTCATGGTGAGTTCTAGCTTAGATTTCACGAACCAAATAACAAGTGTGAACTCTTCCAGCGCTATGGCAGCCTAACCATAGAGTCACAGACAATCCCCTTGGGCACTCCAGTCTGTCTTCCCACGCAGGCAAACTTGGCTTTGTGACAGCTGGTCCCTTAAACCAAATCTCACAGCAATATTCAGGTTACTCCTAACTCAAAGGACCAGTCACTTACCTAGGTCAATTGCACCTTAGACCTCACACCAAAGACAATGCTTATGGCCAATCCTATAAAAAACGGACTAAAGATTTATTAACACGGAAAAATGAGTTATTTACAAGGTCAAAAGAAGTACGTACACACACACGAGCCAGAGTCTTAGGTTCCGAAAGGTAACAGAAGCTGCTGTGGTCTGCAAGCTTTCTATGTCCTTTAGAGCTAAGCCAAGCCAAGAAACGTGGGGATCCCTTGCTTATGCTTAAATATTGCCCTCTCCAAATTTCAACCAGCGACACAGCCCCTTCTGAGCAGGGATTTTTATTCCCTTCCCGCAGCGTTCAAACTCCTGGGACCAGTGTTGGCGCCTTTCTCCTCTTCGTGAGCGTAGAGGGGCAAGCAACAAAGTCTTTGTCCTTTCATGTTTCCCGATGGCTCATTTGGTTTCAGTGGGCCTTCTTGTGTGCAGGACCAGCTCTTTGCATTAGTTAATGCTTCTTTCCTGTTTGGTGAGTCACCCACTTACAGCGGTTTGCAGTGCAAACACTCAGTGTAACTTTATGCCATGGACTACAGATGCTACAAGTCAGATTACTGTATGCAGCGTCCTACATGCATGTCATGATGTCTAACCACATTTAAAAAAAAATCATCTAATGCCTCTTTTAACAATGTGACCCCACAGGTGACCCCGTCTGGTTCCCAGCTATGCATGTGTCAGTGTTCAGTGAGGCCTAGGGGCCTGGGCATCAGCTAGCACCTGGTCCACCAGCATCCATTTCCCATGACCAACAATAAGACTAAAGCCACAGACTTCCCTCAGGCAGGATTTTTCTGTGGCCTTTGCAGATGCCCCTAGTAAAGATGACCATCATGGCCCATTGCTTGCAGTAGGGCGGAAGTCCCTGGCAGCCTTTTTAAGGGAGGTGAGGAAGGACGGTTTTGTCAAGCCCACCAACAAGTGACAGCAGGCCAATGGCTCTAGCAACCTAGCCACCAGGCATCTCTCTACAATGATCTTTTCCATCTGATTCCCAAGGGAACAACTCACCTTAATCCAACCCCACTGGTGCCGTATCCGCAATTTGCCATGATTATCCATTACATGCAGCTCTGATCTTTTGTCTCTTACCCTCAATTGGCACAGAAAAATGATCAAAGAGCAAGCCCCCTTGGGCGAACACGTGGGCAAACGCTTTTCACAGACCAGTCTCTCCATATCTGTCCCCTCAAAGGAAACCCACACACCTTCGAAAGAGGGGCCTGGGAACGAAAATCCCTAACTCTGCTAGACACCCAAAATTGTGGGCTTCATACAGACACTGGATTTATGGCTCATCACAACAATCTATAATCCACTCCTCCTCCTCTGTGCTAGGATTGTAGAGATGCCCGCTTCGCCTCCAATGGTCTCTTGCAACATGTGTGAACTCCTTATGCGACACTCTGGGCTTGTCTACACGAGGAACTTCCAGCTGCACTGATGCAGCAATAGCGCTTCTGGTGAAGACGCTCTAAGACGATGGGAGAGAGCTCTGCCGTCGGCTTAATAACTCCACCTCCGTGAAAGGGGGTATCTGTGTCAGTGGGAGAAACCTACTGGCAACATAGTGCTGTCTACACCAGCGCTTTGGTCGGAATAACTACCTCATTCAGAGGTGTGAATTGTTCACACCCCATGCGCGATGTAGTTATACCAAAGTAATTCTGTAGCACAGGGCTCCAGGTACCTTTCCCAGTCCTGAAGAAGAGCTCTGTGTAGCTCGAAAGCTTGTCTCTCTCAACATAGGCGCCGACTTCCCCTCTTTCCCCTGGGTGCTCAACCCCCCCCCCCGGGCCACGGCGCTGCCCCCACTCCACCCTTTCCATGAGGCCCCGCCCCTGCCCTGCCTCTTCCCACCCCCATACCAACCCCTTCTCCAAAGTCCCCACCCAACTCCACCCCCTCCCTGCCAATATTCCAACTCCTTCCCCAAATCCCTGCGTCTTCCCCACCTCCTTCCCTGAGTACGCCGCGTTCCCACTCCTCCCCACCCCTCCCAGAGCGTGTTAACGCTGCAAAACAGCTGTTTGGCAGCAGGTGGGTGGGAAACGCTGGGAGGTAGGTGGAGGAGTGGGGACATGGCACACTCAGGGGAGGAGGAAGAGGTGGGGTGGAGTATGAAGGGAGCTTGGACGCCGGTGGGGGCAGAGCACCCACTGATTTTTCCCCGTGGGTGCTCCAGCCCTGGAGAGCACCCACATAGTAGACACCTATGCCTCTCACCAACAGAAGTTGGTCCAATAAAAGATATCATCTCACTCATCCTGTCATTGAAGAAGTTTGGCTAAATCAAAGGCGTGCAGTGCGTCGGATGCACAATGACTAATCAGCTGTTCAAACTGTTCTTCCCAGACTCCCGTGTCAAAGCTCTGAGGAGAGACATGAAAAATGGCTCACACGTCATTGTTTCCAGTGTGTACACTTCTTTGTTTTTTTTCATCCTCGCTTCCAATGGCCATAATGCCCTGGGCCCAGGTGCACCTTATCAGCAAAACCTCTGCTCTAAAATTCACTTTGAACTCATGCAGCGTCAACTAACAAACTCCCTGACCTGCAAAATCGAAGGGGGAGGGTTTTCAAAGGTGCTGAGCACCAGCCAATCCCAGTGCGACCCAGACACGTGTCAGGCCCTCTGAAACATCAGGTTGCAATATCAGTTTGTTCCATTTATCGATTGCAAAAGAAATCAAGTATCATCCTCATTGTCCGGATGGGGAAACTGAGGCACGGGGAGACCAAACGACTTGGGCAAGGTCCCAAGCAAGTCAACAGCACAGACCGAACTAGAACCTAGGTCTCCTGAAGACTAGTCTACCGTGCCAACCATGGGGCCTTGCTGACTTTTCAAAAAAAAAAGAAAAAGGGACTTTACTTATTTTATTTACAGCTGGGTTTGGGTGTGGTAGGAAGATGAGCTAAAGCAGCAGCCTCTGACTCACCATGCTCAAAGTGGTGCAATAGGTTTCCTGTGCTCGAGGAGACACTGTGGTAATTGATGCAGCCAGGAAGGGGGCTGCTCTCCCCTGCTCGTTCTCAGCCAGGATGCTCTCAAATGGGCGCTTTCGTGAAATTGTTTTTCCAAGTGCTGTGTGAGACTCAGGGTGACTGGCTATTTCCAGCTGACATTAAGTTACCTGCTGATAAGAGGGGGCAATGGGAGGTCACTGGTGCGTTTCACATAAACAGCTTCTCAGACACAGTGGGATTTTATGGAGTTTAATTCCCAGAGCCAAATTTACCCAGAAACTGATTAAAATCAGTGCTGGGCAATGAATTCTCCCTCACAATGAGAAGCTATTTATAGAGACACCCGTATATATACACACACACATTCTACACCACAGCATAACCGTCTGCGGCAACACATAAGGACTGCATGGGCGGGAGACAACAGAAACCTCACCGTAAAGGGATCTGTAGTTAGAAGGCTGGATCCCCAGCTGGTCTAAATTGCCCATAGCTCCACTGAAGTTAATGGGGTCAGATCACCACATGGTGTAAAGTATCATAGTCTAGTGAAGTCAGTTGGGCCAGATTCCCAGTTGGTGTGAATCCATTGAACATAACAAAAACTAGGCTGATTCACACACCAGTCGAGGATCTGGCCAAATCTCTCAAGCATGGTCTGCACCAGAAGCCTGCACTATTATAATTCAACTGGGTGTTTAAATCAATTTAGTAAAACCGATGGAAACTCCCGTGCGGACACCCTCTTCGGTTTAAACCTGGCATGCATCATTTATGGCAATTTCCTTGCTGAACCAATAGTTAAATCCAAGGGAAACCGGTTTAAGAGTATGTCCACACAGGAGTTTGTATCACTTGAACTAACTCAGTTTTAAAAACAAACAGTCAAGCTGTCTGGAGTGGCTCACGACTGTGAGTGCCAACCTCAGGGCATACACCCCAAACTGGTGGTATGGTCTATCATTAGATTTCATCAAGCCAGTAACAAACGTGAACTCCTGAATCGCTGTACCAGCCTTACCATGGAGTCACAGACAGTCCCCTTAGACTCCCCAGTTTTTCTTGCCACCCAGGCAAGTTGGATTTAGCAATAAATGGTCACACCAAAAAAAAAAATCACAAAATATTCAGGTTGCTTCCAGTCCCAAGGGACCAAATCACTTACCCCAGATCAATTTATACTTTAGATTTCACACCAAAGACAACACCTGTAGCCAATCCTGTAATAAACTAAAAGGTTTATTAACTAGGAAAAAGAAATAATAGATTTTTTTGCAGGTTAAAGACAGCAAACATACACACAAAAGAATTGCAAATGAAATCCTAAGAGTGACAGAACTGTAGAGAATGATTTGTCAATTCAAAGTGTTTTTCAGAGAGGGCCCAGAGGTAACCTCTGAGGGATCTCTGGCTTCAGTTTGGTGTCTCTGGCCCTGGGAGAGTTCAAACAGCAAAGAGATGGTCAATTTTCCTGTGTCTGTTTTATTTCCTTCATTCAGCCTCCAAGTCCATGGGACCAGCTTCCGTGTGATAAGGCCATTCACCAATCCTTTGTATTGCAATGTTCCTTGATGGCCCATCTGATTTTGATAGTTCTTCTGTATGGGTGGGGGGAAACACTCTTCCCATCTTAGTTCACAAGCTTAGAGCTGGAAGAGACCAACCAGCTTTCCTACTGCACCTGGTTGCAAGCCTGGCTCTATTTTAAAATCTACAGTGTGATAAGATCAGTGACATAGACAAAGCTTTGCCATTGAGAGGTAGTGTTGTCCAATGGGTAGGTACAGCCCCTGGAGCTAAGGAGACCTGAGCTCAAGCCTTGCTACTGACCTGCAATATGACGTTGGGCAAGAAACTTTGCCTCGCTTTGGATTTGTGCTGGAAATGGCCCAACTTGATGATCACTTTAGATAAGCTATTACCAGCAGGACAGTGGGGTGGGAGGAGGTATTGTTTCATGATCTCTGTGTGTATATAAAGTCTGCTGCAGTTTCCACGGTATGCATCCGATGAAGTGAGCTGTAGCTCACGAAAGCTCATGCTCAAATAAATTGGTTAGTCTCTAAGGTGCCACAAGTACTCCTTTTCTTTCCCACCTTTGTCCGTTTCTTTAGACTGCAAGTTCTTTGGGGCAGTGACTTTTATCTGTGACTCTGTGTTTGGACAGCACCTACCACAACTGGGAGCTGATCTCAGTTGAAGCATCTAGCTGCAACTGTATGATTCTCCTTTTGACCCAAACAATTAGCCAGTATTTGGGGCCTTGTGGGTCATTTTCTTTAGGAAGAGAAATTGATGATGGAGTCAGGTGTTTCTTTGATGCAGTCCTGTTTGTTTACAAAGAGTATACATGAAGTCCTGTTTCCTTGAAAACAGTAGGAATCAAATAGCAGGGGACAGTTTCTTTGCTCACAATTCCAAGCATCTTTCCAGGCAGCACTCTGCTCAAAAGCTCTCTCGGTTAGCTTTTTCTTAGGGCCACATTACAATTAATTCTCTGAGGTTTCCTTGCTGCCTTCTGTGTCTGTTTCTTGTGACGTTTCTGCTTCTCTCTCATGCACACAGCTCCCTCAAATACTCAGCCCCTGTGTTTACATTTAGCCCTCAGGGAAAATCCCTCTGACTGCATGGCTCAGCTTCTGCTCCAGCCTTGCCTGTAGCCTGTATTTTGGATGGTGGCTTCTATTTTTTCAGATATCTTCTTCCATAAAGGAGCTTTTTACATGTATCCTGAAGGAGGGGTGGCTGTTATGCCAACCAGCTTCAGTGAAGTTTCACCCAACCTTCAGGGTAATCGTGTTATAAATAATGCACATTATCTCTCAGGGATGTGAAAAATCCCCACCGCTTATTCCCAACCCCCTGGTGTAGCCAGTGCTAGGTGGATGGGAGAATTCTTCCATCAGCCTAGCTCTCACTTCTTGGGCGGGTGGATTACCTGTGCTGATGGAAGAACCCCTCCAGTGGGTGTAGGGACCGTCTTCCCTGAAGTGCTACCGTTGTGGCACTGTTGTGTTTTAAGTGTAGACAAGCCCTTAGTCGTGGCTGTGCTGCCAGCCTTCCTGGTGTGATAAAAACGTCACTGAGAAAGCAGCAGTGAATCGCAAACTCTCCACCGTTTCCGCCCGAGGTGTGAGACTGGGAGATTAGACAGGAAAAGATCAGCACCGCTGTCTATAAATAGCACCTCGTTGTGAGGGCGAATTGCCCAGCGCCGATTTTAATCAGTTTCTGGGTAAATTTTGCACCAGGAATTAAACAACATAAAAAAGCCAGCCGGGGCTGAGAAGCTATTTATCTGAAACGCTCCAGTGAGCTCCCGTTGCCACCTCTTATCAGCTAATGGAAACAGCCATCAGACAGCACAGCTAGGAACATGATTTCATGGAAGAGCACCCACTCGAGAGCATAAGAACTGAAAGCGAGCCCCTCTCACGGCTGCATCAAATGCCCCAGAGTCTCCGCAAGCACAGGGCTCTCTGGAAAGCCCGTTGCATCGTTTTGAGCCTGGTGAGCTAGATGCTGCTGCTTTCGCTCATCTGCCCACCACCCCCAAACCCAGCTGTGACTAAAATCAGGAAAAGGTCAGCACAGCCTAATGGCGAGGGCCTCAGGAAACCTGGGTTCTAGCTCGTTCTCTGCTACTGACCTCCTGTGAGACCTTGCCCAAGTCACTTCGCCTCCTGTTCTTGGTGTACTTAGATTGTATGCAAGTTCCTCAGGGCAGGATGTGCCTGTCACGATGACTCAGATCCTTAAAGGTATTTAGGCACTGAACACCCATTGATTTCTATGAGAGTTAGGTGCCTAAATACCTTTGAGGATGGGGGTGGGGGACGAAGGCAAGGGTGGGAAAACTTTTTGGCCTGAGGGCCACGTCTGGGCATGGAAATTGTACGGCAGGCCATGAATGCTCCCAATATTGGGGTTGGGGTGCAGGAGTGGGTGAGGGCTCCAGTTGGGGGTGCAGGCTCTGGGGTGGGGCCAGAAATGAGGAGTTCAGGGTGTGGGAGGGGGCTCCGGGCTGGGGCAGGGGGTTTGGGTGTGGGGGAGATGAGGGCTCCGGCTGGGGGTGCATGCTCTGGGGTGGGGCTGGGGCTGGGGGGTTTGGGGTGAAGGAGGGTGCTCTGGGCTGGGATCAAGGGATTTGGAGGGGGAGGAGGATCAGGGCTGGGGCAGGGGGTTGGGGCGCAGGGATGGGGCCTCAGGGGTGCAGGCTCTGGGCGGTGCTTACGGTAAGCAGCTTCTGGAAGCAGCAGCATGTCCCCCCTCCAGCTCCTAAGTGAAGGCGTGGCCAGGTGGCTCTGCGCACTGACCCACCTGCAGGCACCGCCCCCACAGCTCCCATTGGCCGTGATTCCCAGCCAATGGGAGCTGTGGGGTTGGGGCTTGGAGCAGGGGCAGCATGCGGAGCCTCCTGGCTACCCCTACATGTAGGAACCAGAGGGGGGATATGCTGGCTGCTTCCCAGGAGTCATGTGGAGCGGGGCAAGCTCCTGACCACATTCCCCGGCTGGAGCACCTGAGTGGGGCAAGCCCCCGACCCTGCTCCTTGGTGGGATCTTCAGGGTCGGATTAAAAGATCTGACAGGCTGGAGGCGGCTTGCGGGCCATAGTTTTCCCACCCCTTGATTAAGGGCTTGTCTGAATTTAAAACAGCACAGCTGAACTGCCGACACCACCTACGGCGCTGGGAGTGGGTCTCCCGCTGGCACAGGTAATCCACCTCCCCAAAAGGCAATGGGGGTGTGTGTAGATTTTTCACACCTCTAAGAGACATAGTTATACCGAGCTAATTTCCTAGTGTAGACCAGGCCTAGCACAACTGGGGCTAGATGTCTAAATCTGGCCCTTACATTAAAGTCTGTTCACGGCTGGGAATGCTCTTTTTTGTCTTATTAGGGGGTGGGATTTTCAAAACGGCCCAAGTGACTTAGGAACATTTGCAAGTCGATGGCACTTGTGCTCCAAGTCACCTAAGCACTTTCGGAACCCCCACCCTATATAAAACAGTAAAAGATCCCTAGATAGGATGTCACATTCTACAGGACTTGCCACCTAGTGAGCATTTCCCTCTAGTTTCATCCACAAAAAATTTGGAAGGGATATTAAAGTTCATGCTTAGGAGCTTAAGCTGCAGCCCATGAGGAGGCCTAATCCTCACACACTTTCTTACTCTGGGGTTTCTTACACCTTTCTCTGCAGCATCTGACACATCGGAGACTAGATGGACCATTGGTCTGATCCTGTCTGGCAAGTCCTGTGTTTTGATCGGGAGTCAAGCCTCCCTCGTGACGAAGTGGGAATTTTCTTAATGTTTGTGTGAATACGATGTGTACCTCAGTTTCCCCATGTGTTGCACAAGTATCTAGGTGGTGGGACAAGGGTGTGTGATCGTTGCAGCGACCCCTAGAGGGCAGGTGTGATAGCCATCTGGCTGCCTGGGCACAGACAATGGCCAACACTCAGTATCCTGGCAACTGATGGCTGGAACCCACCCTCTGCAAGAGCCAGCTGAAGGAGTTGGAGAAAAAAAAAAAAGAGGTGGATGCCAGGGGACCAGTTTGCCTGGGAAAGAGTCAAAGGATGGAGGAGGGGCAACTGGGAGCGGGGCTGCTGGAAACTGGTCAGTCTCCTAGTTTGGGACAAGAATCCAGGGCTCTGGGTCTCACCAAGATGGACTACACCAAGTGTAACCCACACACCTCCTGGGTGTGGGGTTCTGTCCCATCGAGTGGCACCAAGACCCCTTAGAGAGAAATTAATGAATCTGCTCTACAGCCTTTGCTAAGAGCCCCATGGCTTTTAGCTCATGCAGTAGAGGCTCATGCATGTAGCTCCAGAGGTCCCAGGTTCGATCCTGCCCGCCAACGACCAAGGGGGTCTGTCGGTGTTACATAAGGCTTCCCCTGCTGTCCCATCCAGGTGGACTCACTGCAGGGAGCACAGGTCATGAACAGGGGTGCTGCTGAACACTCGGTCAGACCCAGGAGGCGCAGACACCAAGGAGGCTTGTCCTAGTGAGAGTGCACCCTGGGGGGAACGTCACACAAGAGGGTCCTGTCTGAACTTCATTCCCAGTGGTTCCAGAGCACTGGACCTGTGCTCCCGTCACACTCCTGTGCTTCTGTATGTGACTTTCTTCCCCTCTCGATCTCCTGTAATTACCAAACTAGCACTGTGCTCAGTGGGTTTAAACTCCCCCGTGTCCCCTCATCAGGATGTTTATTTTGTGGAAATTATTTCTTCCCTAGCAGATCTCAGAGTCTGACTTTTCTGCTCGGTAAATTGCCAGCCCTGTTCTCTGTGTCACGGCACTTTCAGGAATCTTAACTTTTTGTTTAAAAGTTTTTGTTTAAAAAAAAAAATCTTCCTGCCATAGTTTTAAGCAGAGTATATGGATGTGTCATGAAGAGCAGCAGTTGCTGTAAAGAAATACTATTGCAGCTCTAAAAAAAGAGCAGGAGGACTTGTGGCACCTTAGAGACTAACAGATTTATTTGAGCATCAGCTTTCGTGGGCTTATGCTCAAATAAATGTGTGAGTCTCTAAGGTGCCACAAGTCCTCCTGTTCTTTTTGCGGATGCAGACTAACACGGCTGCTCCTCTGAAACCTGTCATATTGCAGCTCTGATTTCTAACAGATTGACTCTTCCTGATGGGAACAGCAGGAGTTGGAGGAAGAACAGCCCAGGGTTTCATCTCAGGCTTCCTGTAAACTCAGATGGGATTTCCTTGCCTTGTAGGGTGTGGTGTAGCAGTAGATCGAGTTTGGCGGAAGAGGAGGGTCTGGTCACAGATGGGGAAGTCTTACAGCTGTAACCCAAATTGGTGCACGGGGAAGGATGGTCTTGTGGTTAAGTCACTAGGCTTCAGGAAACAGAAGTTCAGTGCTTAGCTCTGCCACTGACTGACTGTGTGAGGCATTTCATCTGTGTTGTGCCTTCGTTCACTGCCTGTAAAAGGGGGAGATGCTCTTCTACTGTGCAGCGGCCCAGGGGTGTTGTGAGGCTGAAATCCATTAATCTTTCTGAGGTCAGGGTTAACTGCACCTTTACCCTCCTTCCTTAGAGGTTTTTAAGGTCAGGCTTAAATCATCCCATCCTGGCTGGGATGATTTAACTGGGAATTGGTCCTGCTTCGAGCAGGGGGTTGGACTAGATGACCTTCTGGGGTCCCTTCCAACCCTGATATTCTATGATTCTATGATTCTACCCTCTCTGCAGGCAAGCAGCCCCTTTCCTTCACCTGTCCGGAGGTGCAGCATTTCCCCACTTGCAGATGGAGCTACAGCACCCTGTTTACCCAGCAGATCTGGCTGATTTCAGCTGCCTTGCAAGACTTCCCTCAGGGGCTGCAAACACAGTGACCTAAAACAGCCCTTTCAAAAAAACAGATCATTTAATTAGGCATTGGAAGGATTCAGTTTTCATTGGAAAATGTTGCTTTCACTGTACATCCTCTCCCATCCCCCGACAAAAAGACATTCTCATGGATAATAGCTGAAATTCACAGATAGGCAAAGGAAGAAATATGCTGCTTGAGAACTTAATAGAGTTTGATTTAAGACTATTTGCTTCGTGTATTTTGACATGCTGGTGTTTTAGCAGTTGTAAAGCTTGAACTTTCTGAATCTCAACATCTATTGTCATTAAAAGACTGATCCGCCCACACATAATTACCCACCACTGTGAAAATTTACACAGATCAAAATTCAGGGGAAAAAGGCTTGCAAATAAACATTGCTATTATCTGCTGAAATTGGAAAACAATACAAATGGAATTCTGCCCCAGTCTACATATAATCTCAACAGTAGGCAGAAGGCAGACAAGAGAAGAGTGTTCTTAACCCAATAAAGGGGCTATATGCCTGGCTGTCTCACCTATAGCTTACCATCTCCTCCCACCCCCATTTTAGGATAGGCCGGCTCCTCAAGACCTAGCCTCTCTGTGGGTACGTCTACACAGCAGCTGGAAGGGGTCATTCCCAGCACGGGTAGACATACATGTGCTAAATCTGCCCCACCCCTCGGGTATGTAAGCCGTGTCGCTGCTGCTACATTTCTACTTTTAGGTGCTGGCTCAAGCATATAGGTCTACTTGAGCCAGGCCTCACTCCTCCCAACTACGGACCCTGTGTCAGTCTCCTTCTCTGCAAACAGCCCCTGACAACTGCCTCCTGTTCTCCTTTTAACTGTTGCCTTTTGCTCTGTCTGTTCACAGCCCTGATGCAACAGTTGTGTAGCTTTGGGCACAGTTAAGAGCACAGCATCGTTTCGTAACCTCCGGCCCTGTTGCTGAGAAGTAGAACTGCGGGGAATTATTTGACTAAAACTTTTTTTTTCCCAGCAAAAAGAAGACAAAAAAAAAAAAAAAAAGCAGATTCAGGTCAACCGACATTTTGCAAATTGTTACTGGGGGCGGGGGGGGGGGGAATCCCAAACAAAGTCTGAACTTTTTCCTTTGGAAAATGCCTGTTCATTGCAAAACTTCCTTCAGTTCTACAGAGAAAAGTTTTCAAATCACAAGGAACTTTTCCTACTGACTTTTCTCAAACTGCCAGCAAATCAGAAAATACACTGCTGGAAAAAGCTCTAGCCAGGGTGGGTTCCCTCGAGCCATTGTGTTACCTTCAGCAAACAACCTGCTATTCCAACCCCCATGCAGCAAACATTTCAATATACTCACACAAGGAAGCATTTCCCATTACCTTGTCAGTACAGATCTGCCTCATGTCCTTCACACTGAGATCAAAAGGTGATAAGGGACACAGAAGTACCTAGATAAATAGAGGGGTTTGGGGACCCTGTAGTGGTTGAACCATATAAAGGGATTTTTGAGCATGCTACTAAGGCTCTGCTACCAGCAGGTGATTCCTTAGTTCAAGCAGTCTGATACATACCTTTTTTTAGAACCAGTGGTCCTGGGTTCAAGTCCCATTAGCGACTCCCACAAGAGCTCGGCCCAGGGTGATTCAGTGGGGGAGAGAGCTGGTTAGGAATTTGTTGACAAAATGGTTTTTCCACTGGAAAATGCCAATTCAGCAAAACCGAAACTTTTTGTGGTAATGCACTCATTTCAACGAGAAAGATTTCTCAGGTCCAGGATAGAAAATGAAAGGAAAAGGAGCACCTTGCAATAGCCCTGTGGTTATGGTGCTCATCTGAAATGCGAGAGATCCTAACTGAGTGCCCTAACCAGCAAGCTATTCCCTGTTCAGGAGTGGGCCTCTTTCCTCTTGGAGTTGTTCCACATTGTAAAAATAATCATGGAAGCAGCAATTTGAACCTGGATCTCTCCCCTCACAGATGAATGCCATAGTCACTGAGCTAATGGCTGCTCTGGAGTAGGGCTCTCTCTTTCAGACTTTTCACCAAAAAAAAAAAAATTTTTTTAAAAGTAGAAGATAGATGGGATTCATGGGAAATCATTTTGAACTCTCAAAAATTTTGCACGATGGGAAAACTATCTCCTACCCAGCTTTAGTGGGGAAACATCTTGTATTAATGGGATGAACCATTGGGATCAGAGAAGAAATGTAGCCAAAGGGCAGGCATGCCTGTGGCACAGTCCCAAAGCCAGCTGAGCTAGGAGAAATCTGTGTCAATTCAATAAGCAGCTCTACTGAACTTGTTCACAACAGCAGCTCTCTCCTCCACTGGCTGAATTCTTCTCTGGCCCCTGTACATCTGAGTGATGTGAAAGGGCCAGAGTGGTGTCTGTCGGTCACGGTCTTCACAGTCATAGAATCATAGAATATCAGGGTTGGAAGGGACTTCAGAAGGTCATCTAGTCCAACCCCCTGCTCGAAGCAGGACCAATTCCCAGTTAAATCATCCCAGCCAGGGCTTTGTCAAGCCTGACCTTAAAAACCTCTAAGGAAGGAGATTCTACCACCTCCCTAGGTAACGCATTCCAGTGTTTCACCACCCTCTTAGTGAAAAAGTTTTTCCTAATATTTTTCCACAGTCCACCCTACTGTGCTGTGCACTCATCCCACAGGCCCCTGAACGCAGAGAGATTCCTGCGTATAGTTTGTACAGCTAGTACATTTTGCAAATGCATGATCATTACCAGCCTTCTCATGGCGACGCTTACCCGCCCCCATAACAAGCACTATTAAAGCAATCACGCAGGAGTGGGAGCAGCCATTAAAATTAGATCGTTAAAGTTGCAAAACCATTTCCGCTCTCACGTGCTCGTAACTTTCACCTTCTGGGACAAACTTTTCCAGCTTTGGTCTCCACCGGAAAGTGATGTTTCTGGGAAAGTTTGAGCACAATCCCTTCAGCTGTTTGGGTGTTCAGAGAGTTTGAGGGATGGGTGGGGGAGAGATGTGCATTTCCCCCCCATTATAAAAAAAAAAGTCTGTTCATTTCTCTTTTTGTAGGGTCAATAATCGCTGCCTCTCTCTCCTGTTTGCATTGCACCTCTAATGTCAGGTTTTTGCTAGCTGAGGCACTTTTATGGCCCCCATCACCACAGTATCGGACATCTGAATTTATTCTCACAGCATACACATGAGGCCTGGCAGTGCCATTATCTCCAATGAACGGATGGGGAACCAAGGCAGACAGGATAAGGATCAGAATTTTAAAGATATTTAAGCATCTAATTCTTTAAAAAAAACTTGCCCTAATTCAGGCAGGAAAAGGACTTAAACACAGCTCTCCCAAGTCATAGGCTAAGGTCCTAACCACTAGGCCATCCTTTCTCTCAATGAGCCAGCAAGGATCAAAGGAAAAAAGGGCTGAATTTCTTGAATGTTTAAAAAAAAAAAAAAAAGAATTCAGAAAATGATCAAAAGGTTGAGCATAAACAAGCAAAAGACACCGCACCCATCTGTATTATTTATATTACTCTGGGTTTGTACAGTGCCTAGCACAATGGGCCCTGTTCCCTAGGCATTACAGAAAAGCCAATAATAATATTGCCATGCAGATGTCAAATTCATATTATTATTATTTGTTTTCCATAGTGCCTGGAGGTCCCAGCTGAGCTCAGGGCCCCATAGTGCTGCACAGACAGAGTGGGAGATAATCCCTGCCCTAAACACAGAGTCATCTTTGAGACCCCAATTAGGAAAGCACTTAAGCACCTGCTTAAAGTTAGGCAGGTGCTTAAGTCCATTCTGATTAAGCAAAGCATTCATGCAGTGCTTAATTTGCACCAGGGCTTGCCAGGGAGCAGCCTTGGCACCTCTAAGCTTGGCAGTTCATAGTCCTGGCACCTCTTGGCTTGCTGCATCAGTTATGAACGTAAAAAAATTACTTAAATTCCAGCACCTAATTGCTTGAGCCCCGGCACTTCTTTCATTACAAATTAAGCACTGCATTTATAGAATCATAGGACTTGAAGGGACCTCTCGAGGTCACCTAGTCCAGTCCCCTGCACTCATGGCAGGACTAAGTATTATCTAGACCATCCCTGACAGGTGTTTGTCTAACCTGCTCTTAAAAATCCCCAACGATGGAGATTCTACAACCTCCCTGTGCACATGCTTAGGTCCCAGTGAAGTCAATAGGACTTCAGCACTTGTGATTGCATGCTTTGCTGAACCAGGGCCTTAATAAAGAAGGCAGGGTGCATAGGGGATCATTTTGGTGGCCTGGGAAATATGGTTCTTAGAACCGGCTGCCTGTATCAGTTCATTGTGTCCCATGAGTTCCCAGGCGCATTACCATACTTCACTGTCTTGCTATCCATCGTTGTACAACAAGGATGTGCCCATCCAGAATTAGTCATCCATCCTGTTCTGTATGCAATTATAGCCTCGGCAAAATTAAAACTTGGCCCTGTGATTACACAACAGAATCCCCATGGGTGTGGGAGAAGGGAAATAGATTGGCATTATAGCAGGGGAGAGGCTGAGAATGTGTGACCTGGGGCAAACCAGTTGCTAAGAACTGGATAGGATATGACAGAGCAAAGGAGACCGATGGGACAAACCTGGAAGAAAAGGCCCCGAAGAGGGTACAAAGATACAAAGAACAATATAGGTGACAGGTGCTGACAGAGGCAGTGTGATCCAGTGGACAGGGCACTGCAATGGGAGTCAGCTGCTGATCAGCAGTGGGATGTTGGGTGAGTCACTTCCCCTCCCACCCTTAGCCTATTAAGATTGCAGTCCCTCTGAGGATGTCTCTCATTGCATATCTGTACAGCATTGAGCACGGTGGGGCCCTGGGTGCTACAGGATGGTGTTGTCTTTGGTAGCCAAGAGATGTGGTTCTGCCTATAGATCTTAAATCTGACCAAGGGAATTCAGCCACACGTAATCTGTTCGCTGAAGAACCAAATTCATGCGTGAATGTGCAATACTTGTGAAGGTGGATGTTCACATGAGATTCGCTCACCTATCTTGATATCTCCTTGTGCTTTTCAAATCAACCTTTTGGAGAGCAGAAACGATGCCATGGGATCTCCGGCGCTCAATCCCACAGCAAGAAGAGCAGTGCTGTACAACTCCCGTGAAATCTGGAGCTTTCCTTAAAGCCCCTATGGGGTCATGGGGCTGTATGGGGGAGTCTCGCCTTGTGTTTACAAATATAAAGCCATTTCTAGTGCTCATGGCCACTACGGAGAAAAACTGGGAAGCATGAAGCAAGGGCACCCTGAAGGTGCAGAAACCAGACTGTAAATAAAAAGAGCCCAGTATTTATCATGTTTAAAAATCTCTTGGTTGTTAAGCCAATCTCATGATGTTTGAAAGCTTGAGGTTGACAATACTGGAAGAGCAAGTTATGAGCAGCAAATGCCTGAAGCGATCGTTGCTACAAATAGCCTACAAGCCCTTCAGGGGCTGAAGCACGTTGGTAGGAACCATCTAGGCAGCAAAGAACAAAGTCCTACAAACTGAGGTCTGTTCCTGGCAACGCGCTGAGTTTGCTTCCTGTATGTGGAACGAATGGATGGATGCCAGAGCTCATGTCTAAAACCTAGAGACCTGGCTTTATAGGTTATAAGCCCCCCCCCCCCCCCCATAGAGACCATGGTGATCATCTAGTGCAGTGGTTCTCACCCTGGGGGTAGGCAGGGGTCTTCCAGGGGGTACGTCAACTCATCTAGATATTTGCCTCGTTTTACAACAGGTGACAGAAAAAGCACTAGGGAAGTCAGTACAAACTAAAAACAGACAATGGCTTGTTTATACTGCTCTATATACTGTACACTGAAATGTAAATACAATATTTATATTCTGATTGATTTATTTTAGAATTAGATGGTAAAAATGAGAACCTAATCAATTGTTTAGTACTAGTGCGCTGGGATACCTTTGTATTTTTATGCCTGATTTTGTAAGCAAGTAGTTTTTAAGTGAGGGGTATGCAAGACAAATCAGACGCCTGTAGAGTGACCAGATGTCCCGATTTTATAGGGACAGTCCCGATATTTGGGGCTTTGTCTTATATAGGTGCCTATAACCCTCCACCCCCGGTCTCAATTTTTCACCCTTGCTATCTGGTCACCCCAGACACCTGCCAGGGGTACAGCAGTCTGGAAAGGTTGAGAGACGCTGATCTAATTTGACCTCCTGCATAACACAGGCCATGGGACTTTCCTGAACTAATTCCTGTCTAATCTAGAGCAGATCTTTTAGAAAAGCACCCTATCCTGATTTAAACATTGCCAGTGATGGAGACTCAACCATGACCCTTGACAAGTTGTTCCAATGATTAGTTACCCCCACTGACAAAAATTTGCACCTTATTTCTAGCTGAATTTCTCCAGCTTCAATTTTCAGCTAACCTCTTGCTTGGTCAGCTCCACACTCCTCCCTGGATCTTATCTCCACAGTCATTTTGGTTTGTCTCATTACCCCACCAATCTAACCCCAACATCCCAGCATGGGGTATTTAAGACCCCCTCTCACTGACGAGTTCATTTACCGAGGCTGCAAGCAGAGATCAAACAGTCACAGCAAACCAGACATTCTTCGACAAACAGGTCTTCCTGCATGAAGTGCATGACTCACTTATGGATGCATAAACATCTTTGTGCTGACACAAAGTTCAGGCTGAATCAAACCTGTCTATGAATTGTATTGCTATACGGGTCAGAAACCTGACCCTTCTTACAGGCAGATTTGGAGCGCCTAGAGGCATCCCATATGCACAGTCAGCACCAAATCCTGAGCATAAAGTGGTTTGACTTTGTGCAAAATGTCACAATCACGCAGAAATCTACCCTTCCTTCGGTTGCTTATTATAATCAAAAGCCGCTTTGCATGCTCTTCGACCATGTCGCCAGGAGGGAGGAAAACACCCCAGCAGGCCATGCTCTCAAAACTACATCGGCAAGTGAAGGGCTGCATGCCCTGACCCTATCTGGCTCTTCCCCCGGGGCCACCCCAGAGATTCATGGATTTGCAGGATTGAACCAGATCTGGGAACTTCACTACAGAATGCCTGGTTCACTGCCATCAGCTGTGGTCACTCTGGGAGGCACAATGGTTCTCAGCCATGTATGTAGTTTTGATAATGATCTCATTCACCCCTAAACCAAAGCCAGAGATAGTTAGGCTGTGCACATTGCCAGGGGGTGTTAGATGCCCAAATCCCAGGCCTACACTACACTAGGAAGCTATGGAAACATAGCTATGTCGGGTGGGAGTAAAAAATTCACACACACCCCTTGCTGACATAGCTATGCAGACAAAACCCTCAATGTAGACATAACTATGCCAACAGAAGTGTGTTCCTGTCACCTTACCGAACGTTGTTTTGGATACATTAGCAGATGTTGCATCTACACAAGGGGGCTAGGCCAGCATAGGCTCTGGAGCGTAGACATGGCCCCAAGGAAAGTCAAAGGAATCTGGGCAACTCCCTCATTTCTGTAGTCTGCCCCTTGTATAGTCATTATAGTGTTATCCTCTTGTGATATTCGGTGTTTTCCTTAAAGCCCCGGCTCCTGTAGTCATGGCAGTATGGGAGAATCTCACTTTTCATTGAAAAAGGTGAAGTACATTTCTAGCTCTTATGGCTATAGAGAAAAGCCAACATATGTGATCTCTAAAATCTCCAAGCCCAGAAAGCAAATAAAAGAACCTCAAATGTATCATTTGTGTTAAAAGTCTCCTGATTTTTAAGCCAAGTGTGTGATTTTGGGAGAGGCCTGACATGTAATTTGTGAACCCTTGGAGTCAGAGACACCAGTGCAAGGTGGCTGCAGATCAATACCATTTGGTGTTGTTAGCATTTTACTCTCATTTTGCACAAGGTCCAGGGCAAGGGAGAATCTGCCTGGCTGTATTTCCCCACACTGAGGCTGTGAAAAGTTGCTTATCCCCCAAAGTCTGTCTTGCACAATTATAACTAATGTTCACCCCAGCTGACTGCAAAGTTCTGAACATTTTGATTGACTTTAAGATTTATTTTTCTGATCGGCACCATTAAACCAATTTAGAAAAGTTTAGCAAAATTTCCAGGGCAAATTAAAGCTGTTGAACTTACTGTTTACGGTTCATAGCTAGGAGAGCAAGGACTTTTTTTTCTGTTGTGCTGATGTGTCAGACGCCTCTGCTTTCTCTCCTCATGTAGGTTTACTTTCCCCACATGCAGTCGGGGCCATAGGACCCATTACTCCTGGGGATCGGGGGCCAGAAGATGTGTGAGACATTCAGCCAGGCCAAATTTTTCAACCACTTTTTTTTCGGCAAAAAATGCAGATTTGGTGATACCAAAATGTTCTGCGAATTTGTGCCAGTTTCGCATCATTGCTCATTTTGAAAAAAACATCCCCCAAAACTCACCAAAAAAATCAAAATGTTTTGTTTCCACATTTTCAAAACAAAGTTTTGATCTTTCCCTTTGAAAAGACTTTTTATTTAGACATTTCCTTTAACCTTTTTTTAAATGTTAAAAAAATCTAAATTTAAAAACTTTTTTCTGACTTTTTGATTTACTGAAAATTTTAAAAATGTTTTCTATTCAATCTGAAAAATTCCTCCCCCACCCCTCCAGTTTTCTTTGGGAATTCCCAACGAACTGAAAATTCATTATTTAGCCAGCTTAAATTCTAGCAACATAAATGAATAAATAAATAAATAAATTCTAGCAACATAAATAAATTTTCAGGTAACTAGGGTTACCTGAAAATCCCCTCCCAATTTTACACAGGGGGCTCCAAGTCATAGAATTCATAGATTCCAAGGCCAGACGGGACCACCGTGATCATCCAGTCTGCACGCTGGCACATCACAGGCCACAGAACTTCTCCAAAATAATTCCTAGACCAAATCTTTTAGAAAAATATCAGATCTGGACTGAAAAATTGCAATTTGCAGATGCTTTTGCAGACATATGTCTGAAGAATGAAAATGAGGAAATAGTTTAAGGATTTGAAATCTATGAATCCATAAATAACCCTTTGCAGATTTATGTGGTAGTCCCAGTGTTTCCAAGTCTCACAATATTAGGTGTTTTCTTAAAGCCCCAACTCCTGGAGTCAGGTGATTATATGAGACTTTCAGGTTTGGTTATTTGGCAGTGGGGGAAGGTAAGTCTCTATTCCTCATGAGTGCAGAGAAAAAATTGAAACCATGAACCCTAAAGACTCCAAATCCAGAAGGCCAATAAAAAGAACACAAAATCTGTCTGCAGATGCACTATTGAGGCCAAATTCTCATGTGGTGTAAACCAGGACATTTTGGGGACTTAATTGGGACTTAAGTACTGCATAGGCCTTGTGCTGGGTCTCTGCATTGGGGTGAGAGGAGGTAATTTTCCTAAGGGACTGGAAGATGTCAGGAAAGTCCTGAGGTTAGAAGAAGAAAGGAGTGTCATCTCTCTGCCAAGTGGTAGCAGATCTTGGGACCCTGCATGGCAGTTTCCCAGTGGAGGAGAAATCAGTGAAGCAGAGCCTGGGTATTTTCTCAATGTAGCTTGTTGATTCACACTAAACACACCCGTCCTGGAACAGAGGGGGTCACAAACAGCAGGCAGGCAAATCCCCTTTTTCACAGGTCTCAGTCCAGCAACCAATACCTAGTTTCCAGGAAGCAATGGTGCCCCAGAAATGGACTCTAGTTTGAGAGATTTAGGCTAAGAACAAACTTTCCTGCTGCTCCCAACAGCTCCTCCAACAAGAATGTGCATCGCAAAACTAGCAGTAACACAGCATTTCTTCAAAGACTGTACATTGCTTGAATGCTCAGAACTAACCACCTGGGGACTCCTGCCATAACAGTATACATGGGGAAAAAGTGGGGAGTCATGTGTTTGGAACTTAAAAGAGGAAGGAAATTAATTCATGGATGGCAGGAACAGGGACAGTCAGAGGAAGGGAAATTAATGGGAATGGAAGATCCGAATCTCTTAGAAGAGCTCAGCTGTGCAATCTAAACAAGGGCACATTACAGAAGTATAAGGTGTGCAAAATAGCCCAGAGTCTGCAGGAAACATGGTTAAAAACCAATGCAAAACAGGGCTATTGCAAACCCAGATTCATCAAAATTAGTCATCCCTGCAGACAGAAAGCCCGGGAGATAATTAAATGCTGGAACCATCTTACTGTATTTAAACAGGTAAAGGCACGAGTTACAGATTGCTACAACCCCCAAAGGCCCTTCCTTTGAAGGAAGCTTCATGAGAGCAAAAGCAACAGGACACGAGTTCCTTCTTATGAAGAAGAATTTGCTCAGGGCTACACTGTGTACCTGGGAACTGACTGCTGCCCCACCCTTTAAGAAAGGGCATTGTGCTCCCAGGGCCAGATCTTTGGGCAGCTCTGGGAAGCAGATGGATATGTCTATGGCTGTGCCTTTTCCTGGGCTCTCCTGGGAGGGCAAGGATTCCAAATGGAAAGGCGCAAGTTTCCTTAAATTCCCCCTCCCTACAGACACCTGTGACAGCTGCCATCTGAGGGTATGTCTAGACTGGAACCACAGGGTGTGGCTGCAGCTCATGCATTAATCAAGCTAGCTAGTTCAGGTGCCAGAGCAGTGACGTTCCAGCTGCATGCATTTGCTCCATGAGAAATTACCCAGGTTTCTGGGCAGTCTCGTACAGCAGCGGCTTCACTGCTCCAGGACCCTAGATTAAAGCGATCTAGGGTTTGTCCACACAAGCTTCAAACACACCCAGCGATTGCAGTATACAGCTACACTGAGTCAACAGCAGGGCATTCCAGAGCTGAATGCCTAAGCTGCTTCAGTTTGAGCTAAAGAGCCAGGCTTTGTAGCTAAGGCCTGTGACACACTCACATACTTTTCAGAGTAACAGCCGTGTTAGTCTGTATTCGCAAAAAGAAAAGGAGGACTTGTGGCACTTTAGAGACTAACCAATTTATTTGAGCATGAGCTTTCGTGAGCTACAGCTCACTTCATCGGATGCATACCGTGGAAACTGCAGCAGACTTTATATACACACAGAGAATATGAAACAATACCTCCTCCCACCCCACTGTCCTGCTGGTAATAGCTTATCTAAAGTGATCATCAGGTTGGGCCATTTCCAGCACAAATCCAGGTTTTCTCACCCTCCACCCCCCCCACACAAACTCACTCTCCTGCTGGTGATAGGCACAACAAGGGAAACACTGACCCAGGGGTTACACATGTGCCCTGGGGCTGCTGGGCACAACCAAAGGATGAAATTCTCCCGGGCCTGCTGCATCTTTTAAGCCTAGGGTGACCAGACAACAAATGTGAAAAATTGGGACGGGGGTGGGGGGTAATAGGAGCCTATATAAATAAAAGACCCCAAAATCGGGACAGTCCCTATAACATCAGGACATCTGTCACCCTATTTAAGCCTCACGGGCAGACCCTCTGCATTCATGAGGTAAAATTCACCCTAGCTCAGAGCAGCCGGCCAATTGTCAGTCCTAGGTCAGCAACAACTATTCTGATAATCGAGCCCAATCTCCCACATAACACAGCTCAGAGAACCTCTCCCCGCAATCCTTGCATTGATGCCAATAACGTGTGGAGCTGGAGCTATAGCTAGTGTTGGGGACCCTGGGGCACGGCCACTAGGTAACTCGAGGGGATGAAAGACCACAAGTGTCGATGAGGCCCCCTCGCACTAGGCCCCGTGTCCTTGGCCCCCCCCCCTCCTGCCTGGAGGCACTCGCAGCAGCTCTGCGTGCTAGGCCCAAGGGTCCTTGGCCCCCCCGCCTGGAGGCACTCGCAGCAGTTATGCTGAGAATCTGCAACAGTATGTTGCAGAGTCAAACTGCCTGAAACTAAGCAAGGCCACACAGGGCAGATATGGAAGAACAATGCTGACTAAAGCAGCTTTATGTAGAGTTTAACAAATGATACAGAGAATCAGGAAACTAGCTGGGAACTGGATTGGCTGGCTATATGGATACTTGGAGCAGCTTGCTATTGAATAAGTGTGCTGGGAAAAAGGATGTATAAAAGCCTGTGTAACTTCCTGCTCTGTTGTGCAGAATTTAAGATTTTATTCTCCCTGTACCTTTTTGCAGCTGCAAATAAACTTTTCTGCTTCTCCACCCCGTTGTGATTATTGGGTGTAGCACACCGGGTAGCGAACCACTCAAGCTGTTGTTCAGCCTCTCGGCACTGGGTGCCGGTAACACTAGGGAGACCCCGCAGTGTAAACCAGTCACTCTTCCTCACCATTGAGAAACGTTCCCTGGGGACCTGCACGCAGCTTGGCAGCTACTCATGGGAGCGGTGTGTGGGGGAGAAGCTGGGAGGGGTGGTGACATGGAGGGCAGGAGGTAACAGAACAGCCAGTGCAGCAGATCCAAGGCTGGTCATTTAAATAGAAGGTTTCAGAGGAGCAGCCGTGTTAGTCTGTATCCGCAGAAAGAAAAGGAGGACTTATGGCACCTTAGAGGCTAACAAATTTATTTGTTAGTCTCTAAAGTGCCACAAGTACTCCTTTTCTATTTAAATAGAAGTTTCACACTGGTTCCTTAACATAAGGCCTTGCCTGTATACAACCCTTAACTTTCAACTGGTTTCAAAATCAACTGGTCTATGTGCAATGTTGTATTTGGTTAACTAAAAGTGTGGTTTTAAACCAATTCAGTGCAACTTTGTGGGTGCATGCTTTGAAGTGTCCATAGGTGGTGCTAAATCAATATAAACCGGATTTTAAACCGGTGCAAGCTAAATTGATACGTACAAGACAGATTTAAGGGTATAGCGACATTGAGATCAAAGATGTGATTGCAGATATACCTGCACGAGCTTTAATCTAGCTAGTACGGCTAAAAACGCAAAAAGATATGGTGGCATGGACCCTGGCACTGGCTAGCAACAGAGCATGTACCACGGGGACCAGGCAGATTAGTACAGCCGAGCTGAAGCCCCTGGGGCCGTGCCTTCACAGCTGTTTTTAGCGGGTCTAGCTAGCTTGAAGCTAGCACAAGTATGCCCACCCGCAACCACACCTTCGATTGCAGTATAGACTGTCAACAAGGGGATATACTTCCTGGGCACTGGAACTAGGGGTGCTGCTGCACCCCCTGACTTGAAGTGGTTTCCATCCTATCCAGGGTTTAAAGTTTGGTTCAATGGCTCTCAGCACCCCCACTGTACAAATTATTCCAGCCCCCCCATACATTAGTTTAGCCAAACTGATTTGAAATGGATTTAAATTGACCAGTGCAAACCTTGTGTGTAGACAAGCTCTCTGTTAAAGCAGTGTAAACCCCTGTGTGGATTGGTTTAAAAAAATCACACCATTAGTTAAACCAGAGCCACTCCTGTGCGTGAAGGCATGTCAGGGTTGAAACATTAGCCAAACCTGGTCAGATAGCATGAGAACGTTTCAGGTTTTCATCACATTTTCTGGCGATATGGCTAGAAGTGACAGTTGGCTCCGATTGGTTGGCCGTTATGAACAAGAATGAGGTCATGCCAATAAAACTCTAATAGCGCTCTTTGATCCCATTTCTGATTTAGTGGGTGAAAAGGTCATTGCACAGGGACCATATTTGGCTTTGTCAGGTGTCTGATAGAGAACCATGTAATTGATATAAAGGATCGCAATAAAGAGCACTTAGGAAAGAACTTCACAGCACAGATTTGAAGTTAGTGCTCGGACAGGAAATTGACCTCTGCGGTACAGAGATAGCTATTATACTGTATTTGTATATACCGTATTTGCAGATGTAGCCTTCCCTCCTCCGCCCCCCAATAACTCTGGAGTCTCATTGGCCGGGAACTGTGGCCAATGGGAGCTGCGGGGGTGGTGCCTGCAGGCAGGGGCAGTGCATGGAGCCCCCTGGCCTCCACCCCCAGGGGCCACAGGGAGGTGCCACGAGCAGCGTGGGGCCAGGGCAAGTAGGGAGCCTGACTTGGCCCCGCCACCCGGGAGCCACCCGAGGTAAGCACTGCCTGGCCAGAGCCCACACCCCAAACCCCTGCCCCAGCCCTGAGCTCCCTCCCAGAGCCAGCACCCCAACCCCCCTCCTGCACCCAAACTCCCTCCTAGAGTCCACACCTCTCTTGCACCCCAACCCCCAGCCCCAGGCTCAGCCCGGAGCCCCCTCCCACACTCCAAATCCTTCAGCCCCAGCCCAGAGCCCACCCCCTTCCTGCACCCAAACCCCCTCCACCAGCCTGCTGAATGTGAGTGAAGGTGGGGGAGAACTAGCGACAGAGGGAGTGGGGATGGAGTGAGTGGGGTGGGGCCTCCGAGAAAGGGCGGCGTCAGGGGTATTTGGGTTTGTGTGATTAGACAGTTGGCAACCCTACCTACACGCCATTGTAATAATCTTTCTACAAAATATGCCATGTGAGGTATCATTTGAAAACTCATAACTCACTGGTCAATAATATCATGATGAAATGTGTGTAGCAATGTTAAATGTTAAAGTTCTGAATGGGGCGCTGGAACAATTTGTATAGTGGGGGGGGAGAGCCATTAAAACAAACTGTGAACCCTGTATATGGTGGAAACTACTTCAACCCAGGGGGTATGGCAGCACCCCAAGCATCCCTAGTTCCAGCATCTAGGGGTCTAAATCCTCCTGAATAGTGTTGGTAGCACATGTTCAAACCCACGTAGCCCCGGTTAGGCAGGACTGGTCAAGCAGGTCGTAAACACAGGAATGTGTGTTCACCTCAATTTTCATATAAGTTGTAAACAGGATCTTCTGACAGTAAGGGGGGGGAAGACAGGAAAAAAGACAAATCTGCATTTCAGACAACAGAGGTGAGAAGAAACAGCGTGCACCGTGTCACCTTCTTTACTGTCTGAATGAACTTGAATTGGGGTTAGCCCTCAGGAAAATGCATTTCAAAGGGTGACTGAACTATAAAGGTGAGAGGCAAAAACACTCCAAGTTATCTTTCCCTATCCATCTCTCTTCTTTTCACCTAAGAGGATGAAAGAAACAGCCATTGGACTTTGGGGGCCAATCCTGCCTGAGAGTTTGGTCAGTAATGTTACTGGAAACATGCGGTGAGGGACTCTAGTTTGTTACGTTTGTAGTTAAATACATTTGTTTCATCCTTCAATCAAAACTAATCCAGTGTTATAAACAGAGTGGTAACTCTGTTTATGGTTGCAAACTGTTGTATGTTGATCCCCTTAGAGGGGCAAATAGACCTAATATATCTGGACTGTCAAAGAGAGGGCTGGACAGTGCAGAACACCCGTTTTGGGGGGAAAATCTGGGACTGGAAGTGTGTTGGGGTCACCCTGCAAATAGTAACCAAGGCTGCTGGAAGCCAGAGCATGGCTGGTGTTTGCTGACAGGCTGCTGGGGTCAGAGTTGCTGGACCAAGGCTGTGGCTATATACAGACACTCAGGCGTGACCTGCATGCTGTTTGGCTGTCTGTGAGGAGATCATGTTCAGAGCTACAGCAGCAAAGCATTGTGAGGCACACCAAGTTGCAAGGCAAGCCCCTCACTGGTCTGGATTGCACCCTGGAATGTCATATAGGGAACCCGGCTGCATTTGGAGGGAGAGCCAGGCCAAACTGAAGAAGCAGCCCAACTGGGCAGGAGTAGGCTGGCTTACAAAGCCAGGAAGTTTGCTGCAGGGAGAGAGGCTGCAGTCAGTCTCTGGGAAAGGACAGGAGAGAGGAAAAGGGAGAGAGACGGGAGAGGGAGTTTGCCCCACATTCACTCCACAGAGGCAGCTCCTGTCCCACGAGGCTGGGCCCAGCTTCCAGCTCTGGGTGTTGTGACCTGGAGCACCGAGTTGCATACCAATCAGGTTTGGAAGTTTATTATAAATCAAATTAAACCAAAGGTAAATGGAATAATGTCATATCTAGTATACAAGGGAGGCAACAGCCAAGCTAGGTAGGTTAAACCTTACAGAGACAGTCCTGGTAAATGGGAGATCACAGTTTAAGCATTCCGTGTGTCTGTCCCATGGGCTCAGCCATTATCCCAACCTCTCAGTTCCTGAAATCATAACGGTCAGTGAGACTATTCCAGTCCCCTCTTCTGAGGGTCTGTCACTTACACTCTCAGTTCCTCTAAAGTCTAGGTTGCGAACGCTATCCCCTGGTGCCTGCTAATCTATCATAGATTATGCAATGGATTTTGAAGCCAACACACCCTCCCCAGTAGATCTCCCAATATTATTTACTAATGCATGAACAAAGTTTTTCATCTCCTGTTATTTAAAATACATCACTTCAAAGTAAGTCCAGGAACTGTTTACATACCACTTGATAATAACGACATCTAGGTACTGTAGTGTAGGTGTACATTTGTAATGAAGAATAAAGGGAGGGGGGGTGTCCAAAGGGGACGGCCCAGGCCTCTGGGGCTGCTGACACTTAAAGCAGCTATGAAATCTTTACTGGGTGGTCAGGTAGAGACAAACAACAAACCATCGTAAGTCTTCTGACACTGAACTAACTCTCTGCTGTGTTGTTATAACTGTACCCAGGCACTGTACAAAAGACTGATAGTGCCAAACTCTTGTACAGTTGTAGTAACACAGCAGTGAGTCAGTTCAGTGTGAGACTTAATTATGATGATCACAACAGTTAAAAACCCAGGAAATCTCCTCCCAGAAACCTCAGCCCTCAAGTGAGCCCCTGCCCCCTTCCACCTCACTCCTTCGCCTTCCTGCTGGCTTGAGGCTTCTTTGGAGGAAGGAATTTTAGGGTCTTACCCTCTCTGCCCCACATCCAGCCCAGCTCCCCCGCCCTGCTGGGTCCCTGGGAAGGAGTTGCCATCGCAACTCAGAGCGGGCAAGACCAAGCATGCTTCCCCCTATCCCTCCCTACCAGGCCAAACTAGAATAGCCGAGCTGCCTCACCCCACCTAACACCTTACCCCTCCCTGCTAGCTCAAGGCTTCCCACCAGTCCCCAGAACCGAGAGGAGCTGCCACAGGTTCAGCAGGCTGAGTGGGACCCAGCTGCTGGCCATGCTCCCAGCCATGGAAGATGCACATGAAATCAGGGCATTGCTGTGCTAAGTGCTGTAAGAACAGATAGTAAAACACAGTCCCTGCTCCAAAGAGCTGATCGTTGAAATAGACTCAGGGAGGAGAACCACAGAGGGGATAGGATTCACCAGAGGTCACACAGAAAGTCAATAGCAGATCAGGAATCACAACCAGGTCTCTCGGGGGCTCATACAGTGGCCTAGCCACTAGACCACACTGCCTCTAAACACAAGGGTGGGCAAACTATGGCCCGAGGGCCACATCCGGCCCTTCAGACATTTTAATCCGGCCCTCGAGCTCCCACCAGGGAGCGGGGTCTGGGGCTTGTCCTGCTCCAGCTGGGGAGCTGGGTCGGAAGCTTGCCCCGCTCTGTGCGTGCCATGGCTCTGCGCGGCTCCTGGGAGGAGCAGCAGCATGTTCCTCCCCTCCAGCTCCTACGCATGGGGCAGCCAGGGGGTTCTACACACCGCCCCTGCCCCAAGTGCCACCCCTGCAGCTCCCATTGGCCGGGTACCATGGCCAATGGGAGCTGCAGGGGCAGTGCCTGTGGACACGGCAGCACGCAGAGCTGCCTGGCTGTGTCTCCACGTAGGAGCCGGTGAGGAGGAACATGCTGCTCTTTCCGGGAGCTGCTTGAGGTAAGCGTTGCCCAGAGCCTGCCCCCCCACAACCCCGTGCCCCAGCCCTGATCCCCCTCCTGCCCTCCAAACCCCTCGGTCCCAGCCCAGAGCACCCTCCCATACCCCCAACCCCTCATCCTCAACCCCATCCCAGAGCCCTCCTCCCCCACCCCACCCCACCCCAGTCCAGAGCCCCCTCCCACATCCTGAACTCATTTCTGGCCCCACCCCAGAGCCCATTCCCCCAACCAGAGCCCTCACCCCCTCCCACACCCCAACCCCCAATCTCGTGAGCATTCATGGCCCACCATACAATTTCCATACCCAGATGAGGCCCTTGGGCCAAAAAGTTTGCCCACCCCTGCTCTAACAGAGTGTAGCTTTGCTGTATCCACTTACCTGACTACGTATTGACATGCTATCTGGAACAGTCTTCTCCTCAGACACCTCCTGTGTGTTATTTTTCTACTACTACTCATATAGTCAGAACAGGTCCATTCTTGCAACAAGTGCAGTATCTTTAAACAAGCTGTGACCCATCAAAGCCTCAAGGTTACTCGAGCCCTCTGCTCCGGTAAGGGGACCTGGCTCCCTGACCCAATTAAAAACCTCTGCTCTGACTGACCACAGTTGCTCTAGTAGGACCAATAATAGGTGTGGACAGATTGCATGCTGCCAAGCTGCTGTAGCCTGGAGAACAGGCTGGGAACAGAACACAGCCCACAAAAAGAAAAGCCATTGTTGCCAGAGTAGAAACAACACCCCAGAGTTTTCCCCTGATTTGGAGGGCAGTTAAATATAATTATTTATTATAGCAGGGTAGCCAGACAGGCAGCTTTGACCTGAGGCAAAGCCCCTTTAAGAATGGGCCTGGGGTAGAGGGGATGATCAGACCCAGCTGGGAATGGGTCTGACTGCCCAATGGACACCTGATGCCAATAAAAAACTGAAAGCACCACCAAGGTGGGCTGAGTTATAAGAAGCAGGTGAACGATTGGTCCATAGGAAAAGTTGGGAAGAGTTGGCTAGGAACAGAGTGGGGACTGGTAATGTGGCCCCCTGGGTCAGAGGACAACTAGCAGCTGGATGCTGGGGTTTGCTAAAGGTTGTTGGTGCAACTAGTAAATGGTGCCCTGCAGAAAGGGGAGCCCAAGCCAGACCCTTGGTTTGGTGTTTAAATCTTCCAGGGTGGGAGAGACCGAGCAGTAGCCAGCATTTAGTTATTACTATTGCAGTACTATCTAGAGCAGTGGTAGTCAATTTATTTGTCAGTCTAAATTTCTTGGTCAAGGTATAGTTGAAGTCTAGACTCCAGAGAAAATTAATAATGATAAAAAAGCAAATAAAAAGAGTTTGGGGTCCATTCAGAAGTGCCTGGTGATCTGGATTTGTCCTATGGTCTGGCTATTGGCTCCCCCTGATCTAGGGCAGGGTGGAGGGCAGCACTTTCTTGACCCTGTTGTGTTAGGTGCTGTATAAACTTGTGGGTAAATGACAATCTCTGCTTGCAAAAAGTTGATCATTTAGAATAGTGGTTCTCCACCGTTGCCATTGTAGGACCTGTCTCCTGCATGGCTGGGCCTCCCATTTAGAAATATGGGAACAGCAGGATGGTTGTGATGCCCTGATCCCTTTTTGTGATCCTCCAGGGGTTGCAGCCACTGGGCTCAGAACCCCTGATCTAAAAGGCAAGAGGTCTCAGTTGTGTGAGACAAACAAGTGCGGAGGGCAAAGTCCTGCTAATAATAGTATGTTCTAGTACAGAGTACCTAATTCATAGATGCAAGGGGGTAGCAGTGACCCTGGTTACTGCAGCTGACCAGCTGCTTAGCAGGTATTAGATGGTGATCCTATCCCACCATCCAAAAAGCAGCTTTAAATGTGGTGTAGACAGGCTTGGTGAAACAGCGCTTTTCCCATTAGAATGGGATGCATGTTGGGGGCTCTGCTGAGAGGCTCAAGGAAGTTTGTGAAGTAGGTGCTGATTCTTTCATGCACCCTGGGCCTAGTTTTCTGTTGCCCTACATGGTGCAAAATGCACTCAGAATGGCAGTATTGCACCTTTGTGCAAAATGGGTTAACGGGTCTGGAGTCTGGGTATGTGTTTGGAGGTGGGAGTACAAAACAGCAATACGTTTGGCAGTGATTTCTGAGCTGCCTGGGAGGTATGGAACTTTTTTTATTGTATCCTTTTTCAATCCCATTCTTGGGCATGAGTGCCAGCAGCTGCCATGCTGAGCCATGCCAGGTAGCCAGCAGGGGAGAAGAAAAACACTACAATTAAGAGTAGGGACACTGAATTTGTATAAGTAGGAACATTGCCAGCAGATCAAGGGACATGATCCTTCCCCTCTATTTGGCATTGGTGAGGCCTCATCTGGAGTACTGTGTCCAGTTTTGGGCCCCACACTACAAGAATGATGTGGAAAAATTGGAAAGTCCAGCAAAGGGCAACAAAAATGATTAGGGGGCTGGAGCACATGATTTAAAGCCCATTCTTAAAGGGGCTTTGCCTCAGGCCAAAGCTGCCTGTCTGGCTACTCTGCTATAATAAATAATTATAATTAACTGCCCTCCAAATCAGGGGAAAACTCTGGGGTGTTGTTTCTACTCTGGCAACAACGGCTTTTCTTTTTGTGGGCTGTGTTCTGTTCCCAGCCCAAGAAATCTGATGAGGTTCAATAAGGATAAGTGCAGGGTCCTGCACTTAGGATGGAAGAATCCAATGCACCGCTACAGACTAGGGACCGAATGGCTAGGCAGCAGTTCTGCGGAAAAGGACCTAGGGGTGACAGTGGGCGAGAAGCTGGATATGAGTCAGCAGTGTGCCCTTGTTGCCAAGAAGGCCAATGGCATTTTGGGATGTATAAGTAGGGGCATAGCGAGCAGATCGAGGGACGTGATCGTTCCCCTCTATTCGACATTGGTGAGGCCTCATCTGGAGTACTGTGTCCAGTTTTGGGCCCCACACTTCAAGAAGGATGTGGATAAACTGGAGAGAGTCCAGCGAAGGGCAACAAAAATGATTAGGGGACTGGAACACATGACTTATGAGGAGAGGCTGAGGGAGCTGGGATTGTTTAGCCTGCAGAAGAGAAGAATGAGGGGGGATTTGATAGCTGCTTTCAACTACCTGAAAGGGGGTTCCAAAGAGGATGGCTCTAGACTGTTCTCAATGGTAGCAGATGACAGAACGAGGAGAAATGGTCTCAAGTTGCAGTGGGGGAGGTTTAGATTGGATATTAGGAAAAACTTTTTCACTAAGAGGGTGGTGAAACACTGGAATGCGTTACCTAGGGAGGTGGTAGAATCTCCTTCCTTAGAGGTTTTTAAGGTCAGGCTTGACAAAGCCCTGGCTGGGATGATTTAACTGGGAATTGGTTCTGCTTCGAGCAGGGGGTTGGACTAGATGACCTTCAGGGGTCCCTTCCAACCCTGATATTCTCTGATTTATGAGGAGAGGCCGAGGGAAATGGGATTATTTAGTCTGCAGAAGAGAAGAATGAGGGGGGATTTGATAGCAGCCTTCAACTACTTGAAAGGGGGCTTCCAAAGAGGATGGATCTAGACTATTCTCAATGGTACCAGATAACAGAACAAGGAGTAATGGTCTCAAGTTGCAGTGGGGGAGGTTTAGGTTGGATATTAGGAAACACTGTTTCACAAGGAGGGTGGTGAAGCACTGGAATGGGTTACCTAGGGAGGTGATGGAATCTCCTTCCTTAGAGGTTTTTAAGGTCAGGCTTGACAAAGCCCTGGCTGGGATGATTTAGTTGAGGTTGGCCCTGCTTTGAGCAGGGGGTGGGACTAGATGACCTCCTGAGGTCCCTTCCAACCCCGATATTCTTGGATTCTATTGACAGAGGCAGGGCAGCCCTGGTCTAGAACTTACTTGCAAAAATATTCACTATTCTCACCTGCTCGGAGAGGTACCTGAGACAGACCCTCTTACCAAGGGCTAATTCGGTTTACACTGAGGCGGTTTGCAAAACCACTCCGCATTCCCAAACTGTCTCAACTGCTCACGTTAAAAAGTTCATTTATTTGAAACCACTTACTTGAAAGCTTCCTTTACCTAACGGCCTTCCCCGAGTCATCCGCTATAGCTGTGCGAAGCCTTGGGAGAGAAGGAGCTCTGTGTGCTTGTACAATGTACAGTCATGGCGCACATGCGGCTGATAGCTGTGAATGGAGCAGAGAAAGCACAGGTCCCTACTGGGCGAAAGGAGTAACTCTGCAGACTGTCAGGCTCCTCTGTTTGATATGGGACAGCTAGACTAGCGCAAGGGTGTCAAACATACAGAGGCTGGAACTGGCCTGCAGGCTGTATCCATGTTGGGCAGCATTTTGGCTCTTTTTTTTTTTTTTCCTAGCCCTCCTGGCTTCAGAGATACTTGGCTCCCATTGGGAAGGTTCACTGCGGTGGCCATCCCTGCCTGAGTCTGCAGAGAGCCTCGGGGATCAGTCAACTCCCCCCTTTCCTGCTAATTTGATTGGGGCACCAAATCTACATCTCAGTGATGACACTTTATGAACTGTTTCATGGCTGATTATTTTGGCAGCTGGAAGGGGGTGAGAGAGAAGCACATGGGGGGGGGGGACACTGGATGGTGACTGTGGAACTGGCAAAGGGAAACGGGGAAAAACACGGGGGACAGCAAGACAGGGCTGGCAGAGGTTGGGAGGAGGGCTGGGGGTGGCAGGGTAGGCCTGGTGGAGGGTAGGGGAGCTTGGGGGTGAGAGAGCTGGTGGAGGGAAGAGGGGCTGGGGGGCTGCAGGGCAGGGCTGGTGGAAGGATTGGGGGGCTGCAGGACAGAGCTGGTGGAGGGAAGGGGGTTGGGGGGCTGGGGAGTGGCAGGGCAGGGAAAGGGGGTGGGGAGTGGCAGGGCTGGCGGAGGGAAGGGGGGCTGGGGAGTGGCAGGCCAGGGAAAGGGGGTGGGGAGTGGCAGGGCTGGCAGAGGGAAGGGGGCTGAGGGGCTGCAGGGCTGGCAAAGGGGAGGGGGATTGCAGGGCTGGTGGAGGGAAGGGGGCTGGAGGTGTGGCTGGGCTGGGGAAGGGGGGCTAGCAGAGGGAAGGGGGTTGGGGGTGGCAGGGCTGGCAGAGGTAAGGGGGGTGGAGGGTGGCAGAGGGAAGGGGGGTGGTAAAGGGAAGGGGGCTGGGGATGGCAGGGCTGGCACAGGGAAGGGGGCTGGGGGGTGGCAGAGGGAAAGGAGCTGGGGGTGGTAGGGCTGGCACAGGGGCTGGGGGCTGGCACAGGGAAGGGGTGGCAGAGGGAAGGGGGCTGGGGATGGCAGGCCTGGCACAGGGAAGGGGGTGGCAGAGGGAAGGGGGCTGGGGATGGCAGGCCTGGCACAGGGAAGGGGGCTGGCACAGGGAAGGGGGTGGCAGAGGGAAAGGAGCTGGGGTGGTAGGGCTGGCACAGGGGCTGGGGGCTGGCACAGGGAAGGGGGTGGCAGAGGGAAGGGGGCTGGGGATGGCAGGCCTGGCAGAGGGAAGGGGGCTAGGGTGGCGGGGCTGGGGATGGCAGGGCTGGCAGAGGGAAGGGGGCTGGCACAGGGAAGGGGGTGGCAGAGGGAAGGGGGCTGGGGATGGCAGGCCTGGCACAGGGGCTGGGGGCTGGCACAGGGAAGGGGGTGGCAGAGGGAAAGGAGCTGGGGTGGTAGGGCTGGCACAGGGGCTGAGGGCTGGCACAGGGAAGGGGGTGGCAGAGGGAAGGGGGCTGGGGATGGCAGGCCTGGCACAGGGAAGGGGGTGGCAGAGGGAAGGGGGCTGGGGATGGCAGGCCTGGCACAGGGAAGGGGGCTGGCACAGGGAAGGGGGTGGCAGAGGGAAAGGAGCTGGGGGTGGTAGGGCTGGCACAGGGGCTGGGGGCTGGCACAGGGAAGGGGGTGGCAGAGGGAAAGGAGCTGGGGGTGGTAGGGCTGGCACAGGGGCTGGGGGCTGGCACAGGGAAGGGGGTGGCAGAGGGAAAGGAGCTGGGGGTGGTAGGGCTGGCACAGGGGCTGGGGGCTGGCACAGGGAAGGGGGTGGCAGAGGGAAAGGAGCTGGGGTGGTAGGGCTGGCACAGGGGCTGGGGGCTGGCACAGGGAAGGGGGTGGCAGAGGGAAAGGAGCTGGGGTGGTAGGGCTGGCAGAGGGAAGGGGGCTGGCACAGGGAAGGGGGGCAGAGGGAAAGGAGCTGGGGTGGTAGGGCTGGCAGAGGGAAGGGGGCTGGCACAGGGAAGGGGGGCAGAGGGAAAGGAGCTGGGGTGGTAGGGCTGGCAGAGGGAAGGGGGCTGGCACAGGGAAGGGGGTGGCAGAGGGAAGGGGGCTGGGGATGGCAGGCCTGGCACAGGGGCTGGGGGCTGGCACAGGGAAGGGGGTGGCAGAGGGAAAGGAGCTGGGGTGGTAGGGCTGGCACAGGGGCTGAGGGCTGGCACAGGGAAGGGGGTGGCAGAGGGAAGGGGGCTGGGGATGGCAGGCCTGGCACAGGGAAGGGGGTGGCAGAGGGAAGGGGGCTGGGGATGGCAGGCCTGGCACAGGGAAGGGGGCTGGCACAGGGAAGGGGGTGGCAGAGGGAAAGGAGCTGGGGGTGGTAGGGCTGGCACAGGGGCTGGGGGCTGGCACAGGGAAGGGGGTGGCAGAGGGAAAGGAGCTGGGGGTGGTAGGGCTGGCACAGGGGCTGGGGGCTGGCACAGGGAAGGGGGTGGCAGAGGGAAAGGAGCTGGGGTGGTAGGGCTGGCACAGGGGCTGGGGGCTGGCACAGGGAAGGGGGTGGCAGAGGGAAAGGAGCTGGGGTGGTAGGGCTGGCACAGGGGCTGGGGGCTGGCACAGGGAAGGGGGTGGCAGAGGGAAAGGAGCTGGGGTGGTAGGGCTGGCACAGGGGCTGGGGGCTGGCACAGGGAAGGGGGGGCAGAGGGAAAGGAGCTGGGGTGGTAGGGCTGGCACAGGGAAGGGGGCTGGCACAGGGAAGGGGGTGGCAGAGGGAAAGGAGCTGGGGTGGTAGGGCTGGCAGAGGGAAGGGGGCTGGCACAGGGAAGGGGGTGGCAGAGGGAAAGGAGCTGGGGTGGTAGGGCTGGCAGAGGGAAGGGGGCTGGCACAGGGAAGGGGGGGCAAAGGGAAAGGAGCTGGGGTGGTAGGGCTGGCACAGGGGCTGGGGGCTGGCACAGGGAAGGGGGTGGCAGAGGGAAGGGGGCTGGGGATGGCAGGCCTGGCAGAGGGAAGGGGGCTAGGGTGGTGGGGATGGGGATGGCAGGGCTGGCAGAGGGAAGGGGGCTGGCACAGGGAAGGGGGTGGCAGAGGGAAAGGAGCTGGGGGTGGTAGGGCTGGCACAGGGGCTGGGGGCTGGCACAGGGAAGGGGGTGGCAGAGGGAAGGGGGCTGGGGATGGCAGGCCTGGCACAGGGAAGGGGGTGGCAGAGGGAAGGGGGCTGGGGATGGCAGGCCTGGCAGAGGGAAGGGGGCTAGGGTGGCGGGGCTGCGGATGGCAGGGCTGGCAGAGGGAAGGGGGCTGGCACAGGGAAGGGGGTGGCAGAGGGAAAGGAGCTCGGGGTGGTAGGGCTGGCACAGGGGCTGGGGGCTGGCACAGGGAAGGGGGTGGCAGAGGGAAGGGGGCTGGGGATGGCAGGCCTGGCACAGGGGCTGGGGGCTGGCACAGGGAAGGGGGGTGGCAGAGGGAAAGGAGCTGGGGGTGGTAGGGCTGGCACAGGGGCTGGGGGCTGGCACAGGGAAGGGGGTGGCAGAGGGAAAGGAGCTGGGGTGGTAGGGCTGGCATAGGGGCTGGGGGCTGGCACAGGGAAGGGGGTGGCAGAGGGAAAGGAGCTGGGGTGGTAGGGCTGGCACAGGGGCTGGGGGCTGGCACAGGGAAGGGGGTGGCAGAGGGAAGGGGGCTGGGGATGGCAGGTCTGGCACAGGGAAGGGGGTGGCAGAGGGAAAGGAGCTGGGGGTGGTAGGGCTGGCACAGGGGCTGGGGGCTGGGGGCTGGCACAGGGAAGGGGGTGGCAGAGGGAAGGGGGCTGGGGATGGCAGGCCTGGCACAGGGAAGGGGGTGGCAGAGGGAAGGGGGCTGGGGATGGCAGGCCTGGCACAGGGAAGGGGGCTGGCACAGGGAAGGGGGTGGCAGAGGGAAAGGAGCTGGGGGTGGTAGGGCTGGCACAGGGGCTGGGGGCTGGCACAGGGAAGGGGGTGGCAGAGGGAAAGGAGCTGGGGTGGTAGGGCTGGCACAGGGGCTGGGGGCTGGCACAGGGAAGGGGGTGGCAGAGGGAAAGGAGCTGGGGGTGGTAGGGCTGGCAGAGGGAAGGGGGCTGGCACAGGGAAGGGGGTGGCAGAGGGAAAGGAGCTGGGGTGGTAGGGCTGGCACAGGGGCTGGCACAGGGAAGGGGGTGGCAGAGGGAAAGGAGCTGGGGTGGTAGGGCTGGCACAGGGGCTGGCACAGGGAAGGGGGTGGCAGAGGGAAAGGAGCTGGGGGTGGTGCTGGCACAGGGGCTGGCACAGGGAAGGGGGTGGCAGAGGGAAAGGAGCTGGGGTGGTAGGGCTGGCACAGGGAAGGGGGCTGGCACAGGGAAGGGGGGGCAGAGGGAAAGGAGCTGGGGTGGTAGGGCTGGCAGAGGGAAGGGGGCTGGCACAGGGAAGGGGGGGCAGAGGGAAAGGAGCTGGGGTGGTAGGGCTGGCAGAGGGAAGGGGGCTGGCAGAGGGAAAGGAGCTGGGGTGGTAGGGCTGGCACAGGGGCTGGGGGCTGGCACAGGGAAGGGGGGGCAGAGGGAAAGGAGCTGGGGTGGTAGGGCTGGCAGAGGGAAGGGGGCTGGCAGAGGGAAGGGGGGGCAGAGGGGAAGGAGCTGGGGTGGTAGGGCTGGCACAGGGGCTGGGGGCTGGCACAGGGAAGGGGGTGGCAGAGGGAAAGGAGCTGGGGTGGTAGGGCTGGCAGAGGGAAGGGGGCTGGCACAGGGAAGGGGGGGCAGAGGGAAAGGAGCTGGGGTGGTAGGGCTGGCAGAGGGAAGGGGGCTGGCACAGGGAAGGGGGGGCAGAGGGAAAGGAGCTGGGGTGGTAGGGCTGGCAGAGGGAAGGGGGCTGGCAGAGGGAAGGGGGGGGCAGAGGGAAAGGAGCTGGGGTGGTAGGGCTGGCACAGGGGCTGGGGGCTGGCACAGGGAAGGGGGGGCAGAGGGAAAGGAGCTGGGGTGGTAGGGCTGGCAGAGGGAAGGGGGCTGGCAGAGGGAAGGGGGGGCAGAGGGAAAGGAGCTGGGGTGGTAGGGCTGGCAGAGGGAAGGGGGCTGGCACAGGGAAGGGGGGGCAGAGGGAAAGGAGCTGGGGTGGTAGGGCTGGCACAGGGAAGGGGGCTGGCACAGGGAAGGGGGGGCAGAGGGAAAGGAGCTGGGGTGGTAGGGCTGGCAGAGGGAAGGGGGCTGGCACAGGGAAGGGGGGGCAGAGGGAAAGGAGCTGGGGTGGTAGGGCTGGCAGAGGGAAGGGGGCTGGCAGAGGGAAGGGGGGGCAGAGGGAAAGGAGCTGGGGTGGTAGGGCTGGCACAGGGGCTGGGGGCTGGCACAGGGAAGGGGGGGCAGAGGGAAAGGAGCTGGGGTGGTAGGGCTGGCAGAGGGAAGGGGGCTGGCAGAGGGAAGGGGGGGGCAGAGGGAAAGGAGCTGGGGTGGTAGGGCTGGCACAGGGGCTGGGGGCTGGCACAGGGAAGGGGGTGGCAGAGGGAAAGGAGCTGGGGTGGTAGGGCTGGCAGAGGGAAGGGGGCTGGCACAGGGAAGGGGGGGCAGAGGGAAAGGAGCTGGGGTGGTAGGGCTGGCAGAGGGAAGGGGGCTGGCAGAGGGAAGGGGGGGCAGAGGGAAAGGAGCTGGGGTGGTAGGGCTGGCAGAGGGAAGGGGGCTGGCACAGGGAAGGGGGGGCAGAGGGAAACTAGCTGGGGTGGTAGGGCTGGCACAGGGGCTGGGGGCTGGCACAGGGAAGGGGGGGCAGAGGGAAAGGAGCTGGGGTGGTAGGGCTGGCAGAGGGAAGGGG
The DNA here is from genome assembly GCF_965140285.1 of Lepidochelys kempii. Lineage (NCBI taxonomy): Eukaryota > Metazoa > Chordata > Testudines > Cheloniidae > Lepidochelys > Lepidochelys kempii. The sequence continues at coordinate 19,266,725 of NC_136399.1, forward strand.
GCTGGCAGAGGGAAGGGGGGGCAGAGGGAAAGGAGCTGGGGTGGTAGGGCTGGCACAGGGGCTGGGGGCTGGCACAGGGAAGGGGGGGCAGAGGGAAAGGAGCTGGGGTGGTAGGGCTGGCAGAGGGAAGGGGGCTGGCAGAGGGAAGGGGGGGCAGAGGGAAAGGAGCTGGGGTGGTAGGGCTGGCAGAGGGAAGGGGGCTGGCACAGGGAAGGGGGGGCAGAGGGAAAGGAGCTGGGGTGGTAGGGCTGGCACAGGGAAGGGGGCTGGAACAGGGAAGGGGGGGGCAGAGGGAAAGGAGCTGGGGTGGTAGGGCTGGCAGAGGGAAGGGGGCTGGCACAGGGAAGGGGGGGCAGAGGGAAAGGAGCTGGGGTGGTAGGGCTGGCAGAGGGAAGGGGGCTGGCAGAGGGAAGGGGGGGCAGAGGGAAAGGAGCTGGGGTGGTAGGGCTGGCACAGGGGCTGGGGGCTGGCACAGGGAAGGGGGTGGCAGAGGGAAAGGAGCTGGGGTGGTAGGGCTGGCAGAGGGAAGGGGGCTGGCACAGGGAAGGGGGGGCAGAGGGAAAGGAGCTGGGGTGGTAGGGCTGGCAGACGGAAGGGGGCTGGCACAGGGAAGGGGGGGCAGAGGGAAAGGAGCTGGGGTGGTAGGGCTGGCAGAGGGAAGGGGGCTGGCACAGGGAAGGGGTGGCAGAGGGAAAGGAGCTGGGGTGGTAGGGCTGGCACAGGGGCTGGGGGCTGGCACAGGGAAGGGGGGGCAGAGGGAAAGGAGCTGGGGTGGTAGGGCTGGCACAGGGGCTGGGGGCTGGCACAGGGAAGGGGGGGCAGAGGGAAAGGAGCTGGGGTGGTAGGGCTGGCACAGGGGCTGGGGGCTGGCACAGGGAAGGGGGTGGCAGAGGGAAAGGAGCTGGGGTGGTAGGGCTGGCAGAGGGAAGGGGGCTGGCACAGGGAAGGGGGGGCAGAGGGAAAGGAGCTGGGGTGGTAGGGCTGGCAGAGGGAAGGGGGCTGGCACAGGGAAGGGGGGGCAGAGGGAAAGGAGCTGGGGTGGTAGGGCTGGCAGAGGGAAGGGGGCTGGCACAGGGAAGGGGGGGCAGAGGGGAAGGAGCTGGGGTGGTAGGGCTGGCAGAGGGAAGGGGGCTGGCACAGGGAAGGGGGGGCAGAGGGAAAGGAGCTGGGGTGGTAGGGCTGGCAGAGGGAAGGGGGCTGGCACAGGGAAGGGGGGGCAGAGGGGAAGGAGCTGGGGTGGTAGGGCTGGCAGAGGGAAGGGGGCTGGCAGAGGGAAGGGGGCTGGCACAGGGAAGGGGGGGGCAGAGGGAAAGGAGCTGGGGTGGTAGGGCTGGCAGAGGGAAGGGGGCTGGCAGAGGGAAGGGGGCTGGCACAGGGAGGGGGGGCAGAGGGAAAGGAGCTGGGGTGGTAGGGCTGGCACAGGGAGGGGGGGCAGAGGGAAAGGAGCTGGGGGTGGTAGGGCTGGCAGAGGGAAGGGGGCTGGCAGAGGGAAGGGGGCTGGCACAGGGAAGGGGGGGGGCAGAGGGGAAGGAGCTGGGGTGGTAGGGCTGGCACAGGGAAGGGGGCTGGCACAGGGAAGGGGGGGCAGAGGGGAAGGAGCTGGGGTGGTAGGGCTGGCAGAGGGAAGGGGGCTGGCAGAGGGAAGGGGGCTGGCACAGGGAAGGGGGGGGCAGAGGGAAAGGAGCTGGGGTGGTAGGGCTGGCAGAGGGAAGGGGGCTGGCAGAGGGAAGGGGGCTGGCACAGGGAGGGGGGGCAGAGGGAAAGGAGCTGGGGGTGGTAGGGCTGGCACAGGGAAGGGGGCTGGCACAGGGAAGGGGGGTGGCCCGGCTGGGAGTTTGAGGCGCTGGGGGCAGGGACAGAGGCAGGAGAGACGGAAGGGCACCGGCAAGTTCAGCGGGCGGTGGGAGGAGCTGGGGGCGGAGCTTGAGCGGCGGGGGCGGGGCCGTTCCCGGCTCCGGTGTAGCGGGGGAGGGGGCGGGGGAGCCGGTAGCTTCCAGTCAAAAGGCGGGCGCGGGGTGGGTGCGGGGAGCAGCTGGCGCTGGGGCACCGGGACGCGCAGGTACCGAGCCGGGCGTAGAGTTGCCCCTGGGGCGGCGGGCTCAGCTCCCCCGCGACGGCGGGTTCTGAGGGGCCCCCGGGGGGGCGGGCTGTGAGGGGCCCCCGGGGGGGCGGGCTGTGAGGGGCCCCCGGGGGGGCGGGCTCGGAGGGGGGCGGGCTGGCTGTGAGGGGCCCCCGGGGGGGCGGGCTCGGGGGGGGGCGGGCTGGCTGTGAGGGGCCCCCGGGGGGGCGGGCTCGAAGGGGGGCGGGGGGGCTGGCTGTGAGGGGCCCCCGGGGGGGCTGGCTCGGAGGGGGGGCTGCCTGGCTCTGGCGGGCTGGCTCGGAGGGGGGGGTGCCTGGCTCTGAGGTGCCCCTCCACCCCGGGGTTGGGCTCCCCCCTCTCTCCCTTTGTGGGGGGGTGGGTCAGTTTCTCCCTCGTGCAACGGGGTAGGCAGCTTTCTGCCCCCTTGCCCAGGGGCTGTGTGAGGGAGTAGTAATGGTGGTGGTGGGGGGGGGGGGTCTGAGTTTCCTGACACCTGGGGGGCCTGGCTTTAACCCCTGCCAGGAGTGGGTGAGGCCTCGGAGTGGGCAGGGTCGAGGGTGAGTCTTCCTCCCCCTTCCCTCTTAGAGGTTTTTATAGCATGGTGGAGGCAGCAGGGGGGGGCTCTAGAAAATACTCTGTAAGAATTTAACCCCTGCCTACACCCTTCATGCACTTGTAGGTTCTCTTAACCTCGCCCCCTCACAGGTTGTCACTTAACCAAGCTCCACTCACTTATTAATCTTTCCTCCCTACTGGATTCCTCCAGCCCCCTAATCTCTTCCATGGCTAATCACTTGAGCTCCTGTTGCTTTGTCAATTTCTTTCTGGTATCCTGGTGCCCAGAATTGATTGCCATATTCCTGGTGTGGTTGTACAGAAGGCCTCACGCACCTCCTTGTGCCTAAAATTGCACTAAGCTTGTTTCCTTTATTTTATTTTGCAGCCGCGTAGCAATGCAAGCTGATGGCTAATTTGCTGTCTATGCTTGTAAAGAAGGGCTTTCAACATTACTGATTCTTTGACTGCTTGTTTCCGTGAAGGATCTGATTTAGATTTTCCCTTCTCTGCCCCCTCCGCACACTCCAATACACTAGCTGCGTTTTTCTAAGTTGAATCTCTTAAAACTTTTTGCCCATGTATCTAATCTCTGTAGAGACGCACGCACACACCCTGTGTTTCTCCATCCCCAGTGGTGTCTGCAACTCCTTTCCATTTAATAATCTAAGAATGTCAATTCAGTTTAATAAGACTTTAATGGGATTACAAGTTATACAAGTGTTGTCAAAGTGTTAAGAAAACCCAGACCCCTCAGGTATCTGTTAGGGGTGGGCATAGCCCACCCAAGATAGTTACATGCTGTGTTTGGGGTTTGATCGCCATGTGGATGTCATTAATATTTTGCTTACTAACTCTTCTAGATAATTAATGAGCATATTAAGACATGTCTTAACACTGGTTTCTCAGTATCTCTCAGTGTGCTACTTTGCTACTTGTCATAACCATTTTGTGTATGGGTTTCCAACCAGCTTGCAATCCACAGGAGTTGCTCTATCTGAGCCAATTTGAATTAACTTCCCAATTGAGATTTTGTGAGGCGCAGTATCGAATGCCTGACTAAAATCCAGATTGAATCCCTGCGTTCTCTTTCTCTAGTTCTGATAAACTCTAGATTTGTAGTGACTTGTTCCAATATATTTCTAATGATAAAAGTTTGCCTTATTGGGATATAATTGCCAGGATTTGTCCTCTTTTGTGAGGGATAAACTCCCCTGTTCATAACCGTATGCCCCTCCCTGAGTTGTCTGGGATGTGGGTAAAAGATTAAGGCATCTCTGGACCCCATTGTGACAGGATGGAGTAATTAGAGGGAGAAATTTATTTTTGGGGCAGGGAGGGAAGGGGGAATGGGTAGGCTGGGTTAGGAGGAGAAGTCTCTGCTTGGGGCAAAGGTGAAGTGTGAAAGGATGATTGCCATCTTCTCCTCTACTGTGGTTTTCTCTCCTTTTGGGGCTATAACTTGCTGATGTAGTAACAGCAAAGTCCTGGTGTCTGATTGTCTTCTGATATTAAAGTAAAGTTCCACAGAAGCCAATTTTCATGAAAAGCCCTCCTAGGGCTTGCTCTCCTCTCTCACTAGATGAGGTCAGTGACTCATCTTCCTTTATGGGCTCAGTTTAAAAAGCTGTAGCGTGTTCAGGAGCATGTGCGTTTCCTTCTGAAGGGGAACTTTGTTCAGAGTTCAACTTTAGTATGGAGTCTACAAAATCCAGTGTAGCTGTTGCCACTCACACATACTCTTCTCTTGCATCTGCAGTACAGTAGGTGTGAGCTGGATCAGTAGGCTCTGGGAGAATGGGATAAAGGCCTTGATAAATACTTTTAAAACAGTACAGTCACTAAAGAATACTTAATCTGTCATATGCCAGACACAGAATAATTATGTAAAGTTTAGTCATTTATTGCTCACTTTTTAAAGCCTCTTTTCCCCACCACAATACTGGCAGTTTACACACTGAATCGGAGTTGAAGTTCTTGCTGTGAGTCTAAAGTGCTTGAAGAAAAGGAGTACTTGTGGCACCTTAGAGACTAACAAATTTATTTGAGCATAAGCTTTCGTCAGCTACAGCTCACTTCATCAGATGCATGGAGGGAAAATACAGTGGGGAGATTTTATATACACAGAGAACATGAAACAATGGATGTTACCATACACACTGCAACAAGAGTGATCAGGTAAGGTGAGCTATTACCAGCAGAGGAGAGAGGAAAAAAACAAAAAAAAACCAAACCAAAAAAAACAGTAGTCTGTATGGTAACATCCATTGTTTCATGTTCTCTGTGTATATAAAATCTCCCCACTGTATTTTCTACTCCAGGCATCCGATGAAGTGAGCTGTAGCTCACAAAAGCTTATGCTCAAATAAATGTGTTAGGACTTGTGGCACCTTAGAGACTCCTTTTCTTTTCTTTCTGCGGATACAGACTAACACGGCTGCTTCTCTGAAACCTGTTAAAGTGCTCATGTTGTGAGGCAGATTTTCTGTCATTTAGATAGGAATTTTCTGCATTCTAAGTTTTTCTGAAATCTGTCAGCAAACTTGAAATGCAGGAAAGTTCAAGCTAATCTTGTTATGAGACAGTTAAGATTGCTCTAGCAAAAGTTTTAGGAGCGCTACAACTTCGATAGGTTTGTATTTAGAGTACAGTTTGATCATGTTACTCAGATCAGAATGATTTTAACCAAATGCTGTAGACACTTGAGCTGTGTGTTCTAATCATGGCTAGGGAGGATAAATGGTACTGAATACTGTGTCTGTAAAAGTTTACTTAAAATGTATTATGAGCAGTTAGTTTCACACAGATTTCTGTGTGAAACTTTCTCAGTCCTTTTTAAAGGAGCTTTATAAAACACGAATGAAAACCTATTCTCCTATCCTTTAGCAAATAACTCAAGTATTTGCTTGTCTTTCCCCCACCCCCTAAAAAGCTACTGTCCTCAGATGACAAATATTCTGCAAGGATGCATTTTGTCTGGCTATCTTATAGACAAGGATCTATAGTAGACCGTAAATTCTATGCTTTCATAACTTTCGATTTAAGTTGCCTCACCACCATATGGAATCTGCAACTGCTTCCAGTGTCTTCACCAACAAAAGCCAATGCAAACTCTCACCCTGGTGCTCTGAGGAAGCCACTGCGCCCCCCCCCCCCCCGCGAAGTTCTAGAACAAATTCTGTCTTGGTCCTAATCTCCAAAAGCTTTCCTATGTTGGGACTTGGCAATTTTGGGACCCCACTTCATTGCCCACCACTCACCCAAGCGATTGTGCTACATAGGGATTATGCAGTTGGAGAACCCCAAGAAAAGACTGCTTGGAGGCTGACTGAGACCAGTCTTGCTTGTGATCACATCAAGATGTGGAACCATGCAACAGAAGTCCAGATCTACTCTTTCAAAAACAAAATTAAAAACAAACAAATCCTTGAATCATGAGGAGAATTGCTTTCTGTACTGTCTGCTTTTTACTGATTTTTGTGCCTAGATACTAAGGTACTTAAGACAGGTGGCTATATAACATAAGCCTATGCAATATGAGGGATAGCTCAGTGGTTTGAGCATTGGCTTGCTAAACCCAGGGTTGTGAGTTCAATCCTTGAGGGGGCCATTTAGGGATCTAAGGCAAAAATTGGGGATTGGTCCTGCTTTGAGCAGGGGGTTGGACTAGATGACCTCCTGAAGTCCCTTCCAACCCTGATATTCTATGATTCTAAATTGCAAATATAACTCTGCTACTTGTGGTGAGGTGGCTATTTCTGTCCTTGGTTAAAGTGCTGACTGTGTTTTAAAGCATTTTTATACCCCTGTAACTTTGCCAAAACTAAAACAAGTCACCTGAAACTTCCTGTGACCTTCTGTGAAGAAATGTTGGAATCTTGGGCAGTTGGACAAAGAATGATCAGATAACAAAAAAAACAGAGTTTGCAAAACTTCACTTTGCTGGAAAATCCTGAGCTCAAGGAAAAGATGGAGAATCATGGGATTTAACAGCGAGCTCCATGAATTCTACACAGTTTCCCTTTTTGGATAAACTCTTAATTGTAAATCAAAGAGCACAACATTTTTAGCAAACTGTACAGAAACATCATGTTATCATTAAATAACTGATAACCTCTTGCCACTGCCAAAAAACTTGTGAGAAAGAAGGGCTTTGCCCATGTGGGGTCCAAGGAGATCATTTAATTCTACTTTTCGTGCCTGTCCCCAAACCACCTGAAGTTGGGTGGCCAGGCTGTAAAAGTTTCTTTCTTGCAGAGATGGGGGAGGGGATATATCAAGATAATACTACGCTAACCTACTTCTCTATTAGTTTCTGAGAGAGGGATTTGATTTAGTCATCTTATATACAACCCCCCACCCCACCTTAGAAATGTATTTCTTTATGTGGAAAATCCCTACAGCAACAGCATTTCACAGTTTGACTGAATGGAGGGAAAATATGGCTCCCAAACACTTTGAAAGAAGGTAGTTTTGATAATACAAGTGACTGATCTGTTGTCAGTGAGAAGGTTATTAACAGCAACTCTGGCATGTGGAAACAGTTTGTACTTGTGGGGAGGAGGGAGGGACGGGTAAACCAGAACACGAATATAAACTGCAAGATAGAAAGGGAACAAAAGTCCAGCCAGATAAGCCAGGTCAAAGACTCTTGTCGGTCTTAAAGTGGTGTGTGGTGGTGTAGGTTTGTTTGTTTTTAATAATTCTGTGGCAAATATGATGACTAAAGGGAGGAAAATTAGAATGCTACTATCTTCTGCTAGAATTAAGCTTATCAGGGCATTCTGGGTCAATTAAGGGTTATTGAGGACATGTTCTGGAATATAGAATGGGTTAGAATAGCTTGGGTGGATGAGGATGGTGGAGCTGCTATGGAGAAGTCTTGGCAAGACTTCTAAAATGAAGCTTCTTAATCACTGGATTCAGCCTGGAAGGCCACGTGAGGGATGTTCTCAGATTCCTGATATGGACACCTGTATCCATCATCTTCTGACTTTGGATGCCTCAGTTTCTTGGTGTCCAATTTGGGCCTGATCTTTCTTTTCCCAATAGTGCTGAGCTTCCAACAACTTCACTTGGAGTTGAGGGTGCTCACAGCCCATGAAAATAGGGCCTGAAGCTGTCTCAAGCTGAACACCCAGAAACTAGAAGCAACTACTTAAAACATGGACCTAAAAATATCCATTGCAGAATGATAAGGGGATGGGGAGACGTTAAGAGTCATACCCGGAAGTCCCACATCCAGTTACCTGTGCTTAACTTGTGTGTGTGTGTGCATGCGTTTAAAGGCGATTTACACTAGCAGGTGTTACCTAGCAAAAGGTAAATAAGCAAGCCACTGATGATCAGTGGAAAAAATGACACATACCAGTTAATGTTCTTTGCTGTTTAAGACAGACTAATCTGTTTGGTTATATCTAAAGAGAAAAAAGAGGGCTAAAATACTAGATATGCCTAGTGCTTTAAATCCTCCTTGGTTAATATTAGTTGTTATATGGGAGTTTTATTTCTTTGGCCTTTAGCATTTTGTATTAGTATATTCAAATCTGTCAGTTGATATTTCAATCTCTTGTGGCTACGGGGCAGAAAGAAGAGGAGGAAGGGGTTCAAGGCAATCCATTTAATTAGCTGTCAGGTTTCCTTCTTGGTCAGACTAAGATAGATAGATATTTATTACTATATTGTTGAGCCGTGATAATGGCTTGGTGTTAAGCTTAATTTCTGTTACTGGCCAGAGACATCCAACATTGTGCCTCTTTTCCTCCATATACAGACTGAGATCCAACCTTCTGTCATCACCACTTTTCACAGTGATCAAGAGATTGCTACAAGTAGCATCTTACTCTCAATATTTAGGCACCAATTCAGCAAGATATTTAAACAGCGCCATTCAATTCAATGGGGTTGCTCACATGCTTAAAGATTGGTATGTAGTTAAGTAACTTGCTGAATTGGCTGTAATTCAGAAACACTAGTTTGCTCCACCACACCCATGATATTAATGTTATCATATAAACCTAACCTTGGGAAGTAACTCATGGTTATAGCTTGTTGAAAATGTGGACTAAAAAGCTCACGGAATGACTACCTGAAACATTAATACATGCATCTTGATTCTAGAGACTGCTCACCTTATTGCCAAGATTATATACCCCTTGCCTGGAGTGTCAGGAGGTGCCAACATAAGTCTTCTGTATCTTGACTCTGAAACATTCGTGTTGATAGAACATCGGTAAGTAGCTCTTTAAAATACTTTGTATAGAAGATAGTCTTGCAGAATTACAAATATCAAACAATTACTTTTGTGCTTATGGTACTTTTGGCTTTAAAAGCCAACTCTAAATGTTGTCTCTTACAGAAATAGACATTCAGAAAAATTAGTCACTTCAGCTCAGAAACCTGAATTCTCAGTTACCCTAGAACAGTAGTTCTCAAACTGTGGATCGGGACCCCATTTTAATGGGGTCGCCAGGGTCAGCATTAGACTTGCTGGGACCTGGGGCTGAAGCCAAAGCCTGAGCTCTCGCTCAGGCTACGGCCCCCTCTCCCCACACTAGGGGCGGCAGGGCTCAGGCTCCGGCCACTTACCCCAGGGTCATGTAGTAATTTTGTTGTCTGGAGGGGTCACGGTGCAATGAAGTTTGAGAACCCCTACCCTATAAGGTTCTTACATACCACTCTGGCAGCATAAAGAGGCATCACACCCAATTTAAGTCCCTTTCATGCTGCCAGAGCAGGTGAAGGGTGCTTCAGTGTAACTGCATCAGGCACTGAATTTTTAGTAGCTTTTGTTCTAAGGATGCTGGAAGTGAAGTAGTAGTTGATACTTTTTGGTTGCATAGATGGCATCAGAATTTCTTTTGTTGAAAGGTACATGTCTGGCATAAAGGTCTTGCGATGGCTGTAGTGCTTTAGGCTCTGTGTGTACACAGGCTGGAGTCTTTGCAAATCATGTCAAATCAAAACAAAATACTTAGTTCCCCCTCCTTCACTGCTTCCGTTTGAATTGTATTCTAGCATAGTTTGTCCTGCTGGCATGAGTGAGGCCAAACCCTATTGCATCATATAGATTGGCCATGCAAACCATGTTAGAAAACAGTCCAGCTGGGATCACTATTGCATTGTGAAACTTTTTTTAACATGGGTTTGAAACATTACCCCAGTGTTACCCTCTTCTGTATATGTGTGGGTGAAAAGGTTGCTATGGTCTGTATTCCTGTTTTTACTCCCTATATGTCCAAAAATGAGGCTTTTAAAACAGATCTTTTCTGTGTCTGAGACTTCTAGCATATGACTGTTATAGTGTGTGAGCAAGCTAAGAATTCTGGAAGAGCCATAATATGTGATTAGAGACTACAACTGTGGGTTAGGGCATTGCTAAGTCCTTTCCTATGGAGAGAAGAAAATTTTGTTGCACTAGGACCTTTGAGTTGCATAGTTAGGTGTGTGCTTAACCATCTTAACTTTAAGCAAATGATGGGGCTTAGTCGTCTGTTTTTCCTCTTCCCCCCCCCCCAACCTTCTATGGCTCATGTGGGATACAATGTGTGACTGAGATACAAGTATTATTCATGTGGGAAGCTCAAAATGCTGTAGGAATCCTTCTCCTGGAGTAAATAACACTTTCTTCCTAGAAACTCAGCTTCTTGATTCTGTATTTCTGATGTAAATAACTTTCAACAATAAAAGTGAAGAAGACACCACATTTATATAGAATGTAGGGAACTTTAGGACTAAAATGGGTAATGCCCATTGAAATGAGGGAAACTTGAGTAGCATGGTGTTTACTTGTTAAGTGAATTTGCTTTCATTTAACTCTTTCTTTCTTCGTACGAAAGGCTGTGCATTCATGTAAGTATTAGCAGAAATCGTCATCTGTCCTCCATGATTCAGGAACTTGTCTGAGTCTCCTTGTAGATTTCTAAACATCTGATTAGTTTAGGCATGTCCAACTTTCAGGCCTGATCTGCCTACACTTAAAATTTAGGTTGCTATAGCTACTTCACTTGGGGTGTGAAAAATCCACCTCCCTGAGTGACATAGCTATGCTAACCTAATCCTCCAGTGCAGATGCAGCTAGGTTGATGGAAGAATGATTCCATTGACCTAACTACCATCACACAGCAATGTGGTGGACCTACGCTGATGGAAAAATGCCTTCTGCAAGTATAAGCTGCTTCTGCACTATGGTGCTGTAGTTATGCTGGTTTAATGACTGTCATGTAGACATGGCCTCAGTCTCTCATTTCTGTAAAAGAGTTGTAGAGTACATGAATATGCTGACACGGTAGTTGTTTATAAATCTTTATAGTACCATAAATGTAAGCACTTTGCAGAACATAGATAAGACACATTAGCTTGCAGTCTAAATATATATTTGCTTATTTCTATAGTGTATTTTGCTTTCCAATCTCAGAACTGGGGTCATTCACCCAGTTTCTCTGTCCACCAGGTGGTGGTGTGGCTCAGTGGGTAGGGCATCAGACTGGGACTTGAAGACCTGGATTCTATTTCCAGCTCTGCTACTGACCTGCTGGGTGACACAGGTCAAGTCACTTAACTTGTTTGATTCAAATCTTTCATGTGTGAAATGGAAATGGTAATGACTAATTCCTTTTTGTAAAGCACTTTGAAAGCCTTTATACAGCACCTTTCATCCATAGATATATTACTATTGTTAATATTGCTGGCCAGAAGGCTGTGTTTTTTAAACTGGGAAGACACTGACTTCAATATTGAATAATAACAAAGTACTATATCATACTGTAGTTTAAATCTTGGCTTACGTTAGGAGTATAGAGATCATGCTGGCTAGTTCACATCTGTATTTTGCCTGTTTTGAGGATTTTTTTTTTCCAATGTAGTATATCAGTCTTTGCTAGTGAGTAGATAGCATGTTGCTTTCCCTGCAATCCTGTGACTTCAAGTGTGGAGCTCTTATCTGTATTTATGCTAAAAGTAGCACACTTGTAGTTTTGAACTGTAGTTATCTCAGGCTTGTGTGTTCAGACGTGATTTTTTTTTTCAATTTATTTCTTGTCTGATTATTTCTGACCTTGTTTCCTTCATGTTCCGATATGGCAGAATCTTCTTAATATCCTAGTGGATAGAACTCGGGATTGGGAGTTCATAGAACTCAGTTTCTGTTCCTGTCTGTGGCACTTATCTGCTGGGTGACCTTGATCAAGTCACTTTGCCTCTCTCTTGCTCTTTCTCCTCCTGCTCTTTGTCTGCCTTGTCTACTTGGACTGCATGCTTTTTCAAGGCAGGCACAGTAATTTCCTGTATGTGTTTAGTGCCTACGACAATGGGGCCCCAATCTTGATCCTCTAGGTGCTATTGTGATACTGCTAATAATAATTCACACTAACGACCAGGAGATGCATGTGAATTAATTACTTGCTGATATGATAGTTCACGAACATGCAAAGGTTACTACAGTGCAAAAGATACTTTCTTCATTTAAGTAACTGTAGTTTAGCTTTCAGAGTAGCAGCCATGTTAGTCTGTATTCGCAAAAAGAAAAGGAGGACTTGTGGCACCTTCGAGACTAACAAATTTATTTGAGCATAAGCTTTCATGAACTACAGCTCACTTCATAGTTTAGCTTGTAATTCAAGCCTAGCAAAATGTGAAAATATTTTGAAACTAATGAAATCTTGGTAATACAAAACCTCACAATTGCTCTCTGTTATAAAAGCTTTGAGGTTGGGGACAGACTATAAAGGACTTGATCACTAATTTTAAACATGTGAAGAGCCCATTCAAGTTAATGGGACTACTCAGGCTTAATGTAAATATGCCCTTTGCGGGGTCAGAGATGGAATGTTCAAGATCGAGCCCAGATTAGTAAGGTTCTCCTCACTTGGTGAATGGGAAGAGGAGCTTTTTGTCTCTAATTTTGACTAAAGTTTTCTCTGCCCTCATGTAAAAACAGGTAGCCTCTCTACCCCAGCCCCAAATGTCTTTGGTCAGGCTGCTTTCTGAGCATAGTGTTCTGTTTCATTGTAAACCGTTCAGATTCTGGAAGTTTGACTTTTTCCTCTAGGAATGGGGCTCTCTTATCAAAACTCATCCCTGGGAAGGGAAAAATAATTACCTGTAATTCTTTTCTCCAAAGGTACATGGTCATAATAGATCCACTTTCACCCACTTGCTTCCTGTGAGTCCTCAGCCGTGTTGCTAGAAAAGGAACTGACAATTGAGGGCTGGGGCATTGTGACTCTCTGCCTTCAAGTCACATGACTGCGGCTCTGCTGAGAGTTTTATATTCTCCGTTTACTAGTTAGCTCCACCAGTCTGTCATTGGAGGCACAGACGTAGCAGTCGGAACCTTTTATAGCTGCATGCTGCCAGAGATCAAGTACTGCAGGTAAAGAACTTTTCCTTTTATCTAGCTTAGTGATTTACCCAATCCTTAGATTCCTCCACCCCACCCCACACCCAGTCTTGGTGCTCCAGTTTTGCTAAATTCAGGTGACATTCACTGCATTAAGTGTGATCTTTCTCAATAGTGTTCTTAATGCAGGTAAGAGACAATAGCCTTCTAAAAAAAGTCTTACTGTATTTAAGAATGTTTTAGAAAAAGTTTTCCTAATGACTAATTAATAATTACTAGGTTTAAAAATTATTTACTTCTCTTTATTTTTTATTTCCCTGCATTTTTGCATTACTAAATATTCTACATTGATATAGTGATTTCCCCGTCAAATTAGGAACAGAATTGTTTTTCCTCACCCTCCCCATAGTTCTGAAGGTCTTAACTTGTCCCTGAGCTATTTATAGCAATTTCAGCAATATTTTCTTGCATAATAAAAAAAATGACTTCTGATTTTTTCCCCGAAAGATAAGGGCAGTAATGTGACTGTAGTCATAGTTTGTCATGTAGTGTCAACAACTTTATAAGTTTCTTGGCACTGAAGCAGATATTAAATAGGTATTATGCTTTCCTTTATATTCTAAGGCTCTCTGGATTCTTTAATCTCTGTTTTTGAGTGCGGGGAACATCAAGAAATGACTTTAAGAAAACTAGAGATGTGTTTAAACCATGATGCATGTTTCTCTTGTTCATTAATGCGGAATTCTTAGTTTACAAGTACAGCTTCTCTTTCCATTCCAATAATCTGTTGTTGTTGTTGTATGCTTTTTGTATTAAATAGCGTCACCATAGTAGGTGGTAAATTTTCAGACAGAGTTTTCTTAAAAACTTAAAAGATCATACTTCAAACAGACAACTGAAAGGTTTGCTTTTTAAGTCCTACTTTCAGACCAGGACTCTAGTACGAGAGATACAAAACCCTGAACTTGTCTCTTTGGACCAGATCCTGCAAAAGCTTAAGTACCTGTTTAATTTTACACACTATGAGAAATCTCACTGAAGTCAATAGGATTTTTCAGTGCATAAAGTTAAATGTGAAAATTATTTGTGGTATTTAGGGCGTTGATAAATAAGTGGAGGAGGACCCTCCTTTCAGAGGTCATGGTATCCTCTTGCACAGAGGATACCCCTTCCGGGGAGGGGACCCCAGTTATTATAATCAGACAGGTAATAGTTGTGTTTGTGAATTACTTGCTGCATGCAAAAGTTGCAGACTCCTCAAGACATCTAGATCGATTTAAGTGCTGGGGAGGAGCTAGTGAATGTGCTACATGCAGGTACCAGTGACCTAGGGAAAGGTAGGACAGAGACCCTGGAGGCCAAATTTAGGCTGCTACGTAAGAAATTAAAGTCCAAGACGTCCCTGGTAGCAATCTCTGAAATGCTTTTCGTTCCATATAGAGGGCAAGTTAGACAGGCAGAACTGCAGAGTCTTAATGTGTGGATGAGATGATTTTTGGAGGAGGGATTTAGGCTTACTAAGAACTGGGGAACTTTTTAGGAAAGGAGGAACTTCTACAGGAAGGATGGGCTCCACCTAAATAGAAACAGAACCAGTTCAGATTGCTGGTATGTAAAATTGAAAAGGTCCTAGAGGAGTTTTTAAACTGAGGGCTGGGGGGAAGCTGACCAGTACAAAGGAGCAAACAACTCAGAGCGGGATCCCTTGGGGGAGGATTTATTAAAGGGGAAACTCTATATCCTAGTAAAGAGGTGAGGACAGAATTTGATAAAGTACAGACAGGAACTGAAGAGAAACAGTCAAAAATGAGTCCCATTCAGTTACATTGCATGAAGGCAGACCACTAAATATTGACACATTTAATAAGTGCTTGTATAAAAATGCTAGGGAAAAAACTAAGAAGGGTGAACTTCAGTGAATGGTATTAAATGAGGATATTGATACAAAAGGCACCATAGAAACTTGGTGGAACAATTATAATCAATGGGGCACAGTTATACAGGGTACAAAATACAGGGGAATGACCGACTAGGTTGTGCTGATGGAGTGGCACTGTATGTGAAAGAGCATAGAGTCAAATATAGTAAAAATCTTAAGTGAAGATACCATAGAATCTTCATGGATAGAAATTCCCTGCTTGAATATTAAGAATATAGGATTAGGAATATGCTACTGACCAGGGTGGTGATGGTGACCGTGAAATGCCCAGGGGGATGAGAGAGTTTACAAAAACAAAAAACACAATAATAATGAGGGATTTCAACTATCCACCTGTTGATTCCAGACATGTCACTCAAGACGGGATGCAACAAGAAAATTTCTAGACTCCATAAATTACCGCTTCTTGGAGCGGCTAGTCCTGGAACCCACAAAGGGAGGGGCAATTCCTGATGTAGTCCTAAGTGCAGCATAGGATCTGATCCAAGAGGTGAATATAGCTGAGCCGCTTGGTAATAGCAACAATAATGTAATTAAATTTAAACATCCTTCTAGAGGGGAAAACACCAAAGAAACCCACCACAGTTGCATTTAATTTCAAAAAGGGGAACTACATTTAAAAAAAAATGAGGAAGCTACTTAAATGGAAATTAAAAGGAACAGTCACAAGGGTGAAATGCCTGCAAGCTGCATGGAAACTATTTTTAAAAACACTGAAATACAGGCTCAGACTAAATGTATACCCCAAATTAAGAATGAAAGCATAAGAGGACCCAAAAAAAAGCCACCATGGCTAAACAGCAGAGTAAAAGAGATGGCTAGAAGCAAAAAGGCATCCTTTTAAAAACTGGAAGTCAAATCCCACTGAGGAAAATAGAAAGGAACATAAACTCTGGCAAGTCAAGTGTAAAAGTATAATAAGGCAGGCCCAAAAAGAATTTTGAAGAGCAGCTAGCAAGAAACACAAAATCTAACCGCAAAAAATTTAAGTACATCTGAAGCAGGAAGCCTGCCAAACAATCAGTGGAGCGACTGGATGATCAGGGTGATAAGGAAGACAAAGCCATTGAAGAGAAGCTAAATGAATTCTTTGCATCCGTCTTCACTGCAGAGGATGTGAGGGAGATTTCCACAGATCTGAGGAACTGTGCCAGATTGAAGTTTCAATAGAGAAGGTTATGGAACAAACTGATAAATTAAACCATAATAAGTCACCTGGACCAGACAGTATTCATCCAAGAGTTCTGAAAGAACTCAAATATGAAATTGCAGAACTACTAACTATGGTATGTAACCTATTGCTTAAAAAGCCTCTGTACCAGATGACTACTGGGTAGCTAATGTAATGCCAGTTTTTTTTTTTTTTTAAAGGCTCCAGAGGTGATCCTGGTAATTTACAGGCTCGTAAACCTAACTTCAGAACCAGGCAAATTGGTTGACGCTACAGTAAAGAACAGTATTATTAGATTGATTATAAAAACTGAATTATATCAGTTGATATAGTGTACTTGGATTTTCAGAAAACACTTGTCAAAGGCTGTCAGTTGTTGTTTCTGTGTGTGTTCTCTCTGCATGGTGCCTGTACAGCATCCTTTGATCAAGTGGCCCAAGGAGTCCACAGACTGTTCAGTGGTGAAGGCACTCCGCCAGGTTTATTCCCGACAAAGCACGGTATTAGTGCCCTATAAGCGCTCAAGGTACACTTAATACATGTATGCCCATGACAATGGATCAGCTCTGTGAGCGGCTGGACTTTCCGATTTCCCCCTCCCTGCCTTGGCCAGACACCCCCTCTGTGACCCCTCTTTTATACACTGATACAAACATGTTAAATATTGCCCCTCTGATTTGGTTAGTTACCATCCTTTACTTTGTACCTGTAGGCTCAATCGAAACATCTCTATCCATCATCCTGATCTTGTCATATTGACAGGGGTCATTGTGTCCCTGTATCATCTTTGTGGGAGTGTGTTTACACCATAACCTTCTATCGGGGTGTTCTGGTGCTACCCTTCTGGAATGTGTTTATGTGAATACTCAGTGCCTAGGAGTGTTTGTGTTTGCAATGCCATTCTTGTTCTAGCCAAGCTCATGTATTGGATAGTGAACCTGCAAGCAGGCATCTACTTTGTAACAGGGCCTGACTTTTGCTCATAGTTTGACTCTTGCTAAGTTTGCTTTATCTCAACAGGGCCTTATGCCAGGTCTCGGGCTCTCTTTCTACTACAAAAAGGTCCCACTCCAAAAGATCATAGAATATCAGGGTTGGAAGGGACCTCAGGAGGTCATCTAGTCCAACCCCCTGCTCAAAGCAGGCACAATCCCCAATTTTTTTTTGCCCCAGATCCCTAAATGGCCCCCTCAAGGATTGAACTCACAACCTTGGGTTTAGCAGGCCAATGCTCAAACTACTGAGCTATCCCTCCCCCTTATCTTAAGCAAAATAAGCAGTCATGGGATAAGAGGGAAGGTCCTCTCAAGAATTAAGACGGGAAACAAAGGGAAGGAATAAATGGGCAGATTTCGCAATGGAAACAGGTAAATAGCAGGGTCCCCCAGGATCTGTACTGGGACCTGTGCTGTTCATTATATTCATAAATGATCTGGAGAAGGGGATAAACAGTGAGGTGGTAAAGTTTGCAGACTATACAAAATTACTCAAGATAGGGAAGTCCAAAGCTCACTATGAAAAGTTACAAAGGGATCTCACAGAACTGGGTGACAAAATATCAGAGGAAATTCAATGTTGATGAATGCAAAGAAGTGCACATGGGGAGGTGGAGAATAATGGGGTCTAAATCAGCGATTACCACTCAAGAAAGTGATCTTGGCGTTGTCATCATGGATAGTTCTCTGAAAACATCTGCTCAATATGATCGGCAATCAAAAAAGCTAACAATGTTAGGAACCAGTAGGAAAGGGATAGATAACAGAACAGAAAATATCGTCATGCCACTATATAAATCCGTGGTACACCTTGAATACTGCATTCTGTTCTGATTTGCTCCATCTCAAAAAAGATATATTGGAAAAGTTTCAGAGAATGGCAACACAAATTATTAGGAGGATGGAACATCTTCCGTTTTAGTCCCAGTCATTTTAATCTCTCCTGTTCATTTTAGAAAAGATATAACTAAGGCAGGGATATGATAGAGATCTAGAAAATCATGGTTAGTATAGAGAAAGTGAATAAGGAAGGTTACTTATTACTTCACATAACACATGAACTAGAGGTCACCCAGTGAAATTAATAGGTAGCAGGTTTAAAACAAAAGGAAGTACTTCTTCACACAGTACACAGTCAGCCTGGGAGACTTGTTGCTCGGGACTATTGTGAAGGCCAAAAGTATAACTCAGTTCAAAAAGATTTAGATAAGTTCATGGAGGATAGATCCATCAATGGCTGTTAGCCAGGATGGTCAGGGATGCAACCCCATGCTCTGGGTATCCCTAAACCAGCCCCAGCCTCTGGCAATCAAGAGGATGATGGGATGGGTCACTGAAGTATCTGACACAGGCTACTGCTGGAAGACAGGTTACTGGGCTAGATGTGCCATTGGCCATACTGGATCAGAACATTCTCATGTTCTTAAATTATTTTGAATTTTTTGTTTTAAAACGTTTTTAGATTTGAACATAATTTAAGATTTGAACCAATAGAAATGCTTGTGGGAGTGTACTTGTATCCATGACATCAAGAATAGACTTGACAGATTTTTGAAAACCATGTACAAATGTGTGTTCCACTGTCATATAGTATAAAGACATTTGAAAATCTTCCATTTATAAACTACTTAATCTCTGGATTCAAATGTCTTAGATCCTGTATCTAATACAGAGGTGGGCAAACTATGGCCCGCGGGCCACATCCGGCCCATGGAACCATTCTGCCCGGCCCTTGAGCTACTGGCCGGGGAGGCTAGCCCCTCCCCTGCTGTACTGCCTCCCCAGCAGTCACACCGCCATGGCTGGGTGGCGCGGCTGCCAGACATGCTGCTCTGAGCGGCATGGTAAGGGGGTCAGGGGTTGGATTAAGGGCCAGGAGGTCCCGGGGGGCAGTTAGGGACAGGGAGCAGGGGGGGTTGGATGGGGTCCCGGGAGGGAGAGTCAGGGGACAAGGAGTGGGGGGGAAGGGGTTGGATAGGTGGGGGAGGGTCTGAGGGGGGCAGTCAGGGGGCGGGAAGTGGGAGGGGCAGATATGGGACTGGCGCCAGGATGTTTGGGGCGGCACAGCCTTCCCTACCCAGCCCTCAATACAGTTTTGCAACCCCGATGTGGCCCTCGGTCCAAAAAGTTTGCCCACCCCTGGTCTAATATAACAATTTGTAACCAGGTACCTTTATCTTACAGTTAAGGATTTGGATTGGAGATGGGGGTGGGTGTTGATGTCAGGTGTAAATTTATGACTACAGTTAATCCTTGGTACTGATGAAAAATCAAACTTGTTTTGAACACAAGGAGGGTGAGGTGAACCTGTGACCACTCAAAATACTGTACATTTATAATAACAAGTCCAAACAGTTTTTTGGCTTTCTGGATAATCTGGTTTACTTGAGGATTTGACTCAAAACAGATTAATCTTTTTGTAAGGTAGCTCAGTCCTGGTCTTGTCTGGGATCAGCAAGAGGAGTAGAATTAATCTCTCCAGAAAGATTTGAGGAATACTGAAATTTTCGCTCTTCAGCTCTGATAATGAGACCACTTGAGAGCTCTTAGTTGTGCTGGTAATTGATCTTCACCTGAATATAGACATGCCGCTGGGTGACTGTCTAGTGATTAAGTGTGGGTATCTAGTTTATGTATTGAGGTTGTACAAAGATAGCGGAGAAGGCTGCTGTGCAAGGTTAGACCATGCAATTTGAGGGTTGTTTTTTTTTTAATTTGAATTATAAAGGTTACATATTGCTTCAGAATCTCAGACATCCATGAAAAACCTGCTGCACATTTAACTTGATCAATATGAATCCAGTGACAAGACACAGTTCAGTTCAATTAATGAGACTTCATTGAGCTATAAAAGTGTTGCAAAAGAGTAAGAAAGACAGACCTGCGTTGAGGCAGGTATAGTTTGCTGAGGATGGAGTTACGTGCTATGTTTTCTGTTTGATTCCCCACTGTCCATTTGTCATAATTGTCAATTCCTGACCCAACAGCAAGTTGCTACGCGTTGCAACACACCATTGCTACTCTATAATATGAAATCTATATGTAACAACCATACTAGTGGATAAAATCTAAAATTTCAGATATGTCGTCATAATCTTCAACTCACCCAAATCTGGGAACCATGAATATCATTCAGTTATATCCCAGTATTACGCTTTATTTCCCAGACTTGCTTGTAGTAGAATTACATGTCCAATGTCTTGCGCTATATCGCAATTGCAGATAAACCTAGGCCATGCTGGATGTTCGTTCTTTAAGTGTAACTCACTGTTTTAATACACCAATGAAACTTTCATTTCTTTTCTCCTGGCTTTCACTCTACTAGAAGAAACTATATTTTGCAAGTCTATATTTTAAAAAGAACAGATTGCAAAAGACTTTCTGGGAAATTCTTTATCCAGTTAATGTCCACTGTAATCCTTGGGTTCCCAAACAGGCACTACTGCACAATTAAAATCTGGATCACCTCATCAGTACGTTATGACCGATATCCTAATTTCCTGCAATATAATATGCTTGCTTCTAAAGAGCTGTGTGATCAGTTATAACTGCAGGCAGTTACATTTTTCATAGCCTTTGAAGAGGCCTGGTTATGCAGTCTGGCTTTCTGGGGATAGCTGTGTCGGCAGGGAGCTGTGCAGCCTGGAAAAACCCTGGCCCGGAGGGGGAGAGAGGTGCATGTCTACCCAAGCAGGGTGGGGACTGAGTAGTCCTCAAGGGACCACAGAGGGGAAATACAGGCGCAGTTGCCCTGACCTATGAAGTATAGCATGGCAGTGTGTGTGGGATGTATGACCATGTGAATTACTATAAGTGCGAACAGCAGTGAAAGCAAGTACCACAGAAGGGGAAAGCACACAGAAAAGTCTTGTTGTCCTTTTGGGAAAGAGACAGCAAAAAAAGAGGTAGGGAAAGCTAATTATGAATAGCTAAAGAAAAAGCAGCTACAAGAGCTATGCAGAGAAAGGCAGCTCAGTACTGAGAACTGTACAAAGACGCAGCTGGTTGACTTGCTGTAGTTGCATGACCAAAAGAGGAATGACTGTCCAGGTTCTCAGGGAACATCCAGTCCACTGGCAGAGTCCAGAGAAGGGAAAGGGGGTGGGGGGCGTGGGGGGATCTTGGAGTTGACTCCTTGAAGGGAGGCCAGAGAAAAGCTGACTGACAGCAACTGTGTTCCATTGGGATTGAAGGCACTGCTGCAACAGGAATTGTGGATGGATCAACCGTTAGAGCAGCAGAAGCAACAACTGGCAAGGCACAGAGTGCATCTGGAAATCCAGCTGCTTGCAGACCTGGAGCAAGAGAGAGGCAGCATCAGTGCAAGAGAGAAGAGAAGGAAAACTAGCACTAGGAGAGAGAGACAAGGATTGTCAATCTCAGCTCAAGGTGGAGAAACTGCACCAGGAGAACCATAGTCTGGTCCCAGTGGGTGGCATAGACTCCAAATTACTTCCTTGCTTTAGAGAGGGGGGATGACGTGGATGTGTTTCTAAATGCTTTTGAAATGGTGTGTGAATTGAATAAGCTGAGGAAGGATGACGTGGTATGGTATCTGGCTCTACTGCTGTCCAGGCCAAAGGCTTTGGGGGCATTTTCACCCTTACGGACCGAGGACTATAAAGGTTTGCAACAAAACTTTAAATTGGCCCCTGAAATATGTAGGAGAAGATTTTTGGGGAGTTTGGGGGGAAAAAGGGGACATGACCTCTGCTGAGGTTCAGCCCAGATTAGGGGTATGTAAGAAAGTGGGGAACTGGCTGGAGGGTTTCCATGATCAATGAGTCTGAGTTAGTGGGTTTAGAACCATTCTATAAACTCTGCCACCCCAACCTAAAATCTCAGTTAATAGACAGATCCTAGAAATGTAACTGCAGCTGGGAAATGGGCTTACCGTTACGTGGATAGGTTTTCTATCAAACACAGGCAGACTAACAGGAAAGGAATGTCATCAAAGAGCCCACGTGCAGACCTCCAGCCAGGGGAGGGAAGCCACTTCTGAGAAGCCCTGGGACAGGTTGAGGAAAAGCAGAGTTCAAATGTAGGCAGCTGGCTGTCTTTGCTCAAGATTGCCCATTCTGCCAGCTGAGGCCCAGTGCAGTGCTGGAAAGACCAGCTGTACTCCAATCTCACAGAGTTCCCATCTCAGAGGGAGAGTCACGCAGCCAGTCCACTGATGGCATATAATGTTTATGCTGAGTCATTCACATCCCAAACCACTGCTTCTGTGTCATGCTGCGCCCTGCTGGGTTGCAGATCCAGGGCTCACCAGTGGAAGTAGTTAATTGGAGACATTCATTAGATGGGGAGATACTGGGATTGCTAAGACTATAGTTAAGCCCCATGTCATGAAACCCCATCAAATGCTATCAGGGTTAAAATTCCCACCGTAAAAGTCTTTGCTCTACCTACAGCACAGATTTTTATACGGACCCAGGAAGGGTCAAGTGACCTGAATATTCCATTTAAAGAGTCATCTGTGGTGTCAAAATATCTGTGGTCAGATATGTTGAGTGAGGGAGAGACCTCAATTTAGTATCTACTTGCACTGACCAAAAATTCCCTTGTCTTTTTGTGGGGGAGGGATCCATTTGCCAGAAAAACTTTTGTTTTTATACTGGGTGTTAGTCTATGACTTAGTGACCCTCTGAGCCACATACGACAACCTTCAGAAGTTCAAGAACCGGAGCCCTGGCAGGCATGTCCCACGGGGTTGAAGTCTTGAGACCCCCCGCTCCTTTCTGGGCAGATGCCTCTACCCCACCACCTTGCTGCAAGGCAGAGGTCCTGAGCTTTCTCCTCCCCCACCCCCCACCCCAGTCTGCTAGATGGACAATGCGGAAGGGGGGTGACATGGAGGGGGAGCTCTGCGAGCCACACTTTAACTGTAAAAGAGCCACATGCAGTTTGCGAGCTACTGATTGGCCATCCCTGGTCTATGATGTTCAAAGGTGCCTAAAATCCCAGCCATAACTCACTTGGCTTAGCTTGCAGTGAAAATGCAGCTCTTATGTTCCTACCTAATTAAAAGCATCACTTCATTTTTTTTTCATTATTTACTTTATCTCCTGAAATCTTACTTACTTAGTTTATAATTTCAAAGGTTATTGAACCAGCTGGCAATCTTAGGACTGTCCGGCGTATTCTGCATGGGTTGCCACTTCATAAATCTTGTGCTTGGTCTATAGACCTTGAATTCTGAACTCTTTCCTACAGAAGCTCTATATTTAGTGCCTTGAGCAAGAGGGAATCAATGAGACATCCCACTGTTAATTGCTACGGTGATGAATGTGTAAATATCACTTGAATAATTTGTCAGCAAACCATGCTTGACTTAAGACTTGCCTTAAGTACATCTCAGTTCTTCAGTGCTGTATGCACACTTGTCTGACACTGCCACAGCTGAACTGTATATTGATTTCAACTACTTGGATTAAGGGTGGGTGAAACTGTTTTGAAGAACAAAACTTTCCTTTTGTGCTGTCCTTGCCATACCCTGCAGTTAGCTGGATGTGAATGTGTTGCTACTTTCTGAGGTGCAGTGGTATGAACAGTTTGGTAGTGCAATTACGTGGATAGTAATATCAGTATGGAAATCATGTTGACTAAGCTAAAGGCAAAGTTCCCAGTGGAAAAAGTAGCTTGGAAAAATAATTGTTCTAGATAAGAAATGGAAATTAAAAACAAAATATAGAATCACTGCTACTTGCCACTTTTGTCCAACTGCATGTCATTAAATCTCCCTCCCTGGCCGCCTTTATTTGTGTTTTGGTCTCTACAGACATCTGCTTATTTGTGGATGGGTTTGAGTTAGATTATTCTAAATGCCAAATATTATGCAGAACAGATGGTGTTTCATGGAGACTAATGGTGCACAGATTTAACTTTTAAGACCATTTCTCACTCTTAAATGCTCTCCCTCTTGACCAGCTCTAGGACAGAAATTCTTCAGAGGGCTCTCAGAGTTCAAGGTGAGGTAGCACATAACTATTTAGCATCTTAGCAATTGTTCTTTTGAGTCCACAAGGCTTGCATCCAGGGGAATAGTGGGACCAAAGTGTTACTCCCGCCATGTTCCTGTGTTTTGAGTCAGTGGGAATGCCACTCTGGTGAGATGACCTAGGTTATTTGAAGAGCTTCTCATGTTGCTCCAAAACTGCTACAGTTGGATTCTAAAGTGCCTTTGATATGTCTGCTCCCTGCTTTCTCTAAAATATCTATATTTGGTATAGGGAGGAAGAGATTCCCATCATTGATTTCCCAAACTCTATGGTGGTGGAGTGGATTCCCAACGGTGACAGTCAGTTTAAGGGGTAGAGAGAATGAGGAGCTTAATTAGGAGAGGGTACAGGGACAAGATGGGAAGTGAAGTTTCAGATTACACGAAAGCTTATGCTCAAATAAATTGGTTAGTCTCTAAGGTGCCACTAGTACTCCTTTTCTTGCTGCTAACTATGTATCTTCTTTCCCCCTTCCACTTCATCCCTTGGCCCGATTATTACTCTTCATGCTGTCAGTACTCCTATCTGAGTTCTCAGTCTGACTAGTGATTTCTTGACCAGGGTCATCAGATACAAGACTGATTCTCTGGGCTCCAGGAATCTAATCCTTTGGCTAGTGAATATAGCACCTTCTCTTACAGACTTTGGCCCAATCATGTACTCAGAAATCTTTGAAGCACTGAGGAATGCATCAACCAGTATGTGTGACTCAGACCCCTGTCGGTGGAAGCCTGTGAAAGGATGTCTTGCTAGAAGAAGGTCATTGCTGCTTTCACAGAGGGCAGCCTACTAGACCAGCCCAACCAGTTCGTGAGCTTTGCTCAGTGCAAATGACTTTTTAAAATACCACCTTGGCTCTAACTTTCTCTACTTGGGGGTTGAGAGAATATCTGAGCAGTCTCCAATTGCACCTGACCTCTGTCAATGTCCTTCCGATCAGGAGGTAGCACTGAGACAGTGCTGTTGGTCCTGTCACCCCAAATGGGCATCTGTGCCTACCAGGGCAGTTTGGATCAGTGTGAAGCTCTGGATACTGTCCATCATGACATTTTCATTGACTCACTTAAATGACTTGGCAAAAGGAAACACAACTAATCCAGCATCACTTGTTTCTTTGAACAGATGCTGCTACTCCTCCCTCAGAGCACTTACTTGTGGAGCGTGCAAGGCTGTCCTCTCTTCCCTTTATGCAATGTGTATTAGAGCTCTAAAAGAGATCACTGGACTTGAATGCCAGCAACATGCACACTATTTCAGCTCTGTCTCCTTCGAGTCAAATGCAGATAGTGCTATCACTTAGTTCTCCTAGTGACTAAGGCAATGTGTTAGCCCCTGAATAAAGGGCAATTGGCAAGACTGAATTGATCATGGGAAAAGAGAAACAAGTTGACACTTCCTGAAGTGTTGAATGATTTGCTTGATGGAGGCTGATGTCTTCCAATTGTAAAGATTTTGCAGGCTTAGTCTTGGGCCCTTAAGGATGCTTTGCTTCTCCTGGATACTCAGATGCTGTAGCTAGAAACATTTTTCCTTCCCTCTGTCGGCCAGGAATCTGCACCCCTTCCTGTTGTAGACTGACTTGCCCTTAGTGAGCCAGATGTTTCAACTCAAGAATCTGCAGCTGTTTGAACAGGCAGCAGCCTCTACTGTCTGTCTAGTAACACAGGCTACTGATTTCAGAGTAACAGCCGTGTTAGTCTGTATTCGCAAAAAGAAAAGGAGTACTTGTGGCACCTTAGAGACTAACCAGTTTATTTGAGCGTAAGCGTTCGTGAGCTACAGCTCACTGCTACTGAGAACACATTGCTCCAGTGTTCCATGCTCGGCACTGCCTCACAGTCCAGTGCCAGGTCCACTTCATGGCATATTTTGGTCCTTGGTTAAATACATGACTGCCATTCTCTGTGACTCATGATGACTGTTGCCATCAAAGGAGACTCTGGAACTGGCAGATCCCCATATGATGCTTACTCATCCCAGGTACCATGCTGCTTTTGTGGCAAGCCCTTGGCTTTGGAACTCCCTTCCAGAAGATAATGAACAAGTGTAGACCATACCACCTTCTGAATGGCATTGTGAACAGATGTCTTCCAGCTGAAGACTAGCACACGCACACATTCCATGCATTCTAGCAATGTGATAAGAGAGTGGAGAAGACTGTCCTGTGGACTGACTTTTGCTTTAAGTTTTGGGAGATATCCCGGTGATGGGTGCATATAAGTAAATACCAACTGAATCGGCTAGATAACGGTATCTAGTGGGCTTATGCCAGTGAACATTTCTTTTTGTTTACCATGACCATTTAAAAACATTGCTTCTAATGGATAATGTGGGAGCCCAGGAGCATCTCCATTAGTGGTGCGAGTTCCTCTTATAACTGCTTCAGTAGCTTTGCAGCTTTGTAGTTAATAAAATGGTCTTGATTTTTCACTGCTTTAACTTTGTTTAAAGCTAGATATAGAGGCTGCTGTAACTCATCTATCACATTCACATGCTTTTAGCATCAGTTAGTTCAAGTAGGTAAGAATTTCCTTAAACTCTAGTGATCAGATCCATTGCAAGTACCATACGCTTTCCCTTTTTTGAATAGTCAGTGGAGGAATTCTTTTCGTTGGCCCCTTCGATGACACACCTGCTGTGGGAGACACTCTGACTACATTCTCAACATATGTCCAAAATATTTTCATCTTTTCTGGCTAACTTTAGAAACAAGGGCTGGTTGAACTCTGACAAATCTCTGCATTTATTATGAATCCCATTATAACCTAGGATTTTTCTAAAGCATTTGCTCTTTTGTATCTTTTGTACTGGTCTCTGGCTAACAAGTGTCTGGTAATATTCCAAATGCTGAGTAAATGGCCCTAGCCACTGCTGCACTGCTGGAAAGTGGGGAATGAACCTGCTAAGTCCTATGGAGGGAAAAGGAGATAGGACCTAGTCCCTATGTGCTGGGCTAACCATCAAGCTCCTTAGTGAAGCAAGAGCCAGACTTTTAATCCACAGAGCAAAATTTGAATAGCTGTTGACTATCTTGGCCTGCTCCTTGAAGAGCTCCTTCTCCCCTCTTTGCGTAGTGAATGACATGGCAGCTTTAGATAATAGGTTGAACTTCATTTTCTCATTTGCTGATTTAAGCCAACCAGAACTTAACTAAAAGCACAACAGGACCTTTCTGAGTTAGTAACTAATGCCTATCACTGTGTATATATTTGCAGTGACATCCAGACGTGCGTACTAAAAATAGTTTAGTGTTTATGGTCTGTATGTATCTTAGAAACTGGGGGAGATTGAAAGGGGTGGGTGGGTTTGAGAACAGCATGTCCTACCAATCTCAATAGCTCAGTAGAATTACTCTACTCAGCACCACTACTGAATTCCTGTTTATTTTAAAAAGAAAAGGAGGACTTGTGGCACCTTAGAGACTAACCAATTTATTAGAGCATAAGCTTTCGTGAGCTACAGCTCACTTCCTCAGATGAGGAAGCTCACGAAAGCTTATGCTCTAATAAATTGGTTAGTCTCTAAGGTGCCACAAGTCCTCCTTTTCTTTTTGCGAATACAGACTAACACGGCTGTTACTCTGAAACCTGTTTATTTTAAAGTATTTTATCTATTTTTATCAATGTATATTTTCACACTTGCAGGAAATTATGGGAGGGAGTCAAATATTTAATGACTGTAGACACTCAGATTCAAAAAGTTAATTTGTGTTTCAACAGTTTGTAAAGCTTTAACTTCGTATATCAAAATATACAAAGTAAACATTCTTCAGTCAAACTCTTCAGTTCTCAAGCTGCAGTTTTCTTATCTGTAAATTTCAATTATCAATGGAAAGAGAGAGTGTGTGTGTGGTGAAATTTGACGTTTACTGATGATCTAATCCTAAATATATGGTTACCTCCACTAGTTATGTATGTGCTAACTGTGTTCTGTAAATAGCTACTTTAGTATTTTATTACAATCAGTCAGGGGTGACTGCCCCTACCCAGAGCTTTGTGAAATTTAGGAGGGGGGAACAAAATTAGCTCTATACCTATCAAGATTAATGTGACAAGGTTAGCTATTTTAAACCATTCTTTAATGTTGCTGTCTTGCTAGAGACACCTTGTATGACTGTACTGTTCTTCTACTAGCCTGGCTCTTTTTTACATATGGCTTATCTGATCCCAGACATTTTCTATCTGCCAGTTAGCAGGTAGAGACAGAATCCACTGTTTGGCTTTCTCCAGTGTGTGTACCTCCTAGCAGAGCTGCAAGCTTAGACTAGTTACTTGATCTTTGCCTTTCTTCCAAAGAATTTGGCAGTGGGTGGAGGATCTTCTGCAGTTTCTCTTTCAAGTGGCCCCACAGAGGCAAGTCAGTGACTTGCTGCATCTTTCCACTTTCTGACCTAAGGAGATTTGTTATAACTGTCCAAGGAGACTCTGGAATGAGTGATGCTTCAGCTAGTATTTGAAGTGAATGGTGTTTTGCCAACATCTGCATTGCAGGTTCATCCAGAACATATGACTGTTCATTAAAATTCTTAAGAACTGAAAGTGCTTGGATTATATTGGTGAGTGGGGAAAAAAACCCACTGAATTTGTTTTATTTCTTCCATGTGCTGGCAGTTTTAGACCTTCAGGTTGCATCAAAATTGAATCAACCCATGTATGACTTCCTCAGATCATCCTCATAATTGCCAAGTATCCTTACTCACCAACAATAAATAAAATCAGACATCCATACAGACATCTAATCTAATGCAACAATGGGGTTGAGAATTTAGTTTCTCAGTCAGGATATCCAGTTTCCAATAGTGTAGCAGTAAGGTTGGTATACAAGTGTTAACAAGTTCATATACTGTATTTGAGTTATATTTTTACAAGAGATGAGACCATAACACAAATCTAGATTGAAAAACTCCCCATAAATTTGGGAGCACCTAGAATCTAATAAGGTAATAAGTAGCAGTCAACAACAAAGAACAAATCATTTCAAGCCAACCTATTATCCTTCTTTGATAGGGTGACAAACTTGAGGAATAGGGGGGCATCAGTAGATATGATGTATCTCAATTTTTAGTAATGTTTTTGTTACTATCTCACGTGACCTTCTCATAAGCAAACTAGGGAAACATAGCCTTGGCAAGCCTACTGTAAGGTTTGGTGCACAGCTGTTCGGAAAACCATACTCCCCAGAGTAGTTATCAATGGTTCATAGTCCAGCTGGAAGGGCATATCGAAAGGGGTCCTGTAGGGGTCTGTCATGGGTCCAGTCAGGGCCGGTGCAAGGAGGTTTCACACCCTAGGTGAAACTTCCACCTTGCGCCGCTCCCCGCCGCCCCCTCCCCTCGGCCCGGGGAGCCCCCCCTGCGGCAGCTCCCCACCCCAGCTCACCTCTGCTCCACCTCCTCCCCGAGCACACAGCTGCTTCTCCCACCTCCCAGGCTTGCGACACCAATCAGCTGTTTGGTGCGCAAACCTGGGAGAGAGAGAAGCAGAGCGGGGCGGTGCTCAGGGGAGGAGGTGGAGCAGAGGTGAGCTGGGGCAGGGAGCGGTTCCCCTGTGCGCCCCTGACCCCCTTACTTGCTGCAGGCAGCCCTCTCCGCGCCTCCCTGCTCCAGCTCACCTCCACTCCACCGCTGCCCCCAACCACTTTGCGCCCTAGGCGACTGCCTAGTTCGCCTAGTGGTTGCACCAGCCCAGGGTCCAGTTCTAATCAATATTTTAATAAATGACTTGGATAATGGCATAGAGAGTACACTTAATTTTTGTGGAAGATATCAAGCTGAAAGGAGTTGCAAGCGCTTTGAAGGACAGGATTAAAAGTCAAAGTGATCTTGACAAACTGGAGAAATGGTCTGAAATAAACAAGATGAAATTCAATAAGGACAAATGCAAAATACTAGAGTTAGGAAGGAATAATCAGTTGCACAAATATAAAATTGGAAACGACTGCCTAGAAGGAGTACTGCAAAAAAGGATCTGGGGGTTATAGTGGATCACAAACTAAATAGGAGTCAGCAAAGTGAATGCTATTCTTGGAAGTATTAGCAGGAGTGTTGAAAGCAAGACACGAGATGTAATTCTTCCACTCAGCACTAATAAGGCCTCAACTAAAGTACTTTGTCCAATTCTGGGCACCACGTTTTCAGAAAGATTTGGACATAATGATTAAAGGTCTAGAAAACTTGGCCTACGAGGAAAGATTGGAAAAAATTGGGTTTGCTCAGTCTGGAGAAGAGAAGACTGCATGGGGGATATGGTAAGTCTTCAATTTCTAAAAGGTTGTTATAAAGAGGAGGATGATAAATTGTTCTTACCTACTGAGGACAGGACAAGAAGTAATGGGCTTAAATTGCAACAAAGGAGATTTAGTCTGACATTAGGAAAATATTCCTAATTGTAAGGGTAGTTAAGCACTGGAACAAATTACCTAGGGAAGTTGTGGAATCTCTGTCACTGGAAGTTTTTAAGAACAGATCAGACAAACATCTGTCAGGGTTGGCCTAGATCAGGGGTTCTCAAACTGGGGGTGGGACCCCTCAGGGGTTGCGAGGTTATTACATGCGGGGGGGTCACAAGCTGTCAGCCTCCACCCCAAACCCTGCTTTTTCTCCAGCACTTATAATGGTGTTAAATATATTAAAAAGTGTTTTTAATGTATAAGGGGGGGGGGTCGCACTCAGAGGCTTGCTGTGTGAAAGGGGTCACCAGTACAAAAGTCTGAGAACCCCTGGTCTAGATAATACTCCAGTCTTGCCTCAGTGCAGGGGACTGGACTAGATGACCTATTGATGTCCCTTCCAGTTCTCCATTCTATGATTTGAGGAAACTGGGGGAAAGTTTGAAGCCAGCTCTAAATTCTGTGGCTTGAGCCTGTCTCTAGGTTTTTGTAGCAACTGTAACTCTCCCCATTTCTTGCATGTTTGTAGCTGTGTTAAAACACAAGTGCAGTGTTGCTGAGTTGGGGCTGCAATGTAAACCCTGACTTTTGAACTTCCTGACTCCTGTGTGTCAGAGGAAAAGAGAAGGTGCTGATATAGTTGATTGTCAAGGTTCCTTCCCCACTCTGAACTCTAGGGTACAGATGTGGGGACCTGCATGAAAACCTCCTAAGCCTACTTTTACCAGCTTAGGTTAAAACTTCCCCAAGGTACAAATTAATTTTACCCTTTGCCCTTGGATTTTCACTGCCACCACCAAACTTTAACTGGGTTACTGAAAAAACGTAGTTTGGAAACATCTTTCCCCCCAAAATCCTCCCAACACTTGCACCCCACTTCCTGGGGAAGGTTTGGTAAAAATCCTCACCAATTTGCATAGGTGACCACAGACCCAAACCCTTGGATCTTAGAACAATGAAAAAGCATTCAGTTTCCTTACAAGAAGACTTTTAATAGAAGTAAAGGAATCACCTCTGTAAAATCAGGATGGTAGATACCTTACAGGGTAATTAGATTCAAACATAGAGAATCCCTCTAGGCAAAACCTTAAGTTACAAAAAAGACACACAGATAGGAGTATTCATTCTATTCAGCACAGCTATTTTCTCAGCCATTTAAAGAAATCATAATCTAACACATACCTAGCTAGATTACTTACTAAGTTCTAAGACTCCATTCCTGTTCTGTCTCCGGCAAAAACATCACACAGACCCTTTGTATTTCTCCCTCCTCCCAGCTTTTGAAAGTATCTTGTCTCCTCATTGGTCATTTTGGTCAGGTGCCAGCGAGGTTACCTTTAGCTTCTTAACCCTTTACAGGTAAGAGGATTTTTCCTCTGGCCAGGAGGAGTTTTAAAGGGGTTTACCCTTCCCTTTCTATTTATGACATAATACTGCAGATTTTTGGGTGACAGCCATTGAGTGCAGTGTGACTTGGCTTCAGCAAAAGTTACAGCTCCTGAGGCAGGAGAGGGAGGCAGGTGCTCAAGTTAGGACATGCCAAAATTGACGCTGGATGTGTAACTTCAAGTGTGCTTCTTTTTGCAAATGCAGCATTACTACACAGCTTTTAATTACATGATAACCTACTATTTTCCAGATAACTCAGTGTAGTATCATGCAAAGATACACAGATAACATCTTTATAATATTTTCATTCCTTCGTATACTTGCGGCATTGTCGTGGTCCAGCTGATCTTTATTGCCTTACTTTTTTAATACAGGATCGCCTACCTACCAGGTATGTGGGGGTGTTTTTTTGTTTTTTCATAACTTAAATCCTATTTTCTTGTTAACCAATAACTCGTCCTCCCTTAAGAACTGCTCAGGAGATGGGGCAGTTAACTAAAGCTAACTTAGTTGCTGACTTAATGGTCTATGTACCCCAGTCAATGTTCAGCTATTTTCTATGTTCTTAAGTCCTTCTTTCACAACATATTACAGCTTATTTACTTTAAATGACTTTTGTGGACTTGGGCATACATGGAACAGTACACGGTACTGCAAGATGCTACATATGTTTATGTAAGTCAGCAGGAAAAATACAGTACATTGTGCTGGTATGTGATCATTGTAATGCATAAGCACAAGTGGTCAGTCATGCACCTATATGCAATGTCTTTTTACTTCTAAACTGTGCAAATTTGATGTAGAGTAACAGCCATAAAATTCCATAATGCTATTTTTAGAGTGACACTTTAAATTTACAGTGCTATTTCCCATTCCAAGTATCAGGAAGGCTAAGGTAAAGCCATAGTGCAGCAAGTTAAATGTATGTATGTATGTTTGTTTTAAAGGTAGCAGCTTCTTGTGAGTTACTCTAAAATGAGCAGTAGGAGCGGTTGCAAATACTTATTCATCTGACACTTTGGGGTGCTAACAGATTTTTGTAATCGATTTATTTAGGCAGTTTTAACAAGTTTGCAAACCTTTGCCATGTTAACCTCCGAAACAAAACAATCATTACAACAGCTAGCTTTTGTACAGAGACAGTATATGGGAATACAGTCATCAGATCTTTCTATTTAACTGGTGTTACCATCTTAGAGTGAACATCATTGCAACACCTGTAATATGTCATTTCTACTGATTTTTATTAAATTGAGTGAAATCTCTCTCTCTCTCTCTCCACATTTAACAGATCAGGCATGTCTCTCCAATATCTCACAGCTTGTTGGTTGAGCCCCGGACAGGCATCATGCCTAATCTGGCAGGCCAAGTGCTCTTTGAAATTGTGGCCCTCAAAGTCCAAACTCATAGTCTCAATTTTTGTGTCTTCACTCTTTGAATATCGGTGGACAATGGCAGGGAGTTTAGAGGTTAAATCATTTGTATTTCTTTTTATGTTCCTCTTGGGTCCTAGGGCTCTCTGACCTAGCACTGGTGTGTGGTCTGTTCTACTGGTATTTTTTGTTTTGTTTTTTGTTTTGTTGTGTTTAAGGTTCGCCAGCTGTGTCTCTTGCGGGCGGGCCACCCCCCCCCCTTTTTTTAAAGCCATAGTCCTTGGGACAATGGGAAATAGAACCAAATCCATTGGGATAATGGGTAAGAAGGATAGATGGGAGCACAGGCACCGACTTTTGAAAGTACTGGGGAGGGGGGTGCTTGACCTCTGGCTCTGCACCTGGCCCTGCACCCACCCCACCCCACCCCACCCCACCTTTTCCTGCCCAGTTCCTCCCCTGAGCATGCCGCATCTTCGCTCCTCTCCCCCAGCCTCCTGCATGCCGCGAAATAGCTGATTGTGGCGGGAGGGAGGGGGAGGCACTGACCCACAGGGCCCGCCAGGCAGGAGGCACTGGGGAGCATGGGAGACTGTCGGTGGGTGCTCTGCACCCTCCATTTTTTCCCCATGGGTGCTCCAGCCCCAGAGCACCCATGGAGTCAGTGCCTATGGATGGGAGACGTGGAGATCTTCCTGCCCTGTGTTGGCCTTCCAGTGCTCCTGTTCGTTCATGATCTGCAACTTGCAGCAGAAGTCTCCTGCACAGGAGCCCACAGCAGGGACAACTAGAAGTATTCCTATTCCTTCACTTTGGCAAGGAATACTTGGAGACCTCATACAAATCTGCAAGGTCAAGGTGGTCTGACTCAGATGCAACAAAAGGAGCCCTGCTGCCTGGTAATACTAGGAGGAGTTTGTTTCGGCACACACATTGGAGAAAACGCCCTTCGAAGGCTGCCTGTTTTCTACTTTGCTATACAACAGTTATTTGTGAAATACATGTCTAAAGGATGGACCATCACAAGCGGTCTTCTGACTTATGTCAGGAAAAAAGTTACAGCCATTTCTCTACAAGGGAGACCATCATAGACTATAGTTAAAGCTGCTCAGCAACTGGAATTAGTTTCATAGGTAATCTCAAAAATTTCCCATGAAACACGTTCCGAAAATTGTTTTGATGGAATCATTGAAATGTAGGACTGGAAGGGACCTTGATAGGTCATCACTAGTCCCCTGCACTGAGGCAGGACTAAGTATTACCTAGACTTAGAATCATAGAATATCAGGGTTGGAAGAGACCTCAGGAGGTCATCTAGTCCAACCCCCTGCTCAAAGCAGGACCGATCCCCGACTAAATCATCCCAGCCAGGGCTTTGTCAAGCCTGACCTTAAAAACTTCCAGGGAAGGAGATTCCACCACTTCCCTAGGTAACGCATTCCAGTGTTTCACCACCCTCCTAGTGAAAAAGTTTTTCCTAATATCCAACCTAGACCTCTCCCATTGAGACCATTACTCCTTGTTCTGTCATCAGCTACCACTGAGAACAGTCTAGAGCCATCCTCTTTGAAACCCCCTTTCAGGTGGTTGAAAGCAGCTATCAAATCCCCCCTCATTCTTCTCTTCTGAAGACTAAACATCCCCAGTTCCCTCAGCCTCTCCTCATAAGTCATGTGTTCCAGTCCCCTAATCATTTTTGTTGCCCTCCGCTGGACTCTTTCCAATTTTTCCACATCCTTCTTGTAGTGTGGGGACCAAAACTGGACACAGTACTCCAGATGAGGCCTCACCAATGTCAAATAGAGGGGAACGATCACGTCCCTCGATCTGCTGGCAATGCCCCTACTTATACATCCCAAAATGCCATTGGCCTTCTTGGCAACAAAGGTACACTGTTGACTCATATCCAACTTCTCGTCCACTGTAACCCCTAGGTCCTTTTCTGCAGAACTGCTGCCTAGCCATTCGGTCCCTAGTCTGTAGCGGTGCATTGGATTCTTCCGTCCTAAGTGCAGGACTCTGCAATTTTCCTTGTTGAACCTCATCAGATTTCTTTTGGCCCAATCCTCCAATTTGTGTAGGTCCCTCTGTATCCTGTCCCTACCCTCCAGCGTATCTACCACTCCTCCCAGTTTAGTGTCATCTGCAAACTTGCTGAGGGTGCAATCCACACCATCCTCCAGATAATTTATGAAGATATTGAACAAAACCGGCCCCAGAACCGACCCTTGGGGCACTCCACTTGATACCGGCTGCCAACTAGACATGGAGCCATTGATCACTACCCGTTGAGCCCGACAATCTAGCCAGCTTTCTATCCACCTTATAGTCCATTCATCCAGCCCATACTTCTTTAACTTGCTGGCAAGAATACTGTGGGAGACCGTGTCAAAAGCTTTGCTAAAGTCAAGGAACAACACGTCCACTGCTTTCCTTTCATCCACAGAGCCAGTTATCTCATCATAGAAGGCGATTAGATTAGTCAGGCATGACTTGCCCTTGGTGAATCCATGCTGACTGTTCCTGATCACTTTCCTCTAAGTGCTTCAGAATGGATTCTTTGAGGACCTGCTCCATGATTTTCCTAGGGACTAGGTGAGGCTGACTGGCCTGTAGTTCCCAGGATCCTCCTCCTTCCCTTTTTTAAAGATGGGCACTACATTAGCCTTTTTCCAGTCATCTGGGACCTCCCCCGATCGCCATGAGTTTTCAAAGATAATGGCCAATGGCTCTGCAATCACATCCGCCAACTCCTTTAGCACTCTCGGATGCAACGCATCCAGCCCCATGGACTTGTGCTCGTCCAGCTTTCCTAAAAAATCCCGAACCACTTCTTTCTCCACAGAGGGCTGGTCACCTTCTCCCCATGCTGTGCTGCCCAGTGCAGTAGTCTGGGAGCTGACCTTGTTTGTGAAGACACAGGCAAAAAAAGCATTGAGTACATTAGCTTTTTCCACATCCTCTGTCACTAGGTTGCCTCCCTCATTCAGTAAGGGGCCCACACTTTCCTTGACTTTCTTCGTGTTACTAACATACCTGAAGAAACCCTTCTTGTTACTCTTAACATCTCTTGCTAGCTGCAACTCCAGGTGTGATTTGGCCTTCCTGATTTCACTCCTGCAAGCCCAAGCAATATTTTTACACTCATCCCTGAGTCATTTGTCCAATCTTCCACTTCTTGTAAGCTTCTTTTTTGTATTTAAGAGCAGCAAGGATTTCACTGTTAAGCCAAGCTGGTCGCCTGCCCTATTTACTATTCTTTCTACACGTTTCAGAGTAACAGCCGTGTTAGTCTGTATTCGCAAAAAGAATACTATATTCCTGGACACTACAGTACTAATAAACAATGGTCACATAAACACCACCCTATACCGGAAGCCTACTGACCGCTATTCCTACCTACATGCCTCCAGCTTTCACCCTGACCACACCACACGATCCATCGTCTACAGCCAAGCTCTGCGATACAACCGCATTTGCTCCAACCCCTCAGACAGAGACAAACACCTACAAGATCTCTGTCAAGCTTTCTTACAACTACAATACCCACCTGCGGAAGTGAAGAAACAGATTGATAGAGCCAGAAGAGTTCCCAGAAGGACAGGCCTAACAAAGAAAATAACAGAACGCCACTAGCCGTCACCTTCAGCCCCCAACTAAAACCCCTCCAATGCATTATTAAGGATCTACAACCTATCCTAAAGGATGACCCAGCACTCTCACAAATCTTGGGAGACAGGCCAGTCCTTGCCTACAGACAGCCCCGCAACCTGAAGCAAATACTCACCAACAACCACATACCACACAACAGAACCACTAACCCAGGAACTTATCCTTGCAACAAAGCCCGTTGCCAACTGTGTCCACATATCTATTCAGGGGACACCATCACAGGGCCTAATAACAACAGCCACACTATCAGAGGCTCGTTCACCTGCACATCCACCAATGTGATATATGCCATCATGTGCCAGCAATGCCCCTCTGCCATGTACATTGGTCAAACTGGACAGTCTCTACGTAAAAGAATAAATGGACACAAATCAGATGTCAAGAATTATAACATTCATAAACCAGTCGGAGAACACTTCAATCTCTCTGGTCACGCAATCACAGACATGAAGGTCGCTATCTTAAAACAAAAAAACTTCAAATCCAGACTCCAGCGAGAAACTGCTGAATTGGAATTCATTTGCAAATTGGATACTAATTTAGGCTTAAATAGAGACTGGGAGTGGCTAAGTCATTATGCAAGGTAGCCTGTGTCCTCTTGTTTTTTCCTCCCCCCCCCACCCCCCAGATGTTCTGGTTTAACTTGGATTTAAACTTGGAGAGTGGTCAGTTTGGATGAGCTATTACCAGCAGGAGAGTGAGTTTGTGTGTGTATGGGGGTGGGGGGGATGTGAGAAAACCTGGATTTGTGCAGGAAATAGCCCAACTTGATTGTCATGAACATTGTGTAAAGAGTTGTCACTTTGGATGGGCTATCACCAGCAGGAGAGTGAATTTGTGTGGGGGGGGGGGGGTGGAGGGTGAGAACCTGGATTTGTGCTGGAAATGGCCCACCTGATGATCACTTTAGATAAGCTATTACCAGCAGGACAGTGGGGTGGGAGGAGGTATTGTTTCATATTCTCTGTGTATATATAAAGTCTGCTGCAGTTTCCACGGTATGCATCCGATGAAGTGAGCTGTAGCTCACGAAAGCTTATGCTCAAATAAATTGGTTAGTCTCTAAGGTGCCACAAGTACTCCTTTTCTTTTTGCGAATACAGACTAACACGGCTGTTACTCTGAAACCTGTCTTACAGTTTGGAAGTTTTTCCTAATGTCTAGCATAAATCTCCCTTGCTGCAATTTTAAGCCCATCACTTCTTGTCCTGTCCTCAGTGGTTGAGAAAGGAGATACGTTTTTCTCCTTTATAAAACAACCTTTTATGAATTGAAGTCTGTTATCATGTACCCCTCAGGCTTCTCTTCTCCAGACTAAACAAACCCAATTTTTTCAATCTTTCCTCTTAGGTCATGTTTTCTAGACCTTTAATCATTATGTCCACATCTTTCTTGAAGTGTGGTGCCCAGAACTGGACAAAATACTCCAGTTGAGGGCGTATCAGTGTTGAATAGAATTGCTTCTCATGTCTTGCTTAAACATTCCTGCTAATACATCCCAGAATGATGTTTGCTTTTTTTGCAACAGCATTACATTGTTGACTCATATTTAGTTTGATCCACTAACCACCATATCCTTTTCTGTGGTACTCCTTTCTAGGCAGTCACTTCCCATTTTGTATTTGTGCAATTGGTTATTTCTTAAGTGTAGTACTTTGCATTTCTCCTTTTTGAATTTCATCCTATTTATTTCAGCCCATTTCTCCAGTTTGTCAAGATCACTTGATTTTAATACTGTCCTTCAAAGTACTTGTAACCCCTCCCAGCTAGATATTGTTCACAAACTTTATAAGTATACCTCTGTACCATTCTCTACAACATTTATGAAGACCTTGACTAGAACTAGACCTATGACAGATCCCTGCAGGACCCTACTTGATATGTCTTTCCAGATTGACTCTGAACCATTGATAACAACTACTCTGACAATAGTGTCATTGTGATTCATTTAGTTTAGATTGTTGCATAATTTCAATTTAATATTTTAATGTCTATATATAAATATTAAGTATCTAAAATTTACAATTAAATGTTGTGTATATAATAAATATAATATATATCATATTATATCAAAGTCAAAGCAAAATGAAACCAGTCAAAATATTCAAATCTTTTCCCATCAAAAAATTAATCAATTGATGCATTCCAGCTAAAAGTTTCATCTTACACAAAACTATGTATTTTTAAATGGAAAACTGTTGCCATGAAAACTCTTTGACCAGCTCTAACTATAGTATTTGCTTGTAATAGAGCACTACTTTCAGAATCCTATACTCTGGGGAATTTGTATAAGGGATGCAACTTATTGTACTGGCAACTACCAAGCATTCAGAAATCGTGAGTCAGGACCCCCCAAAATTGCACTAAAACTTTGTCTTATTTGCCTCTTTTGAGCCTTTAAGATTCATGTTTTCCAACTCTTCTCCATAACCATGAAACCTAGAAACTTCCCACCCCCACCCACACATAATCACATGACTGTAGGACCTGGGGCTTTAAATAAAAAAAAAAAAAAACCCAAATAACACATGCCAGATAAAATCACTGGAGTTGGCAATGATACTGTACTGAAAACATTATTGTGCTAATAGTCTAAATGTTTATCTTTTTGTGCCTAGTGCAGTCAATTTTGGCTTCTATGACTAGACTTGGAGGCTGCTCCACTGGGGCCTGTGGGTGCTACTGCAGTACAAATGTTTAAAAATAATAATGAGGTGGAGTACTCTTACGGGTAGCCCACTTTCTGTGCTTCAGGGAGAGGCATGTCAAACTGCTGGGCAGGGCTGCATATGTCATCTTGCCAATGTTGAGAAGGTACGTGTTTTTTGAGCCCTGACTTTGTCTCTAAACTCTTTGGGTTAGAGAGTAGAACTCTGTTTGAATCCAAATTCAGTTCTGGCTATTCTTTGGTCAGGAATTGGGATCTGAACGCAACTATAAAATCTCTGAAATTATTATGGAGGAAGCAGCTTTGTGCGCTTCGGAGTGGTTTGATTTTTTTTTTAAAAAAGCAAAAAGGAAACCTTGATTTAAGATGTTGTTTTTAGCTATTCTGAAAGAAATGTTGATTCTCATTGGTTGGTAGCTACTTAATTAAAGGTGTCAGAGTAACAGCCGTGTTAGTCTGTATTCGCAAAAAGAAAAGGAGTACTTGTGGCACCTTAGAGACTAACCAATTTATTTGAGCATGAGCTTTCGTGAGCTACAGCTCACTTCATCGGATGCATTCACACACACAGAATGCATCCGATGAAGTGAGCTGTAGCTCACGAAAGCTCATGCTCAAATAAATTGGTTAGTCCCTAAGGTGCCACAAGTACTCCTTTTCTAATTAATTAAAATTTTGGTTTGCAATTAAATAAACCTTTTACACTAAACTTAGTACTTTTGCTAATCAGGAGGATATGCTAGACCTATATACATTATTTAACTTCTGTATTTTAACATAATCTGAATTTTTATTAGAAAATGGTGAATGATGCATTTCTTATTTACTAGATTTATGTTTGTTTATGATTTGTGACAAATTCTATATGGATGAAAATTAGAATTTAAAATTGTGTTTTTATTAGTTTTATTTAAGTGGAAAAATTACATATCCAGCACAAGAGGGAATATTTTAACTGATTTAATAAACAAAGGAAGTCTCTGCAGTTAGTGAACTGAACTGATTTGTTTCTGGTCACCATGTCCTTCAGGATTTTAGAGCTAGTAAATCTCATCCTCTCTCTCGCCTAGTTTTTTTATTATTATTATTATTATTATGATTAATTATTATTCATAGATTGGAAAAGGAAAACAAGCTATTCTGCTTTTTCAAATCCCAGTTGGTTTCTCAACTTTGAGTGAATTAATCATTGAACTGAATTGGTTGAGAAAATATTTTCTTTGTTTCAGTTTATTTTACAGCTGTAGAAGAGGCTACTGCTGTCAAAAGCTGGTTTCACGTGTTGTCAAACTCTTGTTTCAGGTACTTAGCCAATGATTGCCACCAGTTCCATGGCTTGAAGTTTCAAAAAAAGTCAGCAGCAAGCATGTACTGCTTAATATTATGTATTTAATTTAAACAATTTTAGTAGATTTGAGTAAGTTTAGGCTTTAACATAGGTTGGCCTAATTTCCAATTTAATGGTAAATAGGTTTTTTTAAATAAATAAAAATTAGATTTTTTATTTTAATATTTATTTATAAATCGTGGATTTTTATCCACCCTGGCTCTTAAGAGGAGGATTCTCTTCAGTTAGCCCATGTAGAGCCAGATTTATAGTTCATTATAGTATCAAGAACGTGATAAACACGTTCTTGTCTCTGACAAATACACACTTTACCTTCACATATTTTAAGGCCAGAAGGGACCCTGATCTAATCTGACCTCCTGCATATCACAAGCCATTGAATTTAGCTCAGCAATTCTTGCATCAAAGGCTTTTCACCTGGCCAGCATGCTGAAGTGGCTCAGTTAACCAGTCCTAGGGAAATGTACTCCATGATCTTCCCAGTGATTGTGTGAAGTGGTGCTTCCATGCAAACAATAAATTTACAGTATATTACAGTTGCTTTCAAAACTTGCTGATCATGTAAGTGAACACCTGATATTCCAATGATTCTCTGCAAACCTACCTTGGCAGTGAATTGGAGGGCTCAAAAGAAGGGGGTTCAGAGAGTGAGCATTGGCAGAACATCTAGACGCTGCTTCTCTTATTGGAGTCTATCAGTAAGTTAAGAAAGTAAGCCAGATATAGAAGATACAAGAGAACACTGTTTATTCTACTGAAAGACGATTCTGGAGGGACTTTTAGTTAGACATCCAGGTGTTGGATCAAGAACAGATGCATAATGGGGGGGTGGCACATTAGTTGAGACTGAAGACAAGATAAAGGAAGAATGTGGAAACAAGGAATAGTAATAAGATAAAGAGAGGATGTGTGTGTGTGTGTGTGTGTGTGAAGCTAGTCAACCTAGACCTCTCTTATAAGATGGAAAATCAGATAGAAGAAAGGGACTAATGATCGACTGTAGCTGGCTAAGTGAGCAAAAGCTGAAAGGACGCTACTAAAAAAAAAGAACAGGAGTACTTGTGGCATCTTAGAGACTAACAAATTTATTTGAGCGTAAGCTTTTGTGAGCTAAAACCCACTTCATCAGATGCATGCAGTGGAAAATACAGTAGGAAGATAGATATATATACACAGAGAACATGAAACAATGGGTGTTATCATACACACTATAATGAGAGTGATCAGTTAAGGTGAGCTATTACCAGCAGGAGAGGGGAAAAAAACCTTTTGTAGTGATAATCAAGATGGGCCATTTCCAGCAATTGACAAGAATGTGTGAGGAACAGTGGGGGGTGGGGGGGAATAAACATGGGGAAATAGTTTTACTTTGTGTAATGACCCATCCACTCCCAGTCTTTATTCAAGCCTAATTTAATGGTGTCCAGTTTGCAAATTAATTCCAATTCAGCAGTCTCTCGTTGGAGTCTGTTTTTGAAGTTTTTTTGTTGTAATATTGCGACTTTTAGGTCTGTAATCGAGTGACCAGTGAGATTGAAGTGTTCTCCGACTGGTTTTTGAATGTTATAATTCTTGACGTCTGATTTGTGTCCATTTATTCTTTTACATAGAGACTGTCCAGTTTGACCAATGTACATGGCAGAGGGGCATTTCTGGCACATGATGGCATATATCACATTGGTAGATGTGATATTAAAAAAAAAAAAAAAAGGAAGAGGGGAAAATCATGCTAGCCTAGGTGCTATAATTATGGTCACAGGAAAAGCTACTTTGATAAATAAGCGGATAAAAATAAACTTTGGAGGATGGCTGAAAAGTGACCCGTTGACACTATTAACATAATCACATTTCTAAATAGCTTTTTTTTTTTTAAATGGTTACTGTTGCCCAATAACTCACAATGCAAATCTAGTTTCAAAGGGAAACTGTCTCCAACTTGCAAATTCAAATAGAATTCTGCATCTTGCTTTTTAGGTGACTTCAGGATAAAAAGGTTTAGTTAGTGCTGGTCAGGAATCAGAGTACCTGTCTTCCAGCAGGACCTTGTCATTATGCCCAAGCACTAATTGGAAAGCCTGTATACCTGGCTTCTTTCCACTCCTTTAAAGGAACAGCATTTGGGATTTTGGAACCTTTAGATGTGAAATGTTTGTTTACCTAATCCGTGTCACGTGAGTTCTAATAAAGATACTTGGATACTGTGGTGAGACTCTAAAACAATAAGCAAACTTTACGAAGTTTATATGCTTTGCCTCTCTACTTTAAACACCCATCAACTGCTCTTCTCAGTCTCATGCCCTTCATATCCTGGGATGCTGGTCTCTGTAGCCATCCTTTCTGTCTCAACCCCTTCCCATCCACACAGTTGGCATCTTTTTTCTACTTCCATCCTTCCCACTCCATGGGATGGCCTCTCTCCTGGAGCTCAGTTTGAGGATTCCTCCTATTTCATATATCTGGTTAGTACAGTTTGTGTCTGATGGGGCTTCACATATTTTCCCATAACTTCTAGTCTGTGATGGCACAGGGTGGTGAGAGAACATCTAAACTCGGTGGGGCCACCTAGTATATTTCTGTTTTGGGGTGTTAGCCAATGAGGAGGAATATGGGGCGTAATGATGCCAGAAACACTTTGCTATCTCTAACTAGAAGGAAAAAACGATGTTGCTTCTGTAGACCGAGCACGTGGTACACATCAGGGGTGTTTCTTGCATGCCTCCATTTCCCTCCTCCCTTCCTTTCCCCCGTCAAGGTTCCTTCCCCACTCTGAACTCTAGGGTACAGATGTGGGGACCTGCATGAAAACCTCCTAAACTTACTTTTACCAGCTTAGGTTAAAACTTCCCCAAGGTACAAACTATTTTACCTTTTGCCCTTGGACTTTCACTGCCACCACCAAATGTCTAACCGGGTTTATTATTGGGAAAGAGTAGTTTGGAAATGTCTTTCCCCCCAAAATCCTCACCAAAACCTTGCACCCCCCTTCCTGGGGAAGGTTTGATGATAATTCTCACCAATTTGCATAGGTGACAACAAACCCAAACCCTTGGATCTTAAGAACAATGAAAAAAGCATTCAGTTTCTTACAAGAAGAATTTTAATGGAAGAAAAAGTAAAAAGAATCATCTCTGTAAAATCAGGATGGTAAATACCTTACAGGGTAATTAGATTCAAAACATAGAGAATACCTCTAGGAAAAACCTCAAGTTACAAAAAGACACAAAGACAGGAATATCCATTCTATTCAGCACAGCTTATTTTCTCAGCCATTTAAAGAAATCATAATCTAACGCATATCTAGCTAGATTACTTACTAAATTCTAAGACTCCATTCCTGTTCTGTCCCTGGCAAAAGCATCACACAGGCAGACCCAGACCCTTTGTTTCTCCGCCCACTCCAGCTTTGAAAGTATCTTGTCTCCTCATTGGTCATTTTGGTCAGGTGCCAGCGAGGTTATCCTAGCTTCTTAACCCTTTACAGATGAAAGGGTTTTTCCTCTGGCCAGGAGGGATTTTAAAGGTGTTTACCCTTCCCTTTATATTTATGGCACCCCCCTCCCCCCTGAGCTGTTTGTGTGTGACTTGCAGTAACCTGTGTTCCCTCTGACAAAGCCAAGGGCTCTGTCTCCCCTTCCCTCTTCCCTACCATGGCAGGGGCCCTATGTGCCCCCACCCCACCCCATTCTTCCGCTACATAAGAACGGCCATACTGGGTCAGACCATCGGTCTATCAAGCCTAGGATTGCCAACTCTCCAGGAATTAAAGATTGTCATGTGATGAAGCCTCCAGGAATATGTTCAACCAAAATTGGTAACCCTAATCTAGCCCAGTATCCTGTCTTCCGACAGTGGCCAATGCCAGGTGCCCCAGAGGCAATGAACAGAACAGGTAATCATCAGGTG
The DNA here is from genome assembly GCF_965140285.1 of Lepidochelys kempii. Taxonomy (NCBI): domain Eukaryota; kingdom Metazoa; phylum Chordata; order Testudines; family Cheloniidae; genus Lepidochelys; species Lepidochelys kempii. The sequence continues at coordinate 19,311,545 of NC_136399.1, forward strand.
ATCCATCCCCTGTCACCCATTCCCAGCTTCTGGACAGGGCCTCTACAGTCCCCCTTCCAGTTTTCTGATTTATTTTTTCCACCAAAATCAGTACAATTCTGTCCCTTGATACCTAGAAGATTCCTTAAAAGTTTGGAATTGTTTGGATGTGGCACTCAAAAGTTAGAAATGCCACTGAGTTCAGTGTAAGACCTTGCTTCGCTTGACCAAGTTTTCCTTTTTTTTTTTTTTTTTAAGCTTTAATACCAGGATATGGCTTTCAATAGCTAACTGTATTAGCTAACAGCTTTCTGGCTTTGTCGAAGTCCATAATCAAATTTAGTGTATTGATGGGCTTGTTCCACTGTAAAATCTTCGGATGGCCTCTCTAAAGGCTATGATGCACTCCAGTTCCTGAGAGGTAACGAGGTAACTGTTCCTTTTTTATATTAGGAAGTATGTTGTATCTTTTGACCTCTAAACCAAAATGCTTACTTTCTTTCGTTCTTTTCTTTTCAACTGTCGGATGCAAAGGAAATTATTTTTCCATTGCCAGACAGCACTGAGCTTACTCAAAGCCTAAGTCTAGCACATCTGAGAATCCTCCTGTGAATGTTGTAGCCCAGTGACTCTGTCCTCTGCCTTGCAAAACTGTACTGGAAACACTTCAGGATTGTCATCCTTCTGGAGCAGGAACTGAGCCTTTCTATTTGTTCAATATCTAGCACAAGGGATCCCCTGAGCCTGATCAGGGTCTCTGGAAGCGCCAATAAAATTAATGGAGGGAACAGTTCTGCATTGGCTGAGGGGAGTAACTAGCTGCCAACCTGCATCCCAGAGTCACTGCTCCAATGTTGCATGCACAGCCAGCTGCCACATGTGGCCTATGTGTAGAAGCAAGACCTACTTGAACAGCATGGAAAATAACCGCTCCCCCGTTAGCCCCCTGTTGCAGTTCTAAGAGAGATTCTGTATAGGGAAGCAGATGCTTAAGGAAGTGTGTACATCTGCTGTAGTGTTTGAATCCTAGATGCAGCATATGGGCATACCTGAAAAACTATCTAAAAGCAATTACTATAATGTGGCTGTTTCCATGCCCAGGAAATAAGACTGTATGCCTCACCTCCATATTGCTGTGTAATTTTTTGTTTGTTTCATACAGAAGTGGAGGTGCTAGTTGAAAGTCAGAGGGATTTTAGAAGACTACGGGCCTAAGGGTCAGAGTTTAAAAGGTAGTGAGATGCATCTCACTACCTTTAGAACTCCGACCCTTAAGTGACTTAAGTTCTTGGAAAAATTTTACACTGTATCTCTTGTCCCCAGCCAGCTTATCCAGGCTTCCACATTAAATAGCTTCATGTTGGGTACCATGCGATCTATTATGAATACGGTATCAATGTTTTGTATATAAGGTGGCCATCCGACATCTGTTCAGTAACTCTCATGAAAGGCAGCTGAATAATAGGGCTCCCTGAAACTGCAGGAGGAAACAATTTTATTTTTTTCTTTCCAGAGAGGGGGCTGCACACCTGTCATAACTAGACATTATGGATAGCTAGTTTTGTACTGAAAAAGCCTCTTGAATTTCAAGTACCATGCCAAAGTTTCTTATGTTGATGCAGGGAGGATCATTGCATTTTTCACATGTCAGTGTTGTGAAACAAATGTGTGAACCATAAAGCTAATAGAATCATAGAATATCAGGGTTGGAAGGGACCTCAGGAGGTCAATAGAATACATGACCACTTACTTTACATGAATAAGTCTCTTTAATGATGAGTTTTTGAATGATCTAGTTGTAACTGTGTATTTTATCAACTACAGCAATCAGAGTTGTTTTCCTGATCTCTAGACCAACTGAAGGAGGTCATGAAACAGCGAAACCTCAGTATTGTAAATTCATTAACACTAGTGGCTCCACGTATGACCTTTCACATATGACCCTCTTGTTGAAAAGTCCTCTGTTGGTGTTACATAACCTAGATTTCAGTATAAACTCAACTTCTAGGTTTTGCTCTTGTCCTAACTCCTGCTTTTGTTTTTACACGGGGGCGGGTTCCCCTTGGGTATAACTCACTCAAGGCTTAATTCTCCTTGCAGCCTTCAGGCTCGAGAGGGGCAGCATAGTTCAGTGGATAGGGCATAGGACAGGGGTGGCAAAGACCTGGGTTCTAGTCACATTACTACTGACCTGCTGTGTGACCTCAAGTCAGTCACTTCACCTTTGTGCCCCCTTCTACCTTTGTTTTGTCTAATTAGATTGCAAGCTCTTTAGGCCGGGGATTCTCTCTCTTGCTATATTTATACAGTGCTTAGCCCAGTGGGGCCCTGACACTACCGTAGGCCTCTGGCCACTCTGTAATCTCACCGCTACTACTATTAGTTATAATATATCCTGGATTATTAGTCTGCGTACTCTAGACACTTTCACATACTTGACTCTGCTCTCTAGGCTCTGAGACATTACTGTACATAGCATCCAAATGAGACTTGACCACATGTAAATGCATATTCCAATGGATATAAAAATTTACACAGGGTGGGAAGTATTGAGGTAAATGCATCTGTGAAATTTAATAAATTACTGCAAACCAATCAATGACAGGAAATCTGATGTTGAGATGAATGATGTACTCATTCCATTGCAACTTTGTTAATAGGTTGCGGTTTGATCATTGGCCTTTACTAGCATGAATTCCTGGCTCTTGGTTGTTGCTTAAGCCATAACATTTATAGCTGCTTGTTTACTTAATATCCTAACTAGTGAACCAGTTTAATCAATTGCTGAACAAGGCAGTCCTATACTGTGATAGTGATACAGCAATTGCTATGCAGGCAATGAATTAGAGTGACTAAGATTCTTTAGAAAGAACGATCATCCAGTGAAGACATCTCCTTCATTCTGCCAAGACTTACTCATGCTTGTCTGTCTTGCAGTTCTAGAGAGCTAAGCATGGGGTATAGCCATAGAAATTGTAACCTCTTGAGAAGCCAATATACACACTATAGTTAAGTGCTAGAGCCTGGAAGAAATATAAAGATTTTTAACGGTTAGAAAGTTCAGTGATTGTTGCATGAAGAAAAATGTTTAACATCAGGAAAATGGTGCCTACTGCAGAACCCAAGGGAATCCGTTCTAATCACAGTAGCTAGAAATACAAGACTCAAGTAGATCAATCCAGTTAATCCTCTGTCAATGCAGTATTGTTCCTTTATACACTTCTCCAGTCTAGGTGTAAATGACCCAAGAGATGGAAATTTCTACTGCTTTCCATGGGAGACTATTTTGTAACTGAATTGGTCTCACTAAATTTAGGCTGAATATAACATGGGGTGAGAGATTGAGTATCCTTTTAATCCTTTCTTTGGGGAAGACTGTGGGCCTGATTATCCTTTGCCCTAGACTTTTGGTAGTCTCCTACACCAGTGCAGAGAGGATATAAAATGCTATGAAACCATAATTGTTTTTATCGTGGTTTCATAGCATTTCATACCCGTATTGCATATGCTTTTCCCTGATATAAATGACTGTCCATGACACAGGACAATGCCAGATCAGACTGTGTCCATCTTACAATTTATTTAAATTGATTCCAGACTTTTAGTGAAATGAGAATTCGTCAACTACCCATTTCCCCCAAGTTTAAAGCCAGCCTGCCTACCAAGCCCTGTCAATTTTGAACCTAAGGGGTTAGTACCCATCTGCTTAAACAGATATCAGTGCTGAATGTCTGGATTAGATGCTCCTAGCACTATTCCATTGCCCTCTGCAGGGCTGGCTCCAGGCACCAGCTTGGGGCGGCGGTTAGAAAGGGGCGGCAGTGTTTCCGCGGCTGCGGCAATTCGGCAGCCGCCCCTCTGTCCCGCCGGCTGCAGCGGCAAATTGGCAGCAGCTTCTCCCTTTTGCCATCCGCAGCAGCAGTTTTTTTCACTGCTTGGGGCGGCAAAAATTGTAGAGCTGACCCTGGCCCTCTGTATGTCCATTGGTTGGCCTCTACTGTTGGTGATCCTTTTATTGATAATGTATTTCAGTGCTGGAAGGATTTCCCAAGATCTTCGGCATTAAACCAGCACAGCCTTTGTTTCTCTTCCCATGTATCTAAAGGTTGTGTATTAGCCTATAATAAGGAGAAATTCCATAGCATTCTCCATGTTATCCTTTTTTCCTTTTATGTCTAGTTCTTGTTTTGGAAGTCAGGATGCAGAAAGCCATTTCTCTTGCCTCACAGATTGAGAAACATGGTTATATTCACTTAGAGCCACTGGAAAGACGAGGCAACGTCTGCCCTTTGATTTTGTTTACCCATGCTTCACGTCTCTGCATCTTCTCACTCTAATCTTCTAACCCTAAGCCTGATCCACACTTAGCTGGACTCTTAAGATTAATGGGTCTGTGCATGTTTCTTTTCAATAATGCCACTGTTGTTGTTTTTTTCCTGACGTCCTGCATCATTCACATCTGTCTCAGTGATGCCCTCCTGATGATGCCTTTGTGATTTAATTCCACTTCCCTTTCTGCAGCTTCATCTGAACCTTTGCACTTCCTCCTTCAGAAAGGAAAATCCACTCCACTTTGTGCTTACATAGACCTATCTACACACTAGAACTCCCCACAAGAATTGTTCTCCTTGTTTGTTACTCACTTAGGCTTACTGAGCCACAGCAGTTAAATCTGGCCCAGTCCCTGTGTCCCTCTGCCACCCCCACACACGAACTTCCGAACAGACTAGTAAACATGTGGTTTACCAGCCAGCACTTTGCCTTCTGTCACTCACCCTTGGAAATACAGAATCTATTCTCGGACAGAAACATTTAAGGTGGAGTTAAGGTTGAAGTTGGGGAGTGCATCTCTGACCTAATCCTGAGGGACACCTCTTTGTCCTCCCTGTGATCCCATTTACATCATTACTTTTTAAAAACTGTCTTCTGGAACTTCCCCAGTGCTTCAGGACTTACTGAAAATCAGCATTAATGGTCCAATGAGCTCCTCAGCCAACTTTTAAATTTTTTGGATGCAAGTTATCTGGACCTGCTAATATAAAAATGTCTTACTTTAGTAGCTTTTTTTTAACAACCTCCTGAGGTACTAGTGGATAATATTGGTCATCATGATAGTTGGTGTTCTCTTCACACCAGCAGCCCTAACCATTAAAATTTTTGTAGGCATCATGGCAAAGGAAAGGTTTTGAGGCGGGATCTGAAAGTGGATAATGAGGTAGCTTTGCAGAGGCCCTTGATCTCCAAGTCCTAAGCTAGTTCCCTAACCTCTCTCTCTCTCTCTCCCCTTTTGGAGAAGGGTAGGGCCCTCGTAGATGCTTTGTTCCAAATTTTGCAGGTCCATATCTGGGGTTTAGTGAATCCTACCTTTAATATCACCCGGTGATGCTTATAAGTAGAGTGTGGCTTTTAACCATCCTGCAGAGAGATCAACTCTAAAATAGTTCTGGCAGACCTGATCACATTCATCATTAGTGGAAGGGTTTTTTTGCATGTCCAACATGCCTTCAGTCACTCCTACGTAAGAAGGATCAGACAGCCGCAAATAAGAATAACATAAGAACGGCCCTACTGGGTCAGACCAAAGGTCCATCTAGCCCAGTATCCTGTCTTCCAGCATTGGCCAGTGCCAGGTGCCCCAGAGGGAATGAACAGAACAAGTAATTATCAAGTGATCCATTCTCCCTGGTGCTCATTCCCAGCTTCTGGCAAACAGAGGCTAGGGACACCATTCCTGCCCATCCTGGCTAATAGCCATTGATGGACCTATCCTTCATGAATTTATCTAGTTCTTTTTTGAATCCTGTCATGGTCTTGACCTTCACAACATCCTCTGGCAAGGAGTTCCACAGGTTGACTGTGTGTTGTGTGAAGAAATACTTCCTTGTGTTTGTTTTAAACCTGCAGCCTATTAATTTCATTTGGTGACCCCTAGTGCTTCTGTTTGAGAAATTGAATATAGTATATTAGTGTTTAAAAGAATGTGCAGTATCATCCATGCTATGCAGATGATTTCCCCCCATGTATTTAATGTTTAACCATAGTGGCTTCCTGACTATATTTGCTTCCTCTGCGTATTCTGTTGGGTAGTGTCCCAATGCAGTGTTCTAATGGTTAATTATCTTAACCAGCTCAGTGTGGCTATGATAGTTTTGTTTTTTCATTCTTAGTCAACCTTACAGTGGAAGGTTGTCATCCTAACCTTAAAATTTCCTAACTTTTCAAAGACTTGACTTCAGTTTGCTCTATTGGAATAGGACTTACTGAACTTTACCCTTGGTATAGCGCAGATTTTTTTTTTTTAAAGCCTCTACGTAGACTCCACCAGGGCAAAAAAATAGGTCAACTCCTACATACAGATGTGAAACTAGTTTGACCTTTTTTCCAAATCGGAGGTGCGTGACCAAGGACATCAGTTTTAAGACAAACAACTTGGGCTGTTTCAAGAGTTGAAGAATAAATGTCAGCTTGACGAATCAGCCACCTTTAATGGCGGGGGGGTGGGGGGGTGGAAACTTCTGCAGATCTGTCAGTTTCATTATAGTATTGAGTAACAAATTCCAGGAATTCCAACATGAAATTGTGCTAAACGGCCTAGTAATTCCCATGGTGATTACATCTGATGTTCATCAGGAGAGCAGAATAATTAATTGTGTAATTTTAATGACAAACTACCTTTGCTTTTCATTAAAAGTTAAGTAAGCTAATAGCAGGAAGAGCAAGCTACAGGGATAAAGCATATACAGTGTAATTACAAGACTCAGTAATGCCACCTCACTAGTAGTGAGCAGGGAAATGTAGCCCTGACCAACGTGCTCTTCTTTTCTGTCTAAATTTCACAGGCAGAGCAGGAACTAGAGAGCTGATAGCTGGAGTGCTCTTCTCTGCTTGGTGCAGTTGCACTGGCCAGAGTCTTATCAGAGCAGAGTTCAGTGACTCAAGGTTAGCATTGACTGGACCATCTAGGCACTGAATATACCTGCAGAGGAAGTAGAAGTTTGCTGGGACCCCATGGGGGGAAGAGACAGTGGCCCTTCTCTTTTCCACCCTTCCCATTCAGCCCTTTCTCCCAGCAGAGGAGAAGAGAGGATAGCACTGTGCTCCTTCCCATTTTTGAAGGTATCTGCCAATTAGATCTTGGTGCCCAGGTACCAGAGTGATTAGAGATGGCTGTATTCTTCCTTCCGGTAACTTAACACTTGAGGGTGCCGGATGTTTATAAATGTTTATCTGGCCTTATGTAGATAGCAACAAAGCATGCTTTCTACCTCTTCATCCAATATTGTTTTAAGGGGTGCACGACACTTCGTTCTAACATTGCACTCCTGTTTCCCTAAGAGACAATGTCCCACTCAGCTAGGGAAGCCACCCTCATTTTGGAAAAATTTTGAGTGCATTGTAATGTCCTATCCACATCCCTAGCACTTGGCTAACATATAGAGGTGCTGGGGCAACCTAGTTCCATCAGAATAGCTAGGGCACTAGTGCATAGCGATGACTAATTCTGATGGATGTTTTGTGTAGAGCTGGGGGAGAAAAGGAAACTGTTGCTTGGGAGGGAGGGAGGGAGGATGGCAGGAAGATTGAGGTTGGGTGGATGCTGCTTTTGGTGTCTGAGTAACCTGGTTAATGAAACCTGTGGGTTACCATTTATGTAATGTCCCTGCTGATCAGGCAAACGAGCACAAAGGCTGGCAAATCTGCATCTTGAACCTTGGCAGCTATTTGAGAAATCCACAGCCTAGATTAGGGCAAGCATTAAAGCAGAGCAAATGCCAGTTTTGATTCCAGCTGGGATGTTCCTCCATTAGGTTTGGGATTCTAACTCTCTAAAACTAATCATTTGGAAAACCTGTGTCAGAGAGCTGAAGTGTTGCCATGATACCAAGGCTAACATCCAGAGTCTTGGTTTCCCCCTGTCCCCTCCTCTTCCCACCCCTCCCCCCCAAAAAAGTCAGGGGACCTTTAATGACAGTAAGTAGCCAGGACCTCCAGTTTGGTATTGTTTAAAACACATCAGCATCCCTGATGAAGTGTTGTTACCATCTCAGAGGGGAGAGTGCCCCCTGTGGAATTGCCAGCACCATTGTCTGCAGAATCTGTGTCCTATCTACATGCTACCCCAACCCAGTCCTGCTTAACATTTGAGATCTGGCAGGATCACCTCACAGGGTAGCAGAGCTGCAGGCAAAGAAATAGTATGACTAGAAAAAAAGTCTATTTTTGTCAAGTTTAAACACAGATTACTGAATATAAATCACGTTTCTGTATGCACTGATTGTCGTTAGATGTAATCCTATTATGCAAAGTTCATAAACAATTTGAAAAACCAAGGGAGCGCATGTAACTGTATTTTTCCAGGGTTGTCCCAAATTTAATTCTTCTTTAAATTTTTGGGATACAAAATAGTCTTGTAAATCCGTATCGTGAATTTGCCTAATCTCTGCCCAGGCTAGCCCTGTGCCCGAGGGTTCTTTGAAAGCTGCCAAGGTACAGCGTGTTTCACAGCAGAGCAGAAGCTGTTGTTGGATATGGAGGGGGAAATGGTCATTTTAAAAACTGGTTTGTAATAGAATAAGTCCAGACTCTATTTGTGACCGGGCCCCATTATGCTGTGTATGTGCAATAGAAACACAAGAGACAGACCATACCCTAGAGGGATTACAATCTGAATTAAAGATAAAAAACAGCAAGTGGATTTAAAAAAAATAAAAAGAGGAACAGGGGAGGGAGGATGAATGTAACAGTAATAGGAACATCCATTTATATAGGCTAGCTGTGTGCATAGTTAGATGGGTTAGAGATTGTCTTGCTTTTTAAAATAAGGTATAGGCATAGATATAAAAAGTCTGCATTGACCATCTACGCAGCCATTATTAGTTGAGTTAACCATATGGTAGAGATTAATTTTGAGGGGAGACTTCCAGGAGGACAGGGTAGTGGTTTGATGGACTAATGTCCTAGCAATACCTTTTTCCTCTAACTTTTAAATGTGTAACCTCTTATAAACTTGATTTTTCATTCTTGTACACTTGCATGGTTTTCACTTTCATAATGGTCTAGTATATCTTTATTGACCTGAGATGGTATTTCCTATGGAATTTGGGCACCTAACTCCTTTTGCCTCTTTCAAAAATACCCTAAAATTTTAGGTTTGGGGGGTGCTGTATAAGAGAGGTGCAGTAATTGACACCAAATGTTAGGATTGGTAGAGAGACACCTCTAGTAGAGTTTCAGAGGAACAGCCGTGTTAGTCTGTATTCGCAAAATCCTTTTCTTTATCTGATGAAGTGAGCTGTAGCTCACGAAAGCTCATGCTCAAATAAATTGGTTAGTCTCTAAGGTGCCACAAGTACTCCTTTTCTTTTTTCTCTAGTAGAGTGTGTCAAACCTATCCCAAAATATTTTGGGTTATTATCTTCAATTCTCTATATGTTGGTACATGGGAAACAGATCTTTATAGATGGAATTTTTAACTGAAATAATATAAATTTTGTCTAAATTTTTGACTTAAAAAAAAAAACTCTCCTTAGCAAAATTCTATTCTACGCTTTCTGAGAAAAGGATTAATGGAAAGTATTAAGTCAAAGTAACTTCAGTTTAATAAAAGTATTCTAACTTTTCATTTGGCCTTTTTGATCTAGCAGCTGCACAAATAGTGACAAGGCTTAAAATCTCAGCCTTCAAAACAGGAAACTGACGGTGGTGAATCACTGCAGAAAATGGGGAAAGAGAAGTTAGTGTGGTAGACGAGGTAAAAATATAAATTATATATATATATATTTTTGGACCAACTTTTGTTGGTGGAAGGTACAAGCTTTTGAACTATATAGAGTTCTTCAGGTGTGGTGAAGGAAGCAGAGCAGGTGCATCGATTAGTCTACAGGTCCAATGTGGTTGCACCAAAGCAAAAAAGTAACACATTCAGTTATTTCTGGGATCTGAGCATGCACATATTAATCCACTGTTGTCCTGTAATCCTGCCAATAGGGCAGCCAGATAAAGAAATAAGGCACCCTTCCACAAGGTAGTTAAACAGGCGCCTTAACTTTCAGCATTTAAATGATCCCACTGACTTCATGTGCATAGTGTTTGTTGAATCAAGGCCAAAGCTGGGAAAAGCCATTCAGCACCACTTAACTCCATCCCACAGAAGCCTGCCCATGCCTCAGTGTTAAGCACTTGACAAGCTGAATTGTGAAACTTGTGTTTATAGAAAAATGTAATCAAGATTAAAGAAACTAGCTGTGTGTCATTCTCATCCTTTGTTCTTCTTCCTGTGTCTTTTGAGCACTGCATGGATTCTCCCTTAGCATTGCTCTAATTCTTCTAGCAACGTGCTTGGTCTGGGCATCTGGAGGGCAGTATGCCCTCCTGTTAGCAATATCTCTTAAAGTATCTACAGGAGGTAGGGTTATGAGAACCTCTGTGCCATGGGAAGCTGAACATGGCATTTGGTGCTGCAAGAATCTTTTTGGGTGGAGTGGGTTATTTTGAGAACACCACACCCAGGTAATGAATATTGCTTACGTCAATAGATCAGAGTTAAAGGCAGGAGTAAATTCCCAGAATTCAAGCAGAATCTGAGATTATCCATTTGACTTGCCTGACAATCATTTAATGTTCTGAGAAATTACATTGTCAAACATTTTTGACCACAGGTGGTTCCATGTCACAGCTTCAGAACTGTTGGGGAGTATACCAGGATGGTGCGACGCATGTTCTGGATGCCGGTAAAGTCGTGTTTGTTTGTTTTTTTTCTTCTTACAGAAGGAATATCTATCTGTAATGTGATGCCTATTGCTTACTCCTGCAGTATGTCAGGAAAGAGGGAGATCTTTGTGAGTTTCTAAAATAGCTGGGAGTGAATTCTGTAATTTTTGGCTGGGGTTTCTGTAAGACTATAAGGGAGTTCAGCACTTGGGTCCCAATGAATTTCAAGGGAGTTAGGCACCCCAAATCAGTTAAAACTCAACTGATCCAAGGCACCTTTGCAAATCCTAGCCCTGGAATGCACTTTCTTTATGTGTGTGTTTACTCTGAAAAACATCCACTGTGTTAAGGGGTAAAACTTTCAAGAGTGCCTAAACTGCTTGGGCACGCAAATCCAATTTTCAAAAGTGACATAAGATATGTCTACACTTAAAATGTTATAGTGGCACAGCTGCAGCAATTCAGTGTAGATACTTGCTACAGCAACAGAAGGGGTTCTCCCGTCTGTGTAGTTAATCCACCTCAGTAGTTAATCCACCAGCAGTAGCTAAATTGACAGAAGAAGTCATCTGTTGACTTAGTGGTATCTGTACTGGGGGTGATAGTAACTCAGCCAGAGGTTAGAGGTCTATTACAGGAGCGGGTGGGCTAGGTTCTGTGGCCTGTGATGTGCAGGAGGTCAGACTAGATGATCACCATGGTCCCTTCTGGCCTTAAAATCTATGAATCTATGAGATGGAATACCTACACCGACAGAACCCCTAGGTAATATCCTCACTGAAGCGCTACAGCAATGCATCTGTAGCACGTCAAGTATAGACAAGCTCTTAGTCTAAAAAGACTCTCAGAATTTCAGTGGGACTCTAGGTTCTTGAGTGTCTCTGTCACTTTTGAAAATAAGACTGAGGCTCCTAAGTCACTTGGGCTATATGTTTAAAGGTAACACCCAATGGGTGTTAGGCATACTTCTGAAAATCCCACGATCTGCCTAAATACCTTTTTAGAAATCTGGCCCTCAGGCACTTTTGAAAATCTTACTCAAGAGCTTGCTTTTCTGTGCATTGATTTTCAAACAGCCTGTACAGAGCAATTTTCCAATCACTTTGTGGATTACCTTTCTATATTAGCTGGAAACATTTGTTCACTTCTTTTAAAGTGCATTTAAATCGAAATTTACAAACTGCTGAGTTTAAAAAAAAAAAAAGAAAGAAAAAAGCAAAGGCCAATAATACTGTACTGAATGCCTTTTTATTGCTCATGTGATTATTGAATCTGAGGCCTTGGTTGTTGATTAATCGCTGCCCGAAGAGAGCATTATACAGGACAATTCCAGTACTCACTGAAAAAGGCTTTCAAAAAGTGGAACAGATATTCTGATCACTTGAAAGGTACAATATTATTCCTCATGGAAGTGGTGGGTAGCTAATGAGCCTGATTAGATTACTACAAGTAGGCATGTAGATTAATAGACACTTGTCTTCTATTGAATACAGACTCTCTATTTAAGTAGTTTGAATGTTAGTTATAAACCAAAGATTTTAGCCCTGTTCTCATGTATATCAAGGCAACTCTACACTGTTCTTTAAGGCCCCTTGATGCTGCCAGAGCCAGATAAAGCTGCCTTCAACTGAGAATCAAACATTACGATTCCCTCATGGCTGCTAAATTAACATGAGTTACTGAGGAAACCTTAACACAGGAGTAAGTTGCATTCAATGCTATTGACAGAGAGAGTCCGTATTAAATAGAGCACAAGTGTGTTACTGTCGCGTGTTCCAATCCTGTCTAAGGCATACTTTTACAGAATTTGACTAATATATTTAAATACTAAATTTACTTAATCTGATGCTAGGAATAGTATTTTCAACACTGAAAAGACAGAACATGCAAGTTAGAGATCCTACAGTAACATGCCTGTATTGCACATGTCATCTGTTAGGTTACACATTTCAATAGCATAATTAACAAAAATACTTTCTGCTTCTATTTGGGGATCTTAAGTTTGTAAATTTAATTTTAAATTAAGACACTCAATCCCTCTGAGAGAGCTAATACCACTTTACAGATGGGGAAACTGAGGCACAGAGGTGCTGAGACTTTCTTGAAATTGCACAGTGAGTCATTGGCAGAACTAGGAATGGAACCCAATCGCCTTTATCCACAGTGCCTCTGAAAACGTAACCTCAAAACTCTATGAGCCAGCTCAGCTCCCACTTTAGGTACCTGAATAAGTAATTAGAGTCTGATAAATTCTCACCTCCCAGCCAAATGCTGTTTGCTTCCCTGGAAAACAATGGGAGCTTTTGGGTGCTGAGGACGTCTGAAAATCTGATGCAATGTGGAAATTAACATTTGCAGAATAACAATAACACTTGCATATTCTGATTCTTAGTTCAGTAACTTGCTGCCATATAATCTTCCTTTGTTTTTAAGCTTGGATGTTGGGTCGGGGTAGGAGAGACAGAAGACTAAAATGCTGGTCTTTCTACTGATTTCACTGACTGGTTCCACAGTTTGAAAGTACGCAAAGAGATGAACTCTGCAATCAAAAAGCAGCTCGAAACCACATCTATGTAACTAGATGTGGAATCTATGTAACTAGGTGGTGGAATCTCCTTCCTTAGATATTTTTAAGGTCAGGCTTGACAAAGCCCTGGCTGGGATGATTTAGTTGGGGATTGGTCCTGCTTTGAGCAGGGGGTTGGACTAGATGACCTCCTGAGGTTCCTTCCAACCCTGATATTCTATGAACTGACCAGCAGTGATTTTAATTAATTGGTGCTTTCTAGTAAAAAGTCCAAACTTCGCAGATAGGTACTGTGTGTGTCAAGCAAAATGTGCAGTTGCATATAGTTCTTTGTTTTTGTTTTTTTTTCCCCTCCATATTAGCCCAAAGACTGTTATCCAGCAAGGCCTGGACACCATGGGAAGTTCAAACTTTAGGGCATTTTTGAGTTATCAAAGTTCAAAAAAAGGATCTTCAGTTGTCAGTTTTCAGTGAAGAACTTTAGACATAGTTATGAGCATGCTGTTGTATTGTAATAATGAGGTTATAATAGGCATCTACATATACACTTAATTCTAGTGTTCGCTGCCACAGACAACATACTATAGTATGTGCAATGTCTAAATTTCTTTTTGTGACACACCAACCCTTTCCTCTTCCCTCTTTTAAAACAAACTACCAACCAAACATACAAAGAAAAAAACCCATTATTTAAGAACCAAGACATAAAAAAACCCGTGCTCACTTGACTGACAGTGTTTGACTCGTGTTTGCAATTTTACTCATCTCCTCGTAAAGGTGGCACGGATGTACTTGGGTCACTTCCTTTTTCTGCAGAAGGGAAATTTTGCTTGTTTCTGGTGAGGTGAATGTTTTCCAGTTGATGTAAATGATGAAATCTTAATGCACAACTCTTTCTGAAAGGATCATGTAAGGGTAGGGACAGAAGATCCTGACTTCAGATTGGGCTATAGCCATGTATATACATTCCCTAGATCTTAATAAAAAAAAGACTGCTTCAAGGTGCATGTGGTCAAATTGGGAGGGTGGGTGGAGTTGAGATCAGCAATGCAATTGCTGGGTAGATGAGCATAATTTGCATGTGTACATTTTTGTGATTCCATCACATTCCTGTGTATATGTTCCTTGTACTATACAGAGGTAACACAAGTACTTTTGCCAGTGAGTCAGCAGAAACCTAGTGCCTCCATCTTCAATTTGCTTAACAAGTCTCTGTAATGAAAAGATCTCTAACCTTCTTGCTTTTTCTCAGTCTCAGAGATGGAGGTGCTGGCAGCAAGTACACCTCTTCCTGATCCAGCCAATGAATTTGATAGGAACGTTCCCCGTATCTGTGGTGTCTGTGGAGACAAAGCTACTGGCTTTCATTTCAATGCCATGACATGTGAAGGCTGCAAAGGATTTTTTAGGTAAGTGATGTTTTTGAGAGTGAAAATTAATTAGAAACCAGCCTTCATTTTTAAAATAATGAACTCTGACTAGTTAGGAAGATTGAGGAAAGGGGCGGCAACTCTGCTTTTTGGCTCCTGGTTAGAAATAATCGACATCTCTGCAAAATTGGACGTCATGTACATTTGAGAGAACTTGTCTGACAGGTACACTAATCTAAACCTTTGCGCTGATGCAGGAGGCTATGACTAATAAAATTGCTGAAAAGTCCAGCTATGCCTCCATCCCCATGCAGTAGGTGTTCTATGCAGTAAAATGCTACTGGCTAACACAAAACAGCCTATATACATGTGGAAGGGACCTTGTATTATATGAGCAATAGGGAGTTGTACGACTGAGAGAACTGTAAAGCAAATAAATGCCTCTCACACCCTACACCAAGACTTACCTGCCACTTTCTAAACCTACACAATAGCTGCAGTTTAAAAAAAAAAATGTTGCCATATGGCACCCCTGAGACTTTTTTCTCTCGTGGAAATATCTATGCAATACTTTTTGTCACATAATATAACATTCACATGGATATTGAACTCTGTATAAAACTTTTTAAAAACTTGCTGCCCAGATTCTCTTTGCACAGCTCTGGCAGTGTCAAGGGGCTTTACAGTAGGCATAACCTATATTTAGACCCATTTTGAGGCCTGTTACATTGCCAAAATGGTGTAAATGAGAATCAGGCCCCCTAAGTTTCCCTTGCATTGGTACATTTCCTTTCACTCATGTTGTTTCTCTCCTGTTAATGTTGGCTTCTTTTTTTCCTTTTTCCCCCTCACCTTTCAATGCCTATTCCTACCTCTACACATAGGCGCACACATATAATAAGCCCCTTCTATAACTGGAGAACACCTGTTAGAAGGTTCCACCAGGGAGCAAACTCTCTTCCTTGTCATTCACGTAGGGCCTAGGTCTTAAAAGGGATTTAAGTGGTGCATAAGCTTTTTACTGCCCCTTTTATTAAGGGCAAATTTCCCTTTGGGAGCTGTAGGGGCAGCTCTGAGTAAACTTGGAGGGTTCCAGACAATAGGGACTTCTGTATGCCAATTATCCCCTCACCCAGCAATTATCTGCAATGAAGCAGTTGTATCTATCTTACAGAATATTTCTGTATTGACAAACTAGAGGATTTGCATGGGAACTTCTCCTGTTTGGAACAAACTATATAATGACTAAGAGCTGGTGGAATTAAATAAGCTAATAGCTACTATGTGACTAATTAGGGCAAAACTTACTTAAGCATTTAGCATTGTAATTAGAAGATAGTCGTAGCAGGTGGTGGTAGAATTAGATGCATTGTAGAATTAAAGTAAACAAAGTTGGGATGGTCAATTTCATAACTACAATTTGAGCTGGGGTTTTAAAAACCTTAATTTCTATTGCTATAGGAGCCAAATAGTCACAGGAATTACTGGACTAGATGTTTTTGCATACCACAGCCTTGCTGCTTGTTTTCCAGTTGGGTTACAGTGCAGCTTGGCTAACTAGAACAACATTTCCTCAATTACTGTAGCTAAATGAGTAACTCTCCTTTCAGGTGCTCACTTCCATGCACATGTTTAGCGTCATCAGCTAGTCAGGCACATGCAGTCTGGATGATACATATCAAGAATTTTGTCATGGTGACAGAGAGAAGGGAATAAATGGCCAGTTTTCCTTCTCCCTTAGTTTCTTATCCATGAGTGCTTCCCTTTTTGTTCAGAGGGTATGCACACCTTCTGAGACTCTGGTATTGTGGCTTGGCCTTTTTTTGGTACAGATTAAACTATTTTGGTCAGGAGGGTGATGTGTGGGGTGTTTTGTGTGTGTGGTTTGTTTTTGTTTGTTTTTTTTTTTAAACACCGATTATAATTAAAGCTGCACAACCCCCTGGTGTGGTCTCAGTTATACTGGTATTAAGATAGGCTGTATACACACCTTTTTATACTGGTTTAACTGCATCCGCTCTAGGGGATTGATCTGTTAGCTATATCTGTTTTCTAAACTAATACAGTTAAAGCAGTACAAACGCTGTGCCTACACCTGCTCGGTTATTCTTAAGCAGTCTCCATGGGCCCTTAACATTTGTATCTTCAACTCAAGGACTTGCTTTCTTGACTTGCTTCTTCTCTTCCCTTTTTAAAGCTCCCTTTTTCCAAAACATAGTGTTAACCATGGTAGTTTTTTGTACCTTTCCTCTTACTCGTGCCTCCCAATGCCCCCCAGTATGTTCTGCTTTGATCCTAGTTTACAAACGTTTCAATGATTTTTTTTTTTAAACAATGTATTGAATTTTTTTAACTGGATATTTATGACTCAAGTTTCCCAGGGCCATTCCACCCAAAATAAAAGCTCATCACTATAAAACAGCTTCCATAGGTGCTTGCTTCCTGCCCTTTTATATAGCCCTAAACCCCACCACTTTCCTGTTTTCCGTGGCAGCATGTTAACCTCCAGTGCAACAATTTGCCAAACACTGCAGACAAGATTAGCTCACTTTATTGGGGGTGTGTGTGTTGACTTATCCTGAAACACTACCTTTTTCCTAAAAAGAAAAGGAGTACTTGTGGCACCTTAGAGACTAACCAATTTATTTGAGCATGAGCTTTCGTGAGCTACAGCTCACTTCATCGGATGCATGCCGTGGAAACTGCAGCAGACTTTATTTATACACAGAGAATATGAAAAAATACCTCCTCCCACCCCACTGTCCTGCTGGTAATAGCTTATCTAAAGTGATCATCAGGTGGGCCATTTCCAGCACAAATCCAGGTTTTCTCACATCCCCCCACCCCCATACACACACAAACTCACTCTCCTGCTGGTAATGGCTCATCAGAGTGAGTTTGTGTGTGTATGGGGGTGGGGGGGATGTGAGAGAACCTGGATTTGTGCTGGAAATGGCCCACCTTAATTATGCACATTGTAGGGAGAATGCTCACTTTGGATGAGCTATTACCAGCAGGATAGTGAGTTTGTGTGTGTGGTTTTTGGGAGGGGGGTGAGGGGGTGAGAGAACCTGGATTTGTGCAGGAAATGGCCCAACTTTATTATCATGCACATTGTGTAAAGAGTTGTCACTTTGGATGGGCTATCACCAGCAGGAGAGTGAATTTGTGGGGGGGGGGGGTGGAGGGTGAGAAAACCTGGATTTGTGCTGGAAATGGCCCAACCTGATGATCACTTTAGATAAGCTATTACCAGCAGGACAGTGGGGTGGGAGGAGGTACTTTTTCATATTCTCTGTGTATATATAAAGTCTGCTGCAGTTTCCACGGCATGCATCCGATGAAGTGAGCTGTAGCTCACGAAAGCTCATGCTCAAATAAATTGGTTAGTCTCTAAGGTGCCACAAGTATTCCTTTTCTTTTTGCGAATACAGACTAACACGGCTGTTACTCTGATACCTTTTTCCTCTGCATTTTAGACCTGTTGAATTTAACACTTAAGGTCCTGTCCTGAGGTGGTTTACATCACCAGTACTGGCTATGCTGGGTGTGAAGGAAGTAGTTATAGTGAAATCTGGGGCGGGGGGGGTAAAAAACAACTAGTTCAAGACTCCAGGGCAGAGCCAGTCCCACCCTGACCTGCCTTCCCTGGCCCACATGAGAAGCTTGTTCTCCCTCCACCCCTACTGGGTCCTGCACCTGCCTCTTATGGAGAAACAGCAGTCAAGCAGCTGCTAAAGGATGCATCAGTGGCCAGGGGCAAGGTACTTCATGCAGGGAGTCCAAACCGGCTCTGTGCTATATAGCTACCTGCCAGCTGAGTGCTCATGGGAGAGGAGTGCAAGAGTTGCCACATACTGGATGAAGGAGCCCAGGGATTGTGTGTAACAGAATAGATTGTACTGCTGCCCTTCATGGTAGCACGTGAGTGCCTTCCACATAAAACAAAGGTGGAATTTCTAGTGGACTTCATGGCGTTTCTGGCTCCTTTTCCATTGTGGGGTTAGAGAGACTTTTGCATAGGAAGGTAGATTCTTAATTTTGGAAGGAGGGTAGTGGCAGTGGCAGCCACTGTGAATGTCATTCTGGCAGGAGTAGCAAAACTTCGCCAAAGAGGCTTTGCAATTTTTCCTGAGGTGGCTGGGCTCTGCCCTTGAAGTGCCCTTAGAAGACTGCACTGCACCTGCAAGAGAGCATAGTGAAGGGCACGTGTTCTTCTGAACTGTTTTCCTGACTTGAAAGCTGGCTTTGTTGGCACATGTGTAAATCCTAAAACTCAAGGCAAACATGAGATGCATCTGCACCATAGTTCTGAAGTTATGAATGTTTGAAACCAGCAGGGCCTGGGAGTACCTTTAATTCCTACATATTTATGAGGCGATGTATTCGTCCATACAGAAGTACTGAAATGTGTACTTAGCCGATAGTACTAACAGACACTAAATAACCTTTGGCCAATTGGTGTCTCAAGTCACAGTTGGGCAGTTTACTAGTGACATTGGTAGGCATCAGGTGGCCTTTTGTTAAGCAGTGGCTGCTCAGTATTTCTTAAACTGAGCTAAATTTGTCGTACACAGAATAAATCTGGAGTGACTTTCCTGAAGTCAGTGGAGTTATTCTGGATTGACACCAGCATAACCAAGTGCAGAATTTATCTCTAATCTCTTCACCCAACCCTTTCCTCTCTTTCGCTATCCCTTACTGTTGACAATATCACCAGTCATCCAAGTTTGTCAGCTTGTGTCTCCATGGCTTGTCCTTTTTCAAGATCTGAAGTTTCGTTCCCCCCTCTCTAAAATCCATTCTTTTCCTCCATCCTTATGGCCCTATCTTGGTCTGTACCTACCTTATCACTTACCCCAATTATTTTTAATCTCCTTTCCTACATCTCTCCTCTCCCCACTCCCATCTGTCCGAAAGGTAATTGCCAAGATCACTTTCCTTCCACCCTGTCTTTGACACCCATGTGCCAAATCCTGTAACTGGCTTCCTCTCCCCTTCCACATCAAATTCATGCTCCTGGTCCTCCCCTCAAGGTTCTGTCCAATGCTGTTCCTGCTTCCACCCATGTTTTACACCCCATCCTATGCCCCATACAGTACCCAAGCTTCTTTACTGATGGCTTACTTCCTCTCCCTCACCCACTCCTGACTTAGAGATGGTGTGAAGCTTTTACCATTTTAAAAAAAAATTCCCATAACTTTGAAAGTTTTTTGCAATTTCTGGAAAATGTTGGCTAGCTCAAGTTTAACTTTGCTGGGTGC
Source organism: Lepidochelys kempii (assembly GCF_965140285.1). Classification (NCBI taxonomy): domain Eukaryota; kingdom Metazoa; phylum Chordata; order Testudines; family Cheloniidae; genus Lepidochelys; species Lepidochelys kempii. Next base: position 19,331,395 of record NC_136399.1, read on the forward strand.
TCTTCAGTAATGCTCCCCAAGTGTTTTTCCTCCCCTTCTGAAACTTCTAAAGGTCCATTTGTTCTTAAAGGATTCCATCTACAGAGACTATCCTTCCTTCCCCCCCCCCCCGCGCACACATCCCTTAGCCCTGGCTCACACCTGCGCATTGTAACTTCTGTGTAGTAGGGAGTCTAACTCTGGCACATTTGCAGTGTTGCCAACCCTCACCATTGACACATCATGAGTCAGACCCCCCCAATCATGAGATTGGCTTAACAATCATGAGGATTTTTAATGAAAAGTGAGTTCCCTTTATTTCTCCTCCAGTTTCTGAGCCTTTAAGGTGCTCTCAAGTCACATATCTGCTGACCGTGGGAGCCCATCATCATAGAGGCCCGGCAAGGAAGGGCTGCCGCTCTCTGCCTTGGTGCTGGCTGACCATGATCTTAAGTAAAATTATTAAGCCTGACTCATGATCGCGGGACAGAAGTCTCCAATGTCAGGATTTTTTTTTTTTTCCCCATCTGTGGTTGGGGGGAAAAAAATCTTTGACATTGGAGAGTTCTGTCCCGCAATCATGAGTCAGGCTTAATACTTGTACGTAGAAAGCCCGTCTCTCGTGATTAATTCGTGAGTTGGCATGTCTGCCATTGTAAAGGGTCTCGTATAACTGTGGCACTATGTAAACGATTACTAAGAAAAAAATAGTGCTCTGCTTTTATGCACGCTAAAAAAATGACAGAACCGTGAAGTAGGTTCATCGGTTTCAAGGCCAGAAGGGACCATAATGACCTTCTGCATAACACAGACCAGAGAATTTCACCCAGGCACGGTATGTCTGTGAATGGGGAAACGCCTGCATAAACTGTTCATTTTTTAAAACAAATGTAATGAGACTGCTGCAGACAAAACCAGGATATAGAAAAAAGAAACCAGGCACAAACTGCCCCTCTGGACTTTTTCCTCTTTCTATCTTAGTTCAAAGGTCTGGCTGAACAAGCTGGTCCTAATTCTTCCTGGCAGGAATGCAGTTCGGGGCACTGATTAAATGCATTTCTGGGCAGGGTGCAGTTGTCTCTGTTGCATTTGTAACCCAACCCCTGGAACCTGAAGCAAAAGTGCAGGATGGAGTTTGCAGCAATTATTCCACTTGTGCAAACAGACATAAGGGTACAGACAAAAGGGTTGCCAAAGAACTACAGCTCTGCCAACTCCAGCCTTTCAAGTGGGTGCCACCAAGGGCAAATCTCTAGGAACTCTTTTAACCTTGCCATGTGTCTGCTGCTCATGTATTTGCCCGGGGACAAACATGCTTGTTCTCTTAGCTGTGCAGTCGCCTCTAAAGTCAGAGTTACTGCTCTGTGCTAGAACAGAGACCCACTCTGTCTGCCTCGTGAGTATTGCAGCTCTTCTTGGTGCTTTTCTGTGTCCCAGGGATCTCATGGGGACCAGTTAACCCCAACTGGTTTGTCCTCGTGGGAGAAAAGCGTATTTTGTCTCCTGGGATGGTTGATTTTAAAGAGGGGGCTGGCAGCAGGATCTTCCCTGCCAGGGGTCCTTGACCTTGGAAATCTTTGGTTCACGAGAGCTAGGATTTGGTAACCTTCATTGCACACCAGAAGAGTCTTCTGTCCTCGAAGCTTCCCTGAGTGACTGAAGCTAATGGCAGGGGAGTTTGTACACGGGCACCCCTTTGAGGCTGATTCTGTTTTGTGTGTGTGTATAGAACAGGGGTATGGGTGTTCTAAACCATGCACTTGTTCTGGCTACTTTCAAATGTTGGGTATCCAAACTTGAGAAACCTTGGGCCTAACTCTTTCTTTAAGAGGGATCCCAATTACCCGCAGTTCCCATGGATGTTCACCAGAGTTGTGGGTGCTTGGCTTTGAAAGTCAGACTGGGCACCCAAAAATGGAAGACAACCAGAATGAGTGAACTGACTTTGGAAATTTTAGGTCTACATTTGGGAATTTTGTAGCACCTGGAAAAATTGGGGCTAGCAGGGATTATGGGTCTTCATGGGTGATTTCAACATACAGAATATTCGTTTAAAATTGCAGTTGTTCCTTTAGAGTCCCATTCATGGATGAGTGCCATGTTGTGCTAGACACTTAGTGTAGTATAAATACCTAGATAAGCAGCACAGAGCTGATGTCTACAGCTAACCCAAGAGGAGTGGGAAACTTTTTACCATAGGCTGAGGATTGAAATGACTCACTGGCATTAGGTAGATAGTCCCTGATTCCGGGGGCTAGAGCATGACTAACAAAATACGCCAGTTGGTATGCTGTGATTTTTGGTTATGACAAAGGTAACTTTCAGGAACTTGAGCATTTCACGGGTTTCACAAATGTGCTAGACATGGGGGGGAGGGGGTAGTTTGTCATTAAAGGTCACTGCACTAATTAAGATTCAGAGAGAGTGAAACTGAAAGTCAGAGGGTTTTTTTTTTTTCCTTTCAGTAAAAGGCTAAGCCACAACAAAATATAAATAAATAGCGTCTCTGAAATGGTGAATTCCCAATACCCTCTCTCAACGCGTCCTTCCATAGTAGGTCATCACTTGTGGGTACAGGCCAATGTGTGTTCCTTTTGTCCAATTAATTAAAAGTTTTTGTTTCTAATTAACTATGTTGCCAAAAAATTCTTTCACTGGGGGGGGGAGGGGTCTGAATCCTGTTTTTAACATCTCCTCTTCCTTTATGTTCTGCCCTGAACACATTCCGGTACAAATATCTACAGAGCAGTTGCCAACTAAAGTAACTTTAAGCATACGCTATAAACTTATTATCATAGTACCTCAGAGCCTCAGGATGGACCAGGATGCTGTTGTGCTGTATTTTTGTCCAAACACCAAACAAAAAGAGAGCCAACTTAATTTTCTAATGTCCTCATTTGGGAGACCTGTACTCAGGCAACTTTACTATTTACTCCTGAGGGAATTCTGCGCCCCCCTCCCCCCCCCCAAAAAAAATTCTGCCCACAATATTTTAAAGTTCTGCAAATTTTGTGTGTCAATAAATAAATGTGGAGGTTCCACCATGGCAGTGGGGTGCCAGGCCACTGGCTGCATGAAGGTGGGAGACCACCTGCAGTGCCCTCCCCCAACTCCCGGGACATGGGCTCGACAATGAGGCAGCACCCAACCTACAGTGCAAGGGCTGGGCCTGCCCCAGAAACACCCCAGGGCCCTACCCCTCTGCACCAGGTGTGGGCAGGCAAACTGGCTCAGGCTGGCAGATCCAAGGGTGGAGGGGCTTAGTATGGGGGGATCCAGGTATGGGGTGAGAGGGTTCTGTGTGGGGCAATCTGGGTGCAGGCAGCTCAGTGGGGGGTCTGGGTGCGGGGGGGGGATCTCTATGCCCAGGGGCTCATTGGGGGGTGGGGTGGGGTTCTGTGTGCAGGGGCAATGGGACTCTGCAAGGGGGTCTAGGTGAAGGTGGTTGGGGTTTGAGTGCAGGGGGCTCAGGTGGAGTTCAGACGCAGGGGGCTCCAGGTGCAGGAGATGCAGCTCAGTGGGTTTGGGTGGGAGAGCTCTGAATGTGTGGGGAGGTTAGGCTTGGGGGGTGGGGTCTGGATGCATGAGGGTTGGGTGACTGGGGGAGCAGCTCCTGCACACTGACCTCTCCCCCCAAGGCTGAGGAGCAATGGGGGCAGGAAGTGCAGGGGTGGCGTTGTGGAGTTTCCTGCAGCCGGAGGAGGTTTCTGGGGGTGGGTCTGATCTGGATTAGCCACTCCTTGCAGGGGAAGAAGTCCTGTCCTTGCCCAGCCAGGACGAGCAGCTGAGCTTGGCACAGAATAGGAACCACTGCCTGATGTCTCCAGACCCTCCCCGCAGTGATTTACCTCTCCCCCGTTTGCACCAGGTGCCTGAAATGACACACCTGCACTGCTGGGGACAGCCGCGAGACCATTCTTGCGGCTTCCCTTTGTTTTCCCCATCAGAAAATCATTTTTCTGCAAGGAAGCAAAGAAATCTGCAGGTAACGTGAATTCTGCACATGCGCAGTGGCGCAGAATTCCCTCGGGAATAAATATTACTTTCTTGTATTGTGGAAGCACCTTAAAGGAGTCTTAGTCATGGAACAGGACCCCACTGTCGTAGGCACTCTAAATGCACCAGAGAAAGATAGTTCCTGCCCTAAAGAGTTTATGGCCTAAGCACCCACCCACTTAAGTGCCAATTGGAGTATCCACTAGAATCCAGCATTCTAGCCCGGGTTTCAAACAGAACAGTCTTTTCAAACTTTCTTAAATTGTGGGCCTAATTTTCAGTGCGTTGGGCACTCGCAGGTGGGTTTCCAATAAAGAATATTGAAAACTGCCCCACAGATTCATTTTCATGTTCAGTTGCATGCAAACTTAACTACTTCTTCCTGAAGTTACATGGATCTGTCCAGAATTTCTGCATGGTGTGTGAGCTCTTAATTCAGGCATCCAGCAGTTAGTTGATTACACAGACCATGAAAAGCAATATCTTCCATTTCTCACTGATAGCCAAGCAGGTGAATTCTCGGCTTTACTGAGACAATCATTTCTACATTGGAAACATGCACCAGAGCTGCCTGGGAAGGGGGGGACAATTTGCCCCGAGCCCCTAAACGGAGTGATATTTGCAACCTGGTGTACAGGATTGCAGCACCACTCAGATTTGGCCTGGTGGCCTCTCTGTCACGATGGAAGAACAGCTGGGCCAGACGTGAGTGATGCAGCAATCCCAGGTGTCACGTTGTAACTGCCAGAGTGGGGAGCTGGCCCCAGCCTCATGGGACAGGAGCCACCGCTGCAGGGCAGTCTCATTCTCCAGCACTTCCCCAGCTCCCCTGAGTGATCTATTTAAAATATATATATATATATATATATTTATTTTATTTTATTTTGGTGGAAGGGTGGAGGGCCTCAGTTTCAGATTTTTTCCCAGGCCCCAAAAACCTCTGTGCAGCATGCACTGGCATGTACTTTTGCTTTTGGTTGAATACAGAGCCTGTTTTTGCTTGCACATAGACAGGATTAATGCAGAGAGGGATTTCATTATTTTTAATTTTCGGCAGTATGCCTGGGACATAGTTTTAAGGGAGCCTTGAAATGGCTGGTTGTGTAAGGTTTTTTTTTAGTTTTTGTGTTTTTTTTTTTTTTTAATAAAAATACACTGCGGCTGGACAGAGCCTGACAGCCTGTGCTCTTGTTGTGCTTCTGTGGGTAGGACATCTGCCGCCACTGCACTGACTCTGTAATTTAGTTTCTTTTGTAATAAAGACGCAAGACCCTAATGTGCTCTGAGCAATAAGGCTTGCTTTTAAAAGGGCTCTTAAACCATGTCATTTTCCACTGCTGCTCTGCATGGAGGTATACAATGAATTGCAATAGTTTTCACACTAGCCAAAATCCAAGTACTGTATATTATTGATTTGTATTACGGTAGTGCCTAGAGGCCCCAATCAAGATAAGTACCCCACTGTGCTGAGCTCTGTGCAGATGAAGTCCCTGCCCCCTAAAAAACTTACAATAAATGAGACTGTGTGCAAGGGAAAACAGAAGCATGAGGGAGAGAGGGAGCAGCTTTGCCAACGTAACTCTTCAAAAACCATGAGTTGGGTCCATCAGAATAGCATTGGCTTAAAAACCATAAGGTTTATTGTTGTTTTTTTGTTTTGTTTTTTTTTAAACGTTGCGTCCTCTTTATTTGCCTTCTGTGTTTTGTTTGGTTTGGGGTTTTTTGAACCTGTAGGGTGCACTTGGGTCAAATTTTCAAAATTTCTTTCCATACGCACAAGGGTTAGAAACTTTTTTTAATGAACGCCAAGGGTTCTCACATCACTTGCCTCCTAATGACTCATCAAATATCACAAGATCTGTGATAACATAAAGAGAGTTGGGTTGGCACTGAGGCAAAGTGATTTGTCCAAAGTCATGCAGCAGACCTGGGAATAGAACCCAGATATTCTATCTAATAGGCCAGTACCCTAGTTCCTGGAGCATGCTGCCCCAGCTGTATTTAGGAAGTACAGTAATAGCAATTCCAGAAGGGAGAGTTTATTGGAGATTTTGGCCCATCTAATCTTATTCAGGCAGCGAACTTTGGTTTATAGCATATCAGATAACATTGTTTCCCCTTTTTGGTTAAATGAACTGTAAATATGTTGAATGTAATGTCTTTATAATTAGCTTTTAGAGGGCCCTATCTTTCAGCCTTTCCTTTTCTGTAGCCCCATTACACAAGTGGATAAGGGCTGCAAGATCAAGCTGGAAACAAAATTTAAGGCTTTGTGCCAAGCAAATATTTGCTTGGAGAGGTTCTCACCTTAAAGCCTCTTATCTGCTTCTGTGTCCTGATATATCTTGCTGAACCATTGCATGAATTCATGTGGAGGCGTGGCAATGAAAAATCAAGGGGGAAGGAGAGGAGATTCATTCAGAACTTAAGAAGAAAGCAAAATTTGGGCTACTGTGTATTTGTTTTACTGTACTGCCTTGGGGATCCAACTAAGTGTGGGACCCCATTGTGCTAGGCATTGCACATAAATACAGTAAGAGCCCATCTTGAAGGGCTTACAATCTAAATAGACAAGACAAAGGGTGGGAAGGGAAACAAGGACAGAGTAGGAAAAGTGATATGCTCAAGGTTACCCACCAGGGTCAGTGGCAGAGCCAGGAACAGCATCCAGGTCTCCAGATTCCCAGTCCCCTAACCATCATACCATGCTGCCTCTCAGTACCTTTTAACTGGCAGGCCCAATGGGTAACCTGAGATCTTTCTCTAACTGGATGGGATTGGGTAGATCTAAATTGCAGTAAAACACCTGCAACTGGCCCGCGACAGCTGGCTCAGACTTGGCTGCAGGGCTATAAAATTGCAGTGTAGATGTCTGGGCCCAGGCTGCCATCCTTCCCAGTATCTTCGCTATTTAGATCTCTGCTTGGAGATATTCTTGCTCCAATCTCTGCTGCTCCGCCACACTTCTCCTCCTTTCTAAAGGATGTATTTTTGTATTCATGTCTATCTCAAACTACATAACTTCCCCAGACAATTCAATCTGTGCTCACAGATGTGCTGTAAATTACATTGCATTCTTCATCCAAAACAAAGATGATGGGTCCCTGTTTTCCATGCAATATGGAAACCGAGCTTAATATAGAATCACCACTAACTAGTCATTAAAGAGCATGCTATACACATATATATATATATATATATAGTGCTAGTGGCTTGGAGCCCTAGGCATGGACTGGGGCCATACTGTGCGAGGTGCTGTACAAACACAGAACAAAAAGTTAGTCCCTGCCCCCAAAGAAATCCTATAATACTGACTAGTCAAGGAAGACAAGTTATACTTTTGATGGGACCTAGAACTCTGAATGTACTGATTTAAGAACATTAAAAATCTTAATCACACACACACACACACACGTGCAATAGTGCATTCACATGCGTGTGCGCACAAGAGTGTGAAATATTTCTCCCATATTATACAGTGGGATTTCTCTCTCTCACTCCAACCAGGAGGCTTTCAAGCCTGGTAAATGTTTAATAACATATACTGCTTCTGAAAGGCCCTTGCTGGGTACAAGCTGACTTATACTCTGGTTTGGTTTAGTTTCCGTTGCTTCTGCTGCTTGTGGTTCAAGTCTGTATTTCTCTGTAAATTCTTCCACTCTTTTTTCCTGTTTCACAGTATCCAAAACTGTGAAATTTAAACTGTGGCTAATATTTTCCTGTTTATAGTACATGTTGTATTTGTTGACAAGAAGCTCTGTGTGTTTGGGTTTTTTCGGGCAGCTTAGAAATTTTTAAACCTTTTAAAAACCATAGAGACATACAAGTTGTGGCTGTCTTTCAAACATTTAAAAAAAAGTATTTTAAAATGTACAACTTGCAGAAACTGAACAGTGGCTACTTACAGGAGTGTTCTGGCACACACTTGCAATCCTCACCCCACAGCCCAATGGGTTTGACTGCAGATGTCCCACACGATGTTTTGAAACGGTCTCCACACACAGCTTCAATGTTTCCTTAGCAGTAAACAAGTCCAGGCATCATCATAATTATTTGTGTTTTATTTTCAGGAGGAGCATGAAAAGAAAAGCAATGTTTACATGTCCATTCAACAGCGACTGCAAAATCACCAAAGATAACCGACGGCATTGCCAAGCCTGCCGGCTGAAGCGTTGTGTGGACATAGGCATGATGAAAGAATGTAAGTAAACAAGTGCACAGTGATTCTGTGCTTAATGTACTTTAGTTTTGCAGTAGTTTAAGGCTGGGGATTTGAGGTGCTTGACCAGCTCCCATTGACTTGAATCTCTCAGGTCACTTTGAAAATTCTAGCCTAAAATGTTTGGCCTCAACCTTCAGAAGTGACTAGCGATTCTCTGGATGCTTTTGGGTTTTTTTGGGTTCCCAACTGAAGTCACCTTTAAAAGGGGCCTTGTTTTGAGAAAGTGCTGAGCTCCTATCAGGAATCAGGGTTTGCACCAGAGCCAGTCTTCGGGCAACCTAAAAAGCACAAAGCCTGCAGTAGGTTGTCTGGTTGGCTATACCACCTGGTTGATTGGAAGAGTCTTAAGCCCAGCAGCAGTTCAACAGCTGTTCAAACCATTCGCCCATGGTTGTGATACTTCCTGGGCCTACTTGTTCCCATCCTTGCTCCTACATTGCTCCCAGCCCTTCCTCACTCCAGGTAACCCAGTCCTGACCCTCTGCTCCGGTTCCTGGCTTCTGACCCTGGGATCTGGCCTCTGACTCCTGTTCTGACCCTTGGCTCTGATTTCGAACTACCAACTCGTGCTCCAGCCACTGGGCATGAAAACCCACATCCCGGTCTCTGACAGCTCCTGCCCTCTGAATCTCAGTCCCCTTTAAGATATATCTCCAGATGAGTACCCAAAAATGGAGGTGCCCAGAATCACTAGACACCGCCATGGAATAGACAAATAAGTCAGAAGTCTGTAGTAATACATGGATCATTTCATGCATCACTTGCCATCTTAATTTTTAATTTGGGGTATAACTAGACTGCAGTACTTTATGGGTAAGAAGGTCCACAGTCCTGAACTGAGTTTTTCAGCATTCACAATGATTTAAAGGAGAATTTTTGCAGTCGGCCAAATTTTGAGACCAAGCACATTGCTCCCAAATAAAAGTCAAAGTAAGGAATCCTACACCTTGCACGGATGGAAACCCTTAATGCAGACACACTGCACTGGATCAACTTACTCCAGTAATTGCATCATTGAAATATGCTTGGAGCAATTTCCCTAATCTAGACAAGCTTCAAGTATCTTGTAGTCATCTAACGTCTGTAGATATGTGCTTTCTAAATCAGAGCTTTTAGCTTCCCTGCCAAGCATCTCTCTTGCCTGGCCCTTCTTTGAAACCTTGTTGTATTGTCTCCTGACAGCAGGAACAGGTGGACCGCTCTATTTAAAAATTGAATTCCCATAGAAATTAGAGATGTCAAAAAGCAATTTGGGTCATCTACTTCATCTCCCTCTTGTCCTAGCAGAGTTTTTCATTCTCTCTTTTAGAAGTAGCTGCTCTGTTAGTTTTATTTACAAAGCAATTTGCTCACTGTTAAATGCCAGGGAAATGAAGCAAATGTCTTAAACATATTCCTTGCTAGGGAGCATTGTGATCTGAGAAATATGTTCACCCACTAGCGATCGTGATCTGTTCATGGCTGTTCTACCCTATGTTTCCTGAGTTGAAAAGTGGGAAAGATTTCATAGCACTCAAGTTTTCCTCGCGCATCTCTGCATTTTACAAGGACTTGGTTTGGTTAAAACGGGATGCTATAGGTATGTATTGTTTCTGGGCGGAGCTGATTAATGATTGAGAGCGGTTTAATGATTGAGACTAATTAGCTTTTGGTTTCCATATTGGTTTGTGATTTGTAAAGGTGGAGTTGGCTCTGTGCCATGGGAGAACTTCTTTGAGCCGAATGGTAGCGTTGTCCATTGTTAAGCTACTGTCTTGAGAGAGAGTATCCATCACACTTGTCTCTTTGAGGTTGTCTCCTGAGTAGGTTTGAAGAAAAGTATTAACAACCCCCATACTGCACCCTGGCTTTGTGGAACTCCTTTCTTTGGTGACATAATATCACATCAAACAATTCAAATATTCATGCGGTTCTTCCCTTTAAACATCTTCCACATAACTTTGGCTTCATGCATCTCTCTTATTGTAGTTTTTTGCTGTGGAATTTCCTTGTGTTTTTCCTTAATGGCATCTCTTGTTGGTATTCATTTCAGCAGAGTTCTGTTTTGTGACCTTGAGCCTCCTTGGTAGAGGCTTGGGGAATAACTCGGGAAAAGTAAAGTTCAACTGAGTTCAAACACATGAATGTTGTCAAAATATTTATTTTTCCGAGTTTGTACTTAAAAATACATGTCCGGTGAGTTTGTACACATTCTTTTCACTTCTCTATGGATTCAAGTCAAACCAAAATGATCCACCTTCGTTAGGAAGCATCATGAACTTTCTGCAGGAGTTGTGCTGTTCTCCTGATTACAGCTGCCTGCAGAGCCTGGGTGTGTTATGGTGTGTATGGTGAACCTGTGCAAGTAGCCAAAAGACCCTGCACTTGATTCTCCACTTCCTTGTACCTTCTGTGTCTATTCTCCCTGTGCAAAATGAGTGTAAGGTATTATTCTATCAAATGTTAGTGTGTTGCACCCAGTTTGCACAGGTATAAATGATACATGATATGATGCAGGCAAGGGAGAATCAGACATGGCTTCTCCCCCCATGCTTTTTGGAGTGGGGAGAATCTTGCTGAGAGTTGCTGACCCTAGCTTCTCCCTCTTCCCATCTGTAAGAGTTTCCCCCCTCCTAAGGGGGAGTGGAACCTGTACCATGGAGACAACAGTTGCCTCTTGTTCTTTTTCAGCTGGGATGTGGCTTCGCTCCACTTGTGAAAGTGTGGTTTTGTTCAGAGAGAGTTCTTATTCTCTTCCAGCCAACCTCACCATTTACTCTGCAAGAGAGTGCCTATCGCTTTGAGAAAATCAGGGCATGGGCACACAAGATATTGTGCCACGTGATGATTGATGGATTTAAAAATCTGCAACCTGTTTGGAAATTTTAGTATCACTTGGCTTTCCTATAAATGTTCTCTATTTAGTAGAGAAGAAACAGCTTCATAATGTAACTGGGTGCAGCTAAGGAACGTCACCTATGGCCCTTTAAGAAAACCAGTGTTTACTGGAATGCTCCAGTCCAGAAGAGTCTTGTATCTTCAGCACATGTGGAAAAATCTCCATGTTTCTAGTAAATAGGCAGGCTCCAGTAAAACTAGTTTTAAAGTTAGTGGGTGAGGCTCCATGGAAAGAGAAACAAAGGCCCTGTTTGCCCTGGCTAACAACTGAGACTGCAGTTTATTAGTTTGTTTTTTGCAGCCAGTTAACCTGTGTTTGAATACAAATAAATTGTAATGTCTTTATTCCAAAGTTCTTACTCTTACTCTAAACCAACTCCTGCCCACACAGTCTTTCACTTGAGCATGGTGGTGCTTAAAATCTGAGCTAGCTGGGCCATCGGAGGGCATAGGTTAAAGCTCATGTGCATGTTAGAACAGAATTAATAGACTGCTCTCTGTTTTATTTTGGACTCTGTGTGAGCACTTTGGGGTCCAGTGGGTAATGTAAGATACCATACAAAATAAATTGGTACAGCACACTGTTAAAACATCCTTGTTCCCTGGCTAGAGCAATGAACCAGTACAGCTACTTAGTAGAGAACAGAGCAACACAAAGTCAACGACACTTAAGCAATTCTGAAAATGTTTCTCGGCACTGTAGTTTTTTTCGGGATATTCCAGAAAGAATTATTTGAAATGGAGAATTTTCACGGGCCTTCTGCTTTAATAAGGGATGGCTCGGCTTCTCCTGCACATTTCTTCAATGGCCGGAGACCGTTCTCCAAGAACAATGTTGTTTTCAACTGGCATTATCTTGTAATCATTACACAAATCGCCTTTGAGAGAGCAAATGCTGTTGTGCTTATTTGAATGGAAAAAAGGCTTTGAAATCTGTGACTCTAAAAGCCAAACTGGGTGCAAGCGAATAGCCTTGGTTACTGGAGTCCAACTGAGAGTTGACATAAGCAAGTGCAACTCCACTGAAATCAAGGGGATTATACCCGTTTGCGCTAGTTCATGAATTTTGCAAGGACAGCCAGGAAACTTCGGTAGCAGCAAAACGGGGGCGTTGTTTTCCGGCCTGAGCAAAGCTGTATAGTAGTTAACTTGTAAAGAATGGATTTCATTAAATGGATCATTTATCAATAGAAACCTAACCCAGAGTAACTAAAAATAGACCCTCTGAGTGGACTTAACTGCTAGTTAAATGAATGGGAACAAAGTGTGCTTCAATTATTTTTAGGTCGAATCAGGTTTAAAACTCCTACAAGAGTGCAAGCAGTTGTCTTCCCACAGCTACCACCTCTCTCTGGGACATCCCTATCACTGTTCCTGCAACAAGCAACAGAGTGACACTGATCTGATTTTAGTCCAACGATGCAGAAACATGATCTAAGGGAGTGAGAGAAGGGAAAACACTGGCAGATGAGACAGAGCAAGGAATTGAAGGGAGCCAAAAGAGAAAGGGAAGGGGAAAGAGCTGTGAAAGGGGGGGAAAGAAGGGAGACAGAACTGTAGTTTAGCGACAGCTCACTAATGCACTAATTTAGTGTCGTTAGTCCTTGCTCTCCCAGGCCAATGAGAGTTCTGGTTGGTTCTCACAAGGGCTACAATTGCACTGTGTATTTTTCAACAAATGTACATTCCCCAGGCCCATTTGCAGCCCAAACATGGCAACACTGAGGAATCTGGCTTTATGAATGTTTGTTATGTAATGATGAAGTCCTGGGAGCTTGAAATCAATTAGGAAGGTGAAAGAAGGGAAGGCTTTGCGGGGGGATTCCTAGGGTGACCTAAGCAGCAAAAATAAACCCAACAATCCCAAAACCATTACGTTAGCAGCAGCAGCTTGAGGAGATGAGGTATGAGGCAGCTAGAGAAGGTAGCTCAGGTGAGAGACAAGTTCTTCCTGGTGGAGATAAATTATTTTCTTTGTATTGCGGTAGCACGTAGGAGCCCCAGTCATGGACCAGGTCCCCTTTGTGCTAGATACTGCACAAACAGATAACAAAAGGACTCCCTGCCTTGAGGAGCTTACAATCTAAGACAGGAGACAAACGGTGTAGATGCAGACATGGGTAGCATAAGCAAATCCGGAGCAATATTGTTTAATATGATAGGCAGTGGTCTCCGCACACCAGCTGCCTCCGCACACCAGCTGCCTAACCATTGCCATGTTTCCTGCAAAGAAAAGTTTGTAGGAGGGATTTGAAGGAGGAAAACAATGGCCTTGCAGCTGTTGATGTGGAGCTCCTCCCATGTAAAGAGGAAGAGAGAGATTTTATTAATATAGATGAAGTGGCAGGACATGGTAAGCTTATGAATAGAAGTGGTGAGACTAGGTGACCAGGTGGACAGTGGTATTGGTCAATATCAAATGGCTCAGATGGAAAGAGGAGTTTGGAATTTGTCATGCTGAATTTTAGTCTGCAGCAGAATATCCAGGTGGAGATGTTGGAAGCAGCTGGAAAATGAAAGACTGATCATAGGAGGAAGGGTTGTGGGTAGATAGGAAAGATCTGAGTATTCAGATATAGTATAGGAGATCTAGAAATCATGGCAGAGGATGAAGTCACACAAGGTCAGGCTGTGGAAGGTGAGCAGAGCTTTAAAGAAAGCAGACAGTGACGGGAAGAAGCAGCTGAATGAGTGAGGAGTTGGAGAGGTATGATGAGGTACAAGAGTATGGAGTCAGGAAAACAGATGTTGAAAGTAGCCACGTGAAAGGAATTATAAAGAAGGCCCTGAACTTGGATAAGAAGAAGTGTTTGATGACTTCTGAGGCACAGAGAGGGAGATGCTGAATAGCAGGGTGTTCCAGGAGGTATCTGGAAGTGGTGGTGAGGCAGAGATGGCTTCCTCAGGGAGCTGACAGGAAGGAGATGGGACAGTAATTAGAGGAACAACTGGGGTTAAAGAGAGGAGTCTTAAGGACAGCACATGAGGAATGTGCTGAGAGAATGAGCAAGGGAGTTGAGAGACCATAAGGTTTCAGTGACAGGTTGAGGGGTAAGAAGTAGGCATGGACTAAACTTAAAATGTAGGTCGACATAGCTATTTATCTGAGCACTGTAGGCAAGCTGACCTAACCAGGTGTATCAATATGGCTCAGTCAACAGCAGAATCCTCTGTCGATCTAACTGCTGCTACCAAGGGAGGTAGATTGCCAATGGAAAAACTCCTTCCGGCATTGTAGAAAGTGTCTATGCTACAGTGTTACCATGGCATAGCTGTGCCACTGTATATACACAGCCGAAGACAGTGATGGTGGTTTCTCAGAGTTGGAGATGGGTGAATGAGCAGAGATGCTTGGACTGGGGAGGAAGGGGCATAGGATAGATTAGTATATTCTCTCCCCATTGCAGGCAACCCCGATAAACAGGAAATAAAACTCCTGCAAATAGGTGGGATCACAAGAAAAGAATTTAATGAATGAAGTTGCTCAGTTTTCTTCATGACTTTTCCCAAAGTGTATTATTGAGTGAGGTCCATAGAATCATGGAAGATCAGGGTTGGAAGAGACCTCAGTAGGTCATCTAGTCCAACCCCCTGCTCAAAGGAGGACCAACCTCAACTAAATCATCCCAGCCAGGCCTTGTCAGCCAGGCCTTAAAAACTCTAAGGATGGAGATTCCACCACCTCTCTAGGTAACCCATTCCAGTGCTTCACCACCCTCCTAGTGACATAGTTTTTCCTAATGTCCAACCTAGACCTCCCCCACTGCAACTTGAGATCATTGCTCCTTGTTCTGTCATCTGCCACCACTGAGAACAGCCGAGCTCCATCCTCTTTGTAACCCCCCTTCAGGTAGTTGAAGGCTGCTATCAAATCCCACCTCACTCTTCTCTTCTGCAGACTAAATAAGCCCAGTTCCCTCAGCCTCTCCTTGTAAGTCATGTGCTGCCTCTTCCAACCCCTTCCCCAAAGTCCCCACCCCAACTCCGCCCCCTCCCTGCCAATATTCCAACTCCTTCCCCAAATCCCTGCACCGGCCCCGCCTCCTCCCCTGAGTGCACCGTGTTCTTGCTCCTCTCCCCCCGCATCCCTCCCCCGGGTGCATGCTAACACTGCCAAACAGCTGTTTGGCGGCGGCCGGGTGGGAAACGGTGGGAGGTAGGCGGAGGAGCAGGGATGCAGCGTGCTCGGGGGGGAGGAGGAGGTGGGGTGGGAGGGTTAGGGGATCTTGGCTGCTGGTGGGTGCAGAGCACCCACTAATTTTTTCCCCATGGGTGCTCCAGCCCTGGAGCACTGATGGAGTCGGGGCCTATGAATGCAGCCCAATATGCCGTTAGCCTTCTTGGCAACAAGGGCACACGGTTGACTCATATCCAGCTTCTCATCCACTATTATCCCCAGGTCCTTTTCTGCAGAGCTGCTGCTTAGCCAGTCGGTCCCCAGCCTGTAGCAGTGCTTTTTTTGGCCCAATCCTCCAGTTTGTCTAGGTCACTCGGGACACTGTCCCTACCGTCCAGCATATTTACCTCTCCCCACAGCTTAGTGTCATCCGCAAACTTGCTGAGGGTGCAATTCATCCCAGCATGCAAATCATTAATGAAGATGTTGAACAAAACCAGCCCCAGGACAGACCCCTGGGGCACTCTGCTTCATACCAGCTGCCAACTAGACATCAAGCCATTGATCACTACCTGTTGAATCCGACAATCTAGTCCGCTTTCTGGCCACCATGTAGTGGATTCATCCAATCCATATTTTTTTAACTTGCTAGCAAGAATACTGTGGGAGACAGTTTCAAAACCTTTGCTAAAGTTCAGATACATCACATCCACCTCTTTCCCCCTATCCACAGAGCCAGTTATCTCATCATAGAAGGCAATCAGGTTGGTCAGGCATGACTTGCTCTTGTTGAATCCATGTTGACTGTTCCTGATCACCTTACTCTCCTCCAAGTGCTTTAAAATGGATTCTTTGAGGACATGCTCCATGATTTTTCCAGGGATTGTTTTCAATTACATGTGTTAATCCTGTCACACATCAGATGACAGTTTTCAAACACCATTCTGAAATAATTAACAAATTGAAACAGAAAAGTGAAAATAATCTTCTTTTGATCAGCCCAGACATTATTCCCCAGACTAACCTCTGAGGATAGGACAAGAAGGCATGGGCTTAAATCGCAGCAAGGGCAGTTTAGGTTGGACATTAGGAAAAACTTCCTGTTAGAGTGGTTAAGCACTGAAATAAATTGCCTAGGGAGGTTGTGGAATCTCCATCATTGGGGATTTTTAAGACCATAAGAATGGCCCTACTGGGTCAGACCAAAGGTCCATCTAGCCCAGTATCCTGTCTTCCGACAGTGGCCAGTACCAGGTGCCCCAGAGGGAATGAACAGAACAGGTAATCATCAAGTGATCCATCCCCTGTCACTCATTCCCAGCTTCTGGCAAACAAAGGCTAGGGACACCATTCCTGCCCATCCTAGCTAATAGCCATTGATGGACCTCTCCTCCATGAATTTATCTAGTTCTTTTTTGAACCCTGTTATGGTCTTGGCCTTCACAACATCCTCTAGCAAGGAGTTCCACAGGTTGACTGTGCGTTGTGTGAAGAAATACTTCCTTGTATTTGTTTTAAACCTGCTGCCTATTAATTTTTCATTTGGTGACCCCTAGTTCTTGTGTTATGAGAAGGAGTAAACAACACTTCCTTATCTACTTTCTCTACACCAGTCATGATTTTATAGACCTCAATCATATCTCCCCTTAGCCATCTCTAAGGTTGGACAAAAACGTGTCAGGGATGGTCTAAATAATACTTAGTCCTGCCTTGAGTGCAGGGGACTGGACTAGATGACCCCTCGAGGTCCCTTCCAGTCCTATGATTCTACATAGTAATGATAGGTGCATCTTTATTTCCTGTAGGTGCCTTGTATATACTCAAAGCTCATTTTACAGTAACAGGGTTAGATGAGAGAGGAGGAAAACCACAAATATATTTGCCAAGTTCTGTAAAGCAATGTGTACATTTGTGGTGCTTTGCTATTGATAAGAGGGTGCTGACTCTAAATGGTAGCTAAAGACAAGCCACATCATTTTTAAATGCTCTTTTTGCAGTCTGAACTCTTAATGATAGTGTGTTTGCTCACGGAGCGTGTCAAATGACACAACTGTTTCCAATAGCTAGGCCTGGGAACACACACATTCTATACAGGTATAACTATTTTGGGGAACATTGGAGCTGGAAGTTGCAATTTCCAGCCTAGGTAGACATACCTGCATTAGTGCTAATCGACCTAGTGTGCTAAAAATAGAAGTGTGTGTAGCCATGGCAGTGCAGTGGACTAGGTTCCCCACGTACGTACCTAGAGTGTTGGACAGGATCGTACTTGGGACAGCTAGCTAGTCCTGCTGCCACAGCTACACTTCTATTTTTAGCAAGCAAGCTCGGTCTGAGCTAGGGCGGGTATGTCTACTTAGCTGGAAATGACACCTTCCAGCTCCAGGGTAACTGTATCCACAGTTAAAGGGGTGAATTTTTTTTACCAAAATAGTTCTACTGGCAATAATCCCTAGGGTGGAGGCAGTTACGTCCAGTCAGGGAGGGTCTAGAGGTACTTAGTCCTGCCTCAGCTCAGAGGCCTCATGACCTCTTGAGGTCCCTTCGAGCCCTACATTTCTATGATTCTATGAAGGTGCCTTTTACAGGGGCTATCACTGGTTTGGTTTGGTTTTTCCCTTCCACTATGGGAAAAGCTATACTGGTAGAAGGCACCTTTATACAAATATAACTGCATCCACAAAAGGGGAGTTTAACTAATTGAACTATACTGTTATAGTTAAAGCGGTCCAACTTTTGTGGTAAACAAGCCCTAAAGCCAGTCTGAACACACAGTTGCACTGATTTTAAATAGTTGGGGTTTTTTTTAAGAACATCCATGGGGTGTTTGCACTCATTTAAATACATTGATTTTAAAAACACACTTAATTGGTGTAGGTTTCAGAGTAGCAGCCGTGTTAGTCTGTATTCGCAAAAAGAAAAGGAGTACTTGTATTTGTTAGTCTCTAAGGTGCCACAAGTACTCCTTTTTTTTTAATTGGTGTAGTTGCCAAAGTCCAGGACATCGTGCAGCCCAATGGTTTTCAACTGCTTTTCATTTGCGGACCCCTACAAAATTCAAATGGAGGTGCAGACCCCTTTGGAAATCTTAGACATAGTCTGCATACTCCCAGGGGTCTGTGAGCCACAGATTGAAAACCACTGACATAGCCCAAGCCCTGGACCGCCCGACTACTCCTGGATCCCTCACAAGAAAGGGAAGCAACTGTGAGCTGCCTTCAGGCACTTAGGGCAGTTGAGGGGAAGTGCTGATATTTGTCTCCCAGAATGAAGATAGGTGTTTTCCTTTGGGGGTGTGAAGGAAGGAGGATTCTTGGGCTGAGCAGGGACTGAAGGAGTTTGATAGCTGTACATGGGGGTGGCTGATGAAGGGGGCATGTTTATGTGAAGAAGAAACTGGGAAGAAATTGTACTGTGCTCTTGGCAAAAAATATTCTACTTGTTTTCTGTCTCTCTCCACTTTTAGATAGTCCCTGACTCAAAGAGCTTACAGTCTTATGTTCACTGTGTACAGTGTCTAGCACAATGGGGCCTCAGTCCTGCTTGGGGATCATAGAATCATAGAATATCAGGGTTGGAAGGGACCTCAGGAGGTCATCTAGTCCAACTCCCTGCTCAAAGCAGGACCAATCCCCAATTAAATCATCCCAGCCAGGGCTTTGTCAAGCCTGACCTTAAAAACTTCTAAGGAAGAAGATTCTACCACCTCCCTAGGTAACGCATTCCAGTGTTTCACCACCCTCCTAGTGAAAAAGTTTTTCCTAATATCCAACCTAAACCTCCTCCACTGCAACTTGAGACCATTACTCCTTGTCCTGTCCTCTTCTACCACTGAGAATAGTCTAGAACCATCCTCTCTGGAACCACCTCTCAGGTAGTTGAAAGCAGCTATCAAATCCCCCCTCATTCTTCTCTTCTGCAGACTAAACAATCCCAGTTCCCTCAGCCTCTCCTCATAAGTCATGTATTCCAGACCCCTAATCATTTTTGTTGCCCTTCGCTGGACTCTCTCCTATTTATCCACATCCTTCTTGTAGGGTGGGGCCCAAAACTGGACACAGTACTCCAGATGAGGCCTCACCAATGTCGAATAGAGGGGGACGATCATGTCCCTCGATCTGCTCGCTATGCCCCTACTTATACATCCCAAAATGCCATTGGCCTTCTTGGCAACAAGGCACACTGCTGACTCATATCCAGCTTCTCGTCCACTGTCACCCCTAGGTCCTTTTCCGCAGAATGCTGCCTAGCCATTCGGTCCCTAGTCTGTAGTGGTGTATTGGGTTCTTCCGTCCTAAGTGCAGGACCCTGCACTTATCCTTATTGAACCTCATCAGATTTCTTTTGGCCCAATCCTCCAATTTGTCTAGGTCCCTCTGTATCCTATCCCTGCCCTCCAGTGTATCTACCACTCCTCCTAGTTTAGTATCATCCGCAAATTTGCTGAGAGTGCAACCCACACCATCCTCCAGATCATTTATGAAGATATTGAACAAAACCGGCCCCAGGACCGACCCCTGGGGCACTCCACTTGACACCGGCTGCCAACTAGACATGGAGCCATTGATCACTACCCGTTGAGCCCGACAATCTAGCCAACTTTCTACCCACCTTATAGTGCATTCATCCAGCCCATACTTCTTTAACTTGCTGACAAGAATACTGTGGGAGACCATGTCAAAAGCTTTGCTAAAGTCAAGAAACAATACATCCACTGCTTTTCCTTCATCCACAGAACCAGTAATCTCATCATAGAAGGCGATTAGATTAGTCAGGCATGACCTTCCCTTGGTGAATCCATGCTGACTGTTCCTGATCACTTTCCTCTCATGTAAGTGCTTCAGGATTGATTCTTTGAGGACCTGCTCCATGATTTTTCCGGGGACTGAGGTGAGGCTGACTGGCCTGTAGTTCCCAGGATCCTCTTTCTTCCCTTTTTTAAAGATTGGCACTACATTAGCCTTTTTCCAGTCATCCGGAACTTCCCCTGTTCGCCACGAGTTTTCAAAGATAATGGCTCTGCAATCACAGCCGCCAATTCCTTTAGCACTCTCGGATGCAACTCGTCCGGCCCCATGGACTTGTGCACGTCCAGCTTTTCTAAATAGTGCCTAACCACCTCTTTCTCCACAGAGGGCTGGCCATCTATTCCCCATGTTGTGATGCCCAGCGCAGCAGTCTGGGAGCTGACCTTGTTCGGGATGGGGTGGAGGGGACCTTTAGGCCCTATGGTATACAAATAAAAACACTGAACAGCTTCGCCGGGGGGGGAGGAGCTTAAAGGCCAAAAAAAAACCTTCTCTACATCTCATATAAACCCTGTGTGTCTAAATTGCTTTTTAATTCAAAATGTTTCCAGACTAGTTCACTCCACGCTCACTCTTTTGTTTATATAATTGACCCTGATGTGTACACCCATTTTTCCACTAGTACAGCTGTGCGTGACAAGAGATCACAACGCCTCCCTAGGTGAGTGCGAGTAAACACTGTGAGGAATTATACTTAAGGACATGTTAGTGTGACAAACAGCCAGGGTACAGTTTCCCATAGCTGTTCTTCACTTGCTCATAAAATATCTGACTCAGACCAGCCAAAGCAGCCCTGACCGTTACAATCTGCAATTCTTGAGAATTTTGCACGTACTCTGTATATTCAACCTTGCTTTGCCACTGATTTTAATAGGCAGCAGCAGAACAGTTCGAACCGAATTGCCCTCCACTGCTGCCCCATGTATCCCAGATGTGTAAGTGCTGACGTTTCATTTGAACATCAGTGTGGTCTAGCAGGCAGGTCACTGGCGTAGGAGTCAGGAGCCAGGTAAACCAGCACTACAACTAATCTGTGACCCATGGGCAAGTCGAATCACCTGTCTGTGCCTGTGTTTTACCACTTACCCTTTTTCTGTTTTGACTATTTAAAGTGTGAACTCTTTGGGGCAGGGACTCTTTCTTATTTGGTATGTTGGGCCTCTGGGCACTACTGTAATACAAAAAAAAAATAAAATAAAAAAAATCATTGCTCCACCCATGCCTGAAAGATCCAGCATTGTCTAGTAGAAAAGGGGTTAAGTGACAGCAAGAGATCCTCTTTTGAGTTCCTTTTTTTGTTGTTTTTAATTTTGTCATCACCCGAAGACTTCTTTGGAACTTAATCTATTAGGAAACTTAAATTTCAGTTATTAATTCAGTGCATTTGATATTGCTCTGGCTAGTCCTGATGTCTACTTGGACACATGCCTGTATCTTTACAAGCTTAGACTATGGGTTGATTATTGATCCCTTGACAATATGTAGGTGAACCATTCTGCAGTCTTTGAGCCAAAAGGCATTTGCTCTTCACTCTAGTCTGAGCTATGCAGTGTTGTTGTAACCATGCTGGTCTCAAGATATTAGAGAGGCAAGGTGGGAGAGGTAATATCTTTTATTGGACCAGCTTCTGTTGGCTAAAGAGACGCGCTTTGGAGCTATACAAAGCTCTTCTTCAGGTCTGGGAAAGGTACTGTGAGTGTCACAGCTAAATACAAGATCCAACAGATAGAATATATGCTGACGACTTATGTTAAACTAATCTGTTGGATCTTGTATTTAGCTGTGACACTCTGAGTACCAGGGGCCAAAGTCCATGGATAACAGACTGACGTGCCAGCAGAAGCTGCTCACTTTGCTTGTAGCGAGGCTGGATTTACTGTCTCACCCCCAGCGCTTCTGAAATGTGGTCTGAAAATTCATGAGGGGAGGGGAGTGGAAAATTTCACCATCTGGGAGGGGTGGATTGCAGAAATAGTTATGGGAGCTCACCCTGATCCGCAACTGGAAGAGGAGGGAGGCTAAGAGCAGAGAGTTGCAGGGTGGGGTAGAGTAGCAGCAAGGCCGAGATGGGGATGGTGTTCGCCAGGGCAGTAGGGCAAAGGTGAGTGAGCACACCAGGGCGGAGGTAAGGAGCAAGGATATGAGGGGAGAGGAGGAAGGGAGTTCTAAGCAGGGAGAGGGAGTTGGGAGCCTATATGGAAGTAGCTGCAATGTTTCTGGGTGGGGAGGGGGCATGTGGAGAAAGCAGCTTCGGTATCAGATTGTTCCTCAGTGGGCAAAGCTGAGATTCACCAAAGCAGAAGGCTACTGCCAGTACTAATCTTCTGATGTAAGAGCAGTTCCAGCCAGACGGTGGCCTCTTGGAACAGTAGGGTTCGTTCTCTCACAAACCAGACAGCTTCTCTCTCCTCTCCTGTGCACTAAAGTGTTAAAAAGCATGCTAAGCTCTTCTGTTTTCTCCTGTGTTTTTAGTTTAACGCAGAGATCAAAAAAGGATGTTCAAAAAAAAAAAAAAAGCTATTTTGAGTTTGATTCCTAATAATCCATGTCCCTAAAAACTATAAATTAGAGTTGGTATTTCCCGCATGCTTTTGGTTCTGTGAATAATGGCTATGACTACTGCATTTAAACACAGAAAAAGGTCAGGAGACAGAAACTGCCTACCACATTTTACATTCTCTTGTGAGCAACGAATAATATAATTGTGCAAGGACTGGCCTTTGGGATGGGAACTGGCGTTAAAAAAACTGGCAAAGTGGAGAGTGCATAATATTAAAAAGAAATAAAGGTTCTTTTTGCCATCTAAGAAAAACGCTCCTTTGCAGGAACAGACACGTCCTGTTTTGTTAGACAAGGTTGCTAGAGTGCTGGGGACCTGTCTGAACCACATGTTCTAAAGCACCATATGCTCTTGTATCCCTTTTACAATTATCATTGGATTTTCAAAGATACCCAGGAAAATCAATGGGAATGGGGTGCTTAATTCCCATTTATGTCCCTCCCCCTACATGCAGTGCTAGCGTCACTCTGGTCAGCTTCATCAGAAAGAAACTGTTTTTGTTCTTGAGGTGAATGTGTGTCACTAGCATGGAGCATTGCAGCTGCTTTTGCAACTCTGGCTTTGCGCTTTTACGCTTCTCATGGCACTGGCAGGGAGCATAAGATTTAAACATACAAGATCTGCTGCACCTCCCTTTTAGGCTGGCTTCACTGCTAAAAAGGAGTGTTTGGATTTTTTTAACCACAGGATAATATTAGCTATCCTGTGGTGAAATCCTGGTGGAGACAAGGTCCAGTAGTTTTACTGTGAGGTCAGCTGTGGGAGGAGGATTAAGCGTTGACCTCACCTAACTACCTAGGTAAAAAACAATGATGGTGCCTTGTCGCCACTAAGATTTTTCCAGCAGGGTGACTATCACGTCTTCGTTATCTTGCAGTAAAAAAGAACACCTCTTCATCAATGAAGACGAAGCTTCATTATTGTCAGCTCATCACAAGTCTTGCCACCTCTGTTGTGTTTTTTCCTCTTTAAAGCCCTAGCTCCTGAAGTCATGTGATTATGTAAGACCTCTCGGTGTTCACTTTTAAAAAGAAAGTAGAGTTCTAGCCATCACAGCTGCAGAGAGAAGCTTTAACACCTGAACCCCAAAGGTTCAAAACCAGAAAGCAAATAAAGACCCCCACATTTATTTATGTTAAAAATCTCCTGATTTTGGCGGGACCTGACTTGAGTGCTTGGGGTTGGTTGGGGTGATGCTCTTAAGAGTGAAGGCGGAGGAGCAAGGGAGACAGAGACAGAAGCATTCTGAGCAGCAAGACGCTAGCTGGCTTAACTTACTGTGGTGCGCATTCCTTTCCATTATACTACTGCTTTCCTTTACCCAGGAAGGATGATTCATTTAGGGTGAGTTACAGGGCTCTGGTTGCGTGTTCTGTGAGCACTAAATGGAAGGGTGTATTATGGAGAGGATTCTTCGTACGTGTGCCATGACTAATAACACCTCTGCATGTCGTGAATACTGCCTGTGTGTGGCCTCACTCGCGCAAACCTCCAATTTTGCTTCTGTGCTGCTGGTTCTTAGGCTACAACTTTGCTGTGCTAGGGCATTTTTTTTTTGCTGCTACTTTGGCATTCCTGCCTTCATGGTCTGGTTGCCTGCTCCCAGCTACTGTAACTGCTGTTACTGGTTGTTTTTTCACCAGCCCCATTCCTACTCCTTCCCTCATTATCAAGGCCTTTGCAGCTCTGCCCCTCCCTATATACCTTCTCCTCTATTGTGTTGAGATCCCAACTGCTCTGCTGGCTTTGACCACCTCACTTCTATGGTCCTCCTGTGTGTAGAATTCCCTCCCTGAACTGTTTCATAAGGCTTCTACCCTCTCCTTTGTACATGCCTCCTCAAAACCCACTTCTGTGACAACTATAAGAAACTGGCCAACGAATACTGGGGGAAGTCTGGTATAGCCGATGTATTTTTTTAATTTAGAGATCAATGTTTCTAATTAGCGTACCTATTTTTATTGTTAACATACACTCCCCCTGTCCGTCTGTATGTATTTTTCAAATTACAAATTCTTCAGAGCAGTGACCAGACAGTCCTAGTACGCTGTGATCACTACCAGAACGTTGCTATTTCCCTCCCTGTCAGCTGAGAATGGGAGCCAGGAGACAAGTTCTAATCCAGGCTCTGCCACTGACTTGCTGTGACCTTGAACAAATCATTTACTACAACCTCTCCCTGCTTCAGTTTCCCTTTCGGTAAAAAGGGGATGGTACTAACCAGCATCAAGGTGGGCAAGAGGTTTCATTAATGCTTGTGAAGCACATTGGAAATGTCAAGTGCTTTGTAGCATTGTCTGTGACAGCAACGTTGCGTGTCTTTAGTCTTTTTCAAGGGATGAGGAACGAGCCTGTTTTGGCTTGCACTTCAGCTTTTTGGCAGGGTGGTTCTTCCCTGCCCTTTTTCTTTCCTGCTTCCTGTGTCCTGCTGCTGAGAGTGTCACTTTCTCTGTCCGTTTCTTCTGCAGCCTGGAGTTTTGCAGTCTTCCCTAGAGAAGAGACCTTCCTCCTTTATGCTTCTCTCACTTTCAAAGGGCACGATGCCAGTAGTTCTCGTGGAATGAGATCCACAGGTGGTGGTGGCAGCAGCATTGAGGGGTTGGAAGGGGCAGAGGTGGCCGCAAAGCACTGACAGGAGCAGTTTTAAGCTATTCGTCTTTCCATTTCTGCAGGCAGTGCTGCTGCTGCTTCTCACAAGACAAGGCACTGGCAGAAGGGCAGTAAAGAGGCTTCCTCATTTTGTGATCCAGTATGAAGCTGGACCCGGTGTGTGTCTTTGAAACCATCGGTTGGGACTGAGTTGCCTTGTGATGTTGCAGGGATCAGATTGAGTGATCCAGGGGATCACTCCTGGCACACCCATGTGTGATTCTCAATCCTATTTTTGTATTAAATGTGGAAAAACACCAGAAAATCCAGGGTACATAGAGTCCTGTGGCAGCTATGTGACCAGCCCTGTCGTGTGGAGTTATGATTCATCAATCTATTTATAAATTTGCATAGTCTAGCATCCTGGAATTGGTCTCTTATACTACCAATATCTCTTGCCTAACTATGAATCATTGTAAAGTTACCACTGCTTTGGGAGTTTCTATTGTGTTTTGTGTTGCAGTTCAGATGCAAAGTCAGCTATAGTCTGGCTGGATTGTGAGCCCCCTGATGTGGCCAGTCCCCACTGCTGCCGATCCAGACAGGATCCTGAACATCTCGACCCTTTCATTTGGCTGTCTTAAATTCTCCTATTAAAGGGAATGTTCTGCCATCTGCTGACGGGTAACAGACTTGAGCAGAGCCCTCATGCGCAGCAGAGAGTCTGTGTAGTTCTGTAGAAATCTCAGGAAGCATTTACAGGAAGAGCCACACAAATTGCATGTCAGGAACCCAACTGTGGATTCACAGATAGCACTTGGTCAGCGTGTACGCTGACAGCCAGGCTGAAGAGCTGGTCTGCTGGCTTTCATTCTGAACAAAATGCCTGGGGGGTGTTAACATAACTCAGTCACCATCCAACACTGAACAGTGATAAACAAGGTCCAGGGTTTGGTATACAGGGCCCTCAGCCTGCCTAGTACCATAGCAATACACCATTAAAAATCTTTTATTCTTTTATTAAAGAAAAAAAAAAGAAAAACAGGTAAAGCACTTGAAATGTAAAATATTAAACAAGGCTTTC
This sequence comes from Lepidochelys kempii, assembly GCF_965140285.1. Classification (NCBI taxonomy): domain Eukaryota; kingdom Metazoa; phylum Chordata; order Testudines; family Cheloniidae; genus Lepidochelys; species Lepidochelys kempii. Next base: position 19,357,627 of record NC_136399.1, read on the forward strand.
ATTTTAACAATATTCCGTGTTCCATTTCCATGTAGCTGGAGAATGGGAAAGAAAAGCCCTAGTTTGACAGCCTCTTAGGTGGTAGGTTTCAGAGTGGCAGCCGTGTTAGTCTGTATTCGCAAAAAGAACAGGAGGACTTGTGGCACCTTAGACACTAACAAAAATTTATTTGAGCATAAGCTCTCTAAGATGCCACAAGTACTCCTTTTCTTTTTTCTTAGACGGTAGTAACTGCTGGAGCTCTTGCTACTGGTAAAGTCTGCTCCTGTTTAATGTCTGGTGGTGTGTTTGGGATTCAGCTGGAGCTGGTAGGGGTGGTGGTAATGTTATCTGGATCGCACCCTCTGCCCCAATCTGCTCAAGACACCCCTCAGGGTTAAGACAATGGGTGCCGGGGGAAAAAGTGGTGGTGGCAGCCTTGATGGTGAAGCTTGCTTCAGTAGCTTCTGTCTGATCTTCCATGTTTTTCCTTACAAAGTCTTTCTTTAAGGACCCAAAAAGGGAGTGATGGGTGGAATATTATTTTGTCCACCAATTAGGCCTAGTTTTGGATCCATCAATTTTGGTTCATTGATTTCTGGACCCACATTTTCTGGTTTACTAAGCAGGATCTTGACGTAGTGCTTGAGTTATATCAGTAGGCTTTTTTGTTTAGACTAATTCAGTTTTTGTCTCCTTTTCATACCTTCTCCCATCAACGTTTGTTAGGAGAGGTTACCATGACATTTTATGAATTTTTGCATACTTTTTACAGTTCACTTTACAATGAGAGTAAGTGTATAGGCCAGATTATCACAACATTGCACCCTTTATAGCTCCATTGTTGATCTGTAGCCATATACTGCTGCTATTTGGCAGAGAATGATGGTCAACATGTTTTCCCGGGACTTTTTATACAAGTTCTTTGTAATCTAACAATCCTCCAGCCATGCTGTGTGTCCTGTGATGTCACTGACAGCTCTTTGAGTGTTTTAAATCCTCTTGCCTGACCCTTGGCTCTACTGAGGGTAAATCTCTAACATCAAGGGTTTAATGACTCCAGCTTTGCCTCAAGTACAAAGCACATGCGTGAGATTATGTTGTCCTTCTCCATTAGCTGAAATTGTGTCTATGGAAATACTTAACTTTCCATAGGTTGAGAAGTGTTCAGCTGTAGCGATTCATTTCCTACATCTTAAGTCTTGCACAAACTGCCAACGTGGCAGAAATCTTTCAACCTGAATTCAATATACATCTATTAAAGACAAGCTTTAAAAGAAAAGGGTTCCAGTTTTCTCTGTAATTGAAATAATCTTGTATTCCACTGCAATATTTTTAAAGATCCAGTAACATTTGGACTCTTGATGAAGCCCTGGCAAAGCACATGGAGCTGGCAAAGCTGATAACTGCTTTCAGTGACAGGTTTCAGAGGAACAGCCGTGTTAGTCTGTATTCGCAAAAAGAAAAGGAGTACTTGTGGCACCTTAGAGACTAACCAATTTATTTGAGCATGAGCTTTCGTGAGCTACAGCTCACTTCATGTAAACATCTGATGAAGTGAGCTGTAGCTCACGAAAGCTCATGCTCAAATAAATTGGTTAGTCTCTAAGGTGCCACAAGTACTCCTTTTCTTTTTGCTTTCAGTGACTGGCAGTCAAATGTGAAATTGTGGGTGAGTTACTGCAGATGCTCTACAAGGCCCTGTCCTGTTCCCAGTGACATCAGTGAGGTTTGACTTCTGTGGAAGCAGGATCCAGCCCCACCATGTTTAGTCTTCCAAAATGCTTCATGCAACAGACAGCGCTCAATTTGGTGACAGAACAAATGAGGAACTCGCTGCTTCATTATATAGCCTCTTTATAGTGAAAGAAGATCTGGATGGATTACAAAACAGGATTAGGGAGTGTAAATTTGCCAGCATGCTCACTTCTGCAGAAGCAATGATTTGCAATGTTTTTGCTTTGATTGGGTTGAAGTTGCTATCCTTTAGTTAGAATTAAAATTAACCCATTTTGTCAGCACCTTTTAAAGTTAACATTTTCCACTTTCTAAGCATTTAAACGGGGCTGATTGGTGTAAGTATAGTATACTTTCCTTAAATCATTCCTGTCTCCGGAACTAACAAGTGTGATTGTGTTAACGATGTGTGGCATATCACAATCCATCTGGTGGAGGATACAAGAGTAGGAGTTTGCCCTCAGTAGTATTCAGGCATGTCCCCTCTCTGGGAAAGTGTCTGGAAGCTGGTGAATGGGTGTATTGAAGCTGAATACAACAGAACTGTTGCTGAACCCAGTTAATTGGTGGCACTCTTAAGCGAAGAAATTAAAATGCTACAGTGATGCAGCTACACTACTGCAGCCGGAACCCTTCAATGAAGACACTACCTATGCCGATAGGAGGGGTTCTCCCATGGGCATAGGTAATCCACCTTCCTGAGAGGCAGTAGCTAGGCTGATAGGAGAATTCTCCCATCTAACTATCCCTGTCTATAGGGGGGGGTTAGGTCGGTTTAACTGTGTCACTCAGGTGTGGATTTTTCACACCCCTGAGTGACAAAGTTATACTGACCTAATTTCCTAGTGTAGACCAGGCCTAGGACTTGTCGTATAAAATCCTAGTAGAAGTAGATTTCTTCTAGACCCTACCTGGCTGGCTTCTTGACAATTATGGTATTTATTATGCCATACTTGTATATAGGCTTGGCAGAATTCAATTTTTATTTTTAATATAATTTTGGTAGTATCAATGTTTACTTTTAAGCGGTTTTTATTTTTATTTATTTAAATTTTCATGGTGGGGGGGGTCAGATGTTGGGGGGTCAGACAATTATTTAACGATGGTAGAGTTTGTTTTAGGATATTTACTTTGTATATTTTGACGTGATGTTGACAAATTGTGTTTTAATTATTATAAAGCTTTAACTTTTTGCATCACAACACCTACTAAGTTCTCAAGCAGCATTTTTCTTGTTACTATTAGTATTTATTATTGAAATATTTTTGTTGGTTTATGTGTGCGGTGAAATCAACATTCACCAATTAAAAATCGATTCCTTCCAAGCATAGTTATGTAGTTCAGTAATACCCAGTAACCCAATCGAGATTGGTGCCCAGTAGCATTGTGTGGTGTTCACTCTTCTGAAGAATCTGGAATAGCTCGTTTTGTTGTGACTCAGTGGTCTCCAATTAACCTCTACAGGGAATTTAGAATTAATTTTTTGCTCGTTTGCAGAGAGCCAGCACTTCACGCCACTCGTAAACCCTCAGATGGGGCTCAGGTGGTGCATAGATCTCCTGTTGTTCCTTTGCAAAAGGGTGAGTTTCACTAATAGAGTCGAAGGGCTTTCTGAGCTTCCTCACCATAATAACGTCATTCTCTTGCAAATCTGACATAAGAATCCTGGTCTGTAACTCCTATTCAGGCACCTAAATAAGGACTGGATATTCAAACTCTCTAATCAAAATTCAGCACCTTGCATGACAAAGGAGCTTATTTTAAACAATGGGAGGTTTCGATAAACTCTGGTCCAGTTGTTGGTACTGAGCACACTCTGAACATCTGGCTCTACATTCTGCTTTTATTGTTCTCCCCAGAATGACATGGTCCCTTTCCTTGTAAAAGGGTGTGATTCCTTGCCATTGCTCTGTGAGCATTTTCGCATATAGCTTCTCTGAGTGCATCTGAATACCCTCCGTGCCCACCACCACCACACTCCCTCAAGAGTGTTTTTGTAAGTGTAACATGATAACCTTGCCCACCGTCCTCCTAATCTCCTTATCTGTCACTGTTAAGCACCTATCTACCCTGTTAATCTTTCACCCATAGCTGTCGAGTGGTGATCATTTTAATTTTACTACCACTCACTGGCTTGCATTGTCTTGAAAGATCTTTATCGCTCTCTCTGGACTGATGAGTGCCATGACTTTGCAGGCTGATAATGGACATGCAAAAACCTGTGGAGAACACTTCAATCTCTCTGGTCACTCTGTTACAGACCTAAAAGTTGCAATTCTTCAACAAAAGAACTTCAAAAACAGACTCCAATGAGAGACTGCTGAATTGGAATTAATTTGCAATCTGGACACCATTACATTAGGCTTGAATAAAGACTGGGAGTGGATGTGTCATTACAAAAAGTAAAACTATTTCCCCATGTTTGTGTCATCCCCTGTTTCCCCCCCCCCCCCACAACTGTTCCTCACACATTCTTGTCAACTGCTGGAAATGGCCCACCTTGATTATCACTACAAAAGTGTTTTTTTTCTCTCCTGCTGGTAATAGCTCACCTTACCTGATCACTCTCCTTACAGTGTGTATGGTAACACCCATTGTTTCATGTTCTCTGTGTATATAAAATCTCCCCACTGTATTGTCCACTGTATGCATCCGATGAAGTGAGCTGTAGCTCACAAAAGCTTATGCTCAAATAAATTTGTTAGTCTCTAAGGTGCCACAAGTACTCCTTTTCTTTATGCAGAGATCTAGGTAGCATAGGCCCACGCTTCAAAATATACCCCTTGATTTGTGCCACCTTTCGGTTGATCTCCACTAGGATTTAAAGATGTTAGCTAGCATGTTCTAAATCGCTAGTGTGGACAAAGCAGCATAAAACACACTAGCTAACACATTCTCACACACCTTTTAAATCCTAGGCTAATGTTCACTGCAGAAAAGTTGTGCATCTACCTCGTACCCCCCTTCTGTGAGGCTGACGCAGAAAAGCTACATTGAAATAAAACCTACCTGTGCTTTGTCTCTACTAGGATTTTTACAGTGTGATAGCTGTCTCCTTTTTCTGTCTTCTCTGCACAGCTGTAGTCAGGACAAAGCTTTTGTTCAGCTTGGCTTGATGTTTTTGCTTTCTAGCTCTTCTACCTGCTAACCAAAGTAAACTGTGTAATTGTAACTTAATATTGAAGAGTAAAGATTCACAGCCCCCCAAAAGCATGTTTGTTTCAGGAGATCTTAACTTTGCCCACTACTTTTATTTCTTTATATTTGCAGATATCTGATTCTAGCAATGCATCTACTAGTCCTAAAGCTCCTTCCCCTGCTAATTCTTTAGCAGTTTCCCATTAAAATTTAGCAGTCCTCACTTTGCTATCGAAGGCTGCGTATTAAAGGGGAATTTGTAATAGTCCGTCTCTTATTCAGATTAATTTGTAAACAAACATAAAAATGATTTTACAAAAACATATTGCTTAAGAACTAATGGTAGTATTCTAATCGCTAGTGTAACCCTCTGGCCTGAAATGTTCAGGTAGCTGCCTCCTAGATTTTAAATCATTTTGAGGCATGTAGAGTGTTATGCAACTTCAAAAAAGGTATTGGAAAAATACCAGCGGCTAAACCCTGAGGCTGTAACTGAAAGCTACATAGCACTGCTATTGTACCTTACCTTACCTCTGAGTACAGCTACATCAAGTGTATTGCTTCTCTTTTTCTTGCCAAACCTTTCATTCCGAACTCCACCTTAACCTACCAACGTAGAGTATTCCTGGAACCTAATGTCGGCAAAAAGCCTCCAGTCATAAGATGAAATCTATTTTTTTATTTGTTAATGATAGGTTAAAAGACGATTAATGTCTTAACAAATGTGAAATTCTTCTTTGCTATATTTAGGGTTTATTACCTACCCTTCAAGGTGTATTTGCTTTGCTGAGTTATGTCACTGTATTAAAACAGGACCTGTCTATGACTGCTTGGCTTTGGGTTTAAATATAGATGGAAAAAACCCCACCTGTGGTTGCTATCTTAATCTCTATCAAAAGATAAAATAAGCTGATAGAAAAGGAGTACTTGTGGCACCTTAAAAGACTAACACATTTATTTGAGCATAAGCTTTCGTGAGCTATCATCAGATGAAGTGAGCTGTAGCTCACAAAAGCTTATGCTTAAATAAATTGGTTAGTCTCTAAGGTGCCACAAGTACTCCTTTTCTTTTTGTGAATACAGACTAACACGGCTGTTACTCTGAAACCTATCAATAAGGTGATAAAATCTCTATGCTGCTTATGCCACAGGGTATATTATAATCTTCTGAAAATAGCAATGTAGTTGTGGTTTTAAAGCTCTTCAATTGCTTATACTTTTCAGATGCTTGGAGCTTTTTAATAAAGGTACCATTTGAGCAGAAGTAGTTTGTGCTTGTTCTCACCCCAAAAGTAAATTGTCTGGAGAAATCTTTATGGAATTCTGTGGGGCCTCTTTTTAGTTGGCCTATAAGATTTTTGTGGCAGCACGTAAAACACTGAAGTCCCAGTCCTGATTGCTTTGTGGTAGCACGTATAGACACCAAACAACAAATTTCCAAATGTGGAAAGGGGTGTGTGGTCAGTGCTTTACCAGAATGACTCGCTCATAGCTCAAGAACTGTAAGAACTAGATTTTGAAAAGAAACTCAGCACCCACAATTGAAGCTAGATTTTCAAAACAGCTTATTTCCAATTTAGGCACCTAAATAAGTTGCCAGACTTTCAAAGGTATTCTGCACCCAGCAGCTCCTCTTGCTTGGGTGCTGAGCTTTTTGAAAACCCAGCTATAAACCTAACCCTCTTCTTGTTTTCTATGGGAAAACTTGCGTTTCAGAGCCTGATACTACAGGTGCTGAGCACCCTTAACTCCCATTGACTTCAGGGACAGTTGAAGATGTTAAGCACATTGCAGGATTGGACCGACAGACATTTTTGCAAAGATTTTATTTAGAAAGAGCAAGGCATGTAAGGGTTTAGAAAAATCTCTTGTCCCACATGCGCTGTATGGGACCAAGTACTCAAGAGCTGATGCTTCTGCATGTCTGCAGACATGTGTGATGGACTTCCCTGGGGTGCAACCTGGAACTGGGGTACTGCTGAGCCCTCTGGCATACCAATCTGGGCTCCCCCCCCCACACACTGTGAGGCTGTGACAAGCTGCAGTTCTCTCCAGGTCTTGCACTTACACAGCCATACGGAGACAGGGACATGCCACTCATGAGCCAACAACAGAGAGGCTCCCCTAGGCACCAACTGTGTCGGTGCTCCAGGGCTGGAGCACTCATGGGGGGGCGGAAGCACGCACCGGCAGCCAGCTCTCCCTCCCCCACAGCACCTCCCACCCGCCACTGGCCTCTCCACTCAACTCCTCCCCCTCCCTCCCAGCGTCTCCCACCTACTACAATCAGCTGTTTCATGGCTTGCAGGAGGCACTGGAAGGGAGGGGGAGGAGCAGGTATGGGGTGTGCTTGGGGGAGGGGGCAAAACTGGGCCTAAAGAGGCAGGACTGGGGTGGAGCAGAGGTGGGAAGAGACAGGGCGGGGCGGGAGCTTGGGAGAAGGGGTGGGGGCAGGGTCTGGGGTGGACCTGGTCAGGAAGAGGCGGGGGGGTGAGAGTGGGGGCAAGGGTTTGAGCACCCCTAGAGCCCAGAGGAAGCTGGCGCCTGTGGAGGCACCAGCCAGCTTCCCAGCCTAGGACCCCAGAGCTATACAGTCTTGCCCTACTCAAAAGCCTGACCAGTGTAAGTTTATTTTCCAGTCCGTCCCTCCCTCAATGTGGAGAGGGCAGTGCACCTGCCCCTGTTCCTGCCCCTGTTCCCTTTCCACTTCAAACAACACACTGTTTTAGGTAAAAAATATAAAACCGATTTATTAACTACAGAAAGAGAGAATGTAAGTGATTATAAATAATAGCACACAGATCAAACTTGGTTACCTAAGAAATAAAACAAAATTGCAATCTAAGTTCTGTACTCTAGACAAGATTTTAATCAAGTGCTGTCTCACCCTTATGGTACAAACAGTCCACCAGTCTTCCATACACAGGCTAGAAATCCCTTCAGCCTGGGACCACTTCCTTTCTTTGTTCCTAAGGTGTTTCCAGGTGTTGAGTTCCAGGGGAGTGAAGCCAAGTGATGATGTCACTTCCTCCTTTTATAGCTTCTTCAATGTGGAGGGAACTTCATTGTCCCAAACAAACCCCCCAGCACAGTTAGTGGAAAAGTACAGGCATAAGATGGAGTCCAGTGTCACATGAGCTGATCACATGCCCTTGCATGCTTCGATGAGTCACAGCAGGGGCCATTACCCATATCCTGACTAGAACTTTCACAGGAAAGTCCATCAGGTCTGGGATTAGCTTCTTCCATGGCCTGTTGTGTTTCTTAATGGGCCATGACGTTGAATGGTTCATCCACAATGTGCTGGCTAGAGTGGATGTAAACTACCTTGTGGGTGTCACCGCAGGAGCAAACACATTTGAAATACTGGTACAGAGTCAATATTCATAACTTCAGATACAATGACAGCACGTGCAATCCAACAGGCTATTAATGTTCAACAGATCAAGACTTTTAGAATGATCCCTTACAAGGCGTACTTTGCACAAAACATATAATTAGATCACCTAGGTAAATATGGGGATACTAGGGTGTTGCTTTGGGGTACGGAATATCACAACCTGTATGTTGAAATCTAGGCAAGTGTGTTTGATAGCTAGAAACCAGTACTGTCCATACATAGTACTGAGGTGGCAAAACTAATATTCTGAACAGAAATATACATATGTGGAAAGGAGACAAGCTATGGTCAAAGGAAGAACAATGACTTGAATTTCCTGCGTTTTGTGGAGCTAGAATCTCAAACATAATTTTCCTTTGTTTTCGGACAGCTCAAAGGACACTGGTTTAAGTCCTGGAAATTGTTAAAATCAATTCTAGACCAGAGCCAAAAAAGCACTGTTCGGTTAAGGGACCAGTAATGGGTTTAAAGACCAGTGATTAGAGAAAATGGTGATTGACTTTTGTTTGCCAAAACAGCTGTGACTGTTCATTCAGAGTGCAGAATCCTGATCTGTACAAAGGCCCCAATTCAACAAATTGCTTCAGCTCATGCATAGGTCTCGCTAAAAGATGTGCTTAAAGCTAAGCATGTGCTTACTGCCTTGCTGAATCAAGGCCTGAGTATATAGAGATGAGTCTGCTTGGTCCTTTAGGAACCCTCCACATTCTGATTAGTGAGTTTTAAGCCTATACTATATGTTCATTTAAAAAAAAAATCCCATGAAAACTGCTGATGTTTACTAATAATAAGTTTAATTGTGAGCAGGGCATAGCTTGTGTTCATAGCAGATTCAGGTAGCTTTTGCTGCACAAATATTGCTATGTGTACTGTAACTGAACTGTGCACACTTGCCCAAATTAATCTATGCAATCAGAGAAGGAAATGCTGCCACTTCTCAACAACAGTATCTACAGAGTGTAATGCAAACCCTTCCTGACCACGAACCTGTAAATTGTCAGTGTTTTCAAAGAGGGATTGAGAATCTGCCTTTTGCATTCTACCATGTCTGTGGAATGTACACTGTTCAGAGTAATGCATGGAGCATTTTAATTACAAGTCTAGAATTCTCTTCAGGAGTTTTGATGGTGCAATAAAGCACAGAAGTGAAACCTGATGAGACATTTTAGGGGTGGGGATAAAGAAATGGGAAAAACTTGCATTGTACGTGCAAAAAAGATTTACTGTACTTTCAGTTTGTCACTTTTTTCCTTTAACAATTCCTTTGTTAATTGAAAATGTTAACTTCACAAGAATGTGGAGCAGTTTGTTGCTGTCTTCTAAAAATGCAAGAACCAGAATGAAGACTTGCAAAAAGAGCTCTAGTACCTCTTTCGTATACACGTCATCTTCCTAAATTTTAGGATGTAAACAGTACGTGAAATCAGCTCTTTGAAAGACTCCTCATCTAGATCACTGAACATCTTGGGCTTTTTCCCGTTTGATGACCTCTTGAACTTTGATGCATTTTAGTTTAGAATGTAGGAATTGTAGAGTTACAGACTAAATTCTCGTATGATCAAGAGGGGCATTCAGCACACACAAAGAATTTTCAATCTGATACTTCCTCCCCTGCTCAAAATTCCCTGAAGTAGGAGATTACCCATTCTACTAGACAGGTTTCAGAGTAGCATCTGATGAAGTGAGCTGTAGCTTACGAAAGCTCATGCTCAAATAAATTGGTTAGTCTCTAAGGTGCCACTAGTCCTCCTTTTCTTTTTACCAATACAGACTAACATGGCTGCTACTCTGAAACAAAAGGAAGTACTTCTGTTTACACAACACATGGTCAACATGTGGAACTCATTTCCATGGAATGTTGTGAAGGCCAAAATTATAACTTGGTTCCAAAAAGATAAGTTAAGTAAGGCTAGGGCCATCAATGGCTATTAGCCAAGATGGTCAGGGATGCATCCCAGGCTCCAGGTGTCCCTAAACTTCCAACTACCAGGAGCTGGGACTGGATGACTGAGATGGATCACTTGAAATTGCCCTGTTCTGTTCATTTCCTCTGAAGTATCTGGCACTGACATTTTCAGAAGACAGGATACTGGGCCATTGTTCTGACCCAGTATGGCTGTTCTTATGTTCTTAATATCAACTGCAGGATCTAGACCTTGAGTGAGCAAAGAGACAAGGTGGGTGAGGTGATATCTTTTGGTAAGGGAGACTAGCTGTTGATCTTACACTGAGCTCTTTGGGTCTGAGCAAGGCAGTCTGCAGACTTTTTTAGGGCTCTCCACAGAAGTTCACCCACATGCAACAAGCTGCAAGGCTGGGGTCTAGAACATGTATGGTGATGCCAAAATTCCTCACCTCTCTCTTTCTCATTCTATCTAACACTGGATCAAATGCTTCTCTAGAATTATGGGAGATGTGACATTGCTAAATCAGGATTTAAATAGCAGCAGGAAGCAGTGACCTGCTAATTCAGCAGATTTAAAACAAGAGGGAGAAAATACCGGTTTAATTATTAAGTAGCAATACAAAAGGGACAGGGTATTTACTCTGGAGCTCACTTTTGAGACATCTTCTACAATGACTTTTGGTTTTACCCAGTTTCTAAGTATTTGTAGATAATTCCAGGATGTTGATTTTTTACTCTTGTTCATTCTCTTCCCCTTGCCACATGTTTGTAAACAGTCATTCTGACAGATGAGGAGGTCCAGAGGAAGAGAGAGATGATAACGAAGAGGAAGGAAGAGGAGGCTCTTAAAGAGAGCATGAAGCCCAAATTATCGGAGGAGCAACAGAGAGTCGTTGACATTCTTCTCGAGGCCCATCGCAAAACTTATGACCCAACCTATTCTGACTTCACCCAGTTCCGGGTATGTTCCAGGACCTGCTTTCTCTCCCTTAGCTTTCATGCGAAGACTTCCCGTTTGCTGTTACTAGGAGGACCTCTGGTGGTGGTAGAAGGCTGTGCCAAAATTCTGATAGATAAGCTAAGTAGTAGTCTCTACCTCTTCCATACCATGACCCAGTGTTACAATGTAAAGTTTTGAGATCTTCCTCCTAACTAGTCATATGGGGAAGAAAGGTGGTCATGATGCCCTGAATCTTGTTTATGGCTCCCCCAGGTTCAGAACGTGTGATCTTAGGGCACTCACTGACTATCAGTGAAAGTGCCCATGTGCTGTTCTCCCAAAATGTCATTCTGTTTATATAATTGGGGCTCAGAATCTTGCCACAAATGACAGTGGCAGTTGTCAATCACTGGAAGGCTTTAAATCAAGACTGGATGTCTTTCTAAAAGACAGGTTTCAGAGTAGCAGCCGTGTTAGTCTGTATTCACAAAAAGAAAAGGAGTACTTGTGGTACCTTAGAGACTAACCAATTTATTTGAGCATAAGCTTTCATGAGCTACAGCTCACTTCATCGGATGCATTCAGTGGAAAATACAATGAGGAGATTTATATATACACAGAACATGAAAAAATGGGTGACTTGCTATAGCTCTAACAGAAGCTGTGGGCTTGAATCAGAAATTACTGGGTGAAGTTCTCTGTGGTTGGTGTTATGTAGATCAGACTAGATCCTAATGATCCCCCTAAGCTCTGACCTTAAAATGTATGAATCCATTCCAGTTGCCATCCATGAGAGAAGTACTATAGGTCAAATCAGAGCCTACATGTGTATTGAATTAGTCAAATTCCTCAGTGGTATACAAGGACTCTGGAACACAAGATTCAAACATGCAGCAATTGCATAAAACCTTTCTCTGCCTCGGATACAGTATTTTTTTTTAATAAGCTGGAAATTAATGAGTAGCTGACTATTTTCTTAGATCAATAGTGATCGGAAAACTAATATTCAAAACCTGAGTATGTGCTGGATGATCTGGTTAAATATGGCAGGCCTGATCCCAGCTGATGTAAATCAACTTAGCTTCATTGATAGGCTGATTCACACAACCAAGGATCTGGGCCAGGAAGTGGAACACTAGTAGCTTAAAATTAGAAGAAAAACCTAAGTTACTAATATTCCTAATGTATCTGCCCTGTGAGTTTTGAGACCTTTAACACAATCACTAGGTAATTTTAATTATAGAATTATATTTAATGTGTCTTAAACCCAGAAGATACACAACAAAACAGAATTAAAAAGTAATGTCCCAGTGCAAAAGAGGATACATGGTAGAAGCTATTGGTTAGTCAATTTTAAAATACTTCTAAATCAGCCTTGCAACATTGTCATGACAACATTGTCATGACAATCATCCCAGGAACAATTGACTAATCTGCTCTTTCCCATGATGGTGGTGGTGGAGGAAAACCTGATGATATTTTACTCGTTGGACAGGGTATCGTAGGAAGAAGTCCAGCGTCAGCCAGGAATGACCTGAGCAATCTAATAGAGATAGGAAAGACCAAGGTGAAGTTTCCAAAAACACTCAGCACCAGTCCAGCTCTGCTCCCATCAAAATTAATGGAAGCAGAGGTAGGCCAACACTGAGCACTTTTGGAAATTCTCCTCCAAAATCCTATAGTCCACTGGATTGTACCCTTATCCTTGGCCAGGACAATGTTTAAGAAGTGCGCCCCTCTACCTGGGAGGACACAGAGAATAAAGAAAAATGCAGTGTTCCTTTGTCAACCCACTTTCTCAGAGGTATAATCAGTTCCTGCATTCTGTTCCAGCCTCCTGTGAGAGCCAACTCAAGCAAAAGAATAACTAGATCATCATCGGTCCTTACGCATGGCTCCTCATCAGAAGAGTCTTCAGATACCTTCAGCTGTTCTCCAGGTATTATACGTGGTATTGGCTTTCTCCCCTACAAATAATAGTCACATGGATAAGTCAGAGTAGGGATTTAAGCAATCTGTGGGGTTTTTAAATAACGGTTATTTTGACAGTTTGTCATTTCTGAGTCTTCATGATCTTCATGATCTTTGTTTAAGAAATGCAACCCCTTCCCCCACAACCCTGCCAAACACTTAAATACATACCTAACAGTAAGCACGTGCATAGTCCAGGGTGAGTGCTCGTGTGTTTAAAGTTAAGCGTGTTAAATGTTTTGTTGGATCATGGCCTAATTCCACATTTGATGCATCAGAGGCATCCCCTCTTGCGCCAAACCTGAAGCAACTCCTCTGCCTGGAGGGTTGTGTGGCTGGGAGGGAATAGGTAATGGCAGAGGACAGCTGCTCTACAAGGTATCACCTTAGCAAACCCTCAAGCAAATACCTTTGTGACATTTCTGCTCCGTGCTACGCCAGTCCAGTGGTTCTGCAGATTTTAGAGAGCAAGAGAGAACCTGGCTCAGAGGAGGGGTGGCTGATTGGGATGCTACAGAGAGCAGGAGACAACCATGAGAGGGGGGTTGCTTTAGGTGGAGACTGGATGGAGAGGAAGCCAGGGATGGAGAGGAACCCATAGAGGCCTCACTGGGAGGGGTTTGCTGTAGGCATATGGCTTTGTTGAACAGGAGGGAGCTGTGGGGGTAAGTTGGGAGAGGATAGCAAATAGGTAAACAGCTGAGGAACGGGGTGAGGGAAGAGCAGGGAGCAGAAGACTGGCTAGGGGTAAATAGTTGTAGGGGTGGTATCAGGGAGCAGGGGGATTATAACACAGGGGATATTGGTGCCTGGGTATGGGGTGATGTGAGTTACTAGGCAAGGCGGGGATATAGACTGCTTGGAGGCAGATGGTAATGGTGCCAGGTGAGAGATGTGGGTGAATGTGATGCAGATTTTCAAAATAAACAGAGCTTTAGTGTTGCTTTGATTCCAAAATTCTCCTAATTGTGCTGCAGTGGCTCCTCAAGGCTCCTTTTCCAAGGACAGCTAAAATCCCTGTAGCATGAGTCAGCTCACTCAAACACAGATTGTTGCATACTCTTCCTCTCTCTCATTTTTACTAAAATATTCCCTAGCCTAAGTCCCCTAAGGGCAAGGTGCACATGGTGCCCATGGACTGGGATACAAATGTTGTGGTTGTGCAGTTATTTATTTTGACACTCTCTCCTCTTGGTTGATTTTTATCCTGAAGAACAAACTTCCTATCATGGGGAAACCGTGCAGCCAAGATAAATATCAACCTCTTTCCACTCCACAGAGTCTGTAGAGCACAGAATGTTCTCCAACATGGCACTGAACGAGGAGTCTGACGAAAGCCCTTCCATGGATATTAACCTCTCGCACCTCACCATGCTACCTCACCTGGCTGACCTCGTCAGCTACAGCATACAGAAAGTGATTGGCTTTGCAAAAATGATCCCAGGGTTCAGGTAAGGACGGGTTTGTTCCCCAAAGTTTGGGCAGGCTTTGCTTTGATTTTTTTGGTTGAAATCACTCTGTGTCTGTCTTGCTGTATGCTGCTTGTTCATTTTCCTAAATTTGTCTCATCTCTGCTGCTGCCTTAAGCCCAAGCATTCTTCTTTCTTGCTCCTTCTGCAGCTCAGCACTGCCTCCACTGAAGTCATCACTGACTCTTCTCTTCCTGTTGCTTCCCTAGCCTTATCCACAATGCCCCTAATCCAGCACTTAAACACATGCCTAACTCTAAGGGCTTGGCTACACTTGCAAGTTAGAGTGCATTAAGTCAGCCCCTGGCACCCTAACTCCTGAGGTGTCCACACTGGCAAGGCACGTAGAGCGCCCGGACTCCGCGGCTGGAACGCCCCTGATAATCCACCTCCACAAGAAGTATAACACTTGCTGTGCCCTGGCTGGACCACCACGGCACCAGTGTGGACGCCCTGGTCTATTAATGCGCTCTGATCAGCCTCCAGAAGTGTCCCACAATGCCTGTTCTAGCCACTCTGGTCTTCACTTTGAACTCTACTGTCCTGCACTCAGGTGACCAACCATCAGACACGCCCGTTACATTTTCTGGGAATTTTGAAATTCCCCTTCCTGTTTGCTCAGCAAGGCGTGGAGTGCTCTCAATGCATCTTTCCAGGTGACCATGCCTCCACGCAACAGACAGTCCCCAGTGTGGAGCAATGGCGAGGTGCTGGACCTCATAGAATATCAGGGTTGGAAGGGACCTCAGGAGGTCATCTAGTCCAATCCCTTGCTCAAAGCAGGACCAATCCACAACTAAATCATCCCAGCCAGGGGTTTGTCAAGCCTGACCTTAAAAACCTCTAAGGATGGAGATTCCACCACCTCCCTAGGTAACCCATTCCAGTGCTTCATCACTCTCCTAGTGAAACAGTGTTTCCTAATATCCAACCTAGACCTCCCCCACTGCAACTTGAGACCATTGCTCCTTGTTCTGTCATCTAGTACCACTGAGGACAGTCTAAATCCATCCTCTTTGGAACCCCCTTTCAGGTAGTTGAAGGCTGCTATCAAATCCCGCCTCACTCTTCTCTTCTGCAGACTAAATAAGCCCAGTTCCCTCAGCCTCTCCTTGTAAGTCATGTGCTCCAGCCCCCTAATCAATTTTGTTGCCCTCTGCTGGACTCTTTCCAATTTTTCCACATCCTTCTTGTAGTGTGGGGCCCAAAACTGGACACAGTACTCCAGATGAGGCCTCACCAATGCCGAATAGAGGGGAATAATCACTTCCCTCGATCTGCTGGCAATGCTCCTACTAATGCAGCCCAATATGCCGTTAGCCTTCATGACAAGGGCACACTGTTGACTCATATCCAGCTTCTCGTCCACTGTAACCTCTAGGTCCTCTTCTGTAGAACTGCTGCCTAGCACTCAGTCCCTAGTCTGTAGCAGTGCATGGATTCTTCCGTCCTAAGTGCAGGACTCTGCACTTGTCCTTATTGAACCTCATCAGATTTCTTTTGGCCCAATCCTCTAATTTGTGTAGGTCCCTGTGTATCTTATCCCTCCCCTCCAGCATATCTACCACTCGTCCCAGTTTAGTGTCATCTGCAAACTTGCTGAGGGTGCAATCCATGCCATTCTCCAGATCATTAATGAAGATATTGAACAAAACCGGTCCCAGGACCGACCCTTGGGGCACTCCGCTTGATACTGGCTGCCAACTAGACATGGAGCCATTGATCACAACCCGATGATCTAGCCAGCTTTCTATCCACCTTACAGTCCATTCATCCAGCCCATACTCTTTAACTTGCTGGCAAGCTAGAGTTTGCAGGGAAGAAGCTGTCCAGTCCCAGCTGCACTCCAGCCACAGGAATTACGATACCTTCGGGCAGATATCAAGGGACATGATGGAAAGGGGCCATGACCGGGACGCACAGCAGTGCAGGGTTAAAGTGAAGGAGTTGCAGAATGCCTACCACAAAGCGTGGGAGGCAAACCACCGCTCTGATGCTGCCCCCACGACCTGCCGTTTCTACAAAGAGCTGGGCGCGATACTTGGGGACGACCCCACTTCCACTCCAAAGACCACCATGGACACTTCAGAGGCCATAGCAGCACAGAGTTCAACAAGGCAGGAGGAGGAAAGCGGGAACGAAGGTGCTGAGGAGGAGGGGGACAGCCCGGCATCCCTAGATTCATGCACCCAGGAGCTGTTTTCAAGCCAGGAGGAAGGTAGCCAGTCGCAGCGGATAGTGCTTGGGCAAGAACAAACCGCAGAGGAGGTGCCTGGTAAGTGGTTTTTATTTTGGGAAGGTAGTTGTTCGGTGCGGGCCCTTGGGGCAAGGAGGGTTGCAGGGTTAGGGCTGCATGCATGCCTAGATGCGGAACAGGGCATTGATGTGCTCTCTCGCATCGCGGTAATTGGCCTCAGGGATGTCTTCAAAGGTCTGATGCAGAAGCTGGGCAATCCGCTTGCGCAGGTTCCTTGGCAGAGCTACTGTGCTCCTTGTCCCAGTATACATGGGATAGCTCCGTGGTTTGAGCATCAGCCTGCTAAACCCAAGGTTGTGAGTTCAATCCTTGAGGGGGCCATTTAGGGATCTGGGGCAAAAATTGGGGATTGGTCCTGCTTTGAGCAGGGGGTTGGACTCGATGACCTCCTGAGGGCCCTTCCAACCCTGAGATTCTATGATTAAGGCTAACATGTCCATGCCACTGTGCCATGATGGGCGGGCAGACCACTGCTGCACACAGGCAATCTGCATAAGGGCCAGGGTGGAAGCCACATTGTAGTAGAAGACCCTCCCTTGCTTCCCAGGTCACCCTTAGCAGCGAGATATCTTCCAGGATGAATTCATCCTGCGGAAAATGTGGGGGACAGTGTTCACTATAGGGGCCCCCTACAGCTGTTGGCTCTTCCCAAGGCACAGAACCCCAGAGGACAGTATGGCTATGAAACAATCAGTCCCCCTTGCCCCTGTGCTTACTCATCATTTTGGGGCTCCTGTGGATTATGTTCGCTCACTTTGGGTCGGGCAGTTTCTGCTATTGTGTACACTCTGTTTGTCTTTAAGTACGGCCAAATCATTGCTCTGTCTGGTGTGAACAATGCTGCCTCTGTTAAGTGTTGCATTTTGGCTTTACAGATGCAACCTTGAGATCCCAGCCATCCTTGTTATCAACTGCTGAAAGATTTCAAAGAATCAGGAAGCGTCCGCAAAGACGCAGAGGACCTGCTGCATGAAGTCATGCAGCAGTCCCTTAATGAAAATCAAAAAGTACAGGAGTGGCGGGAGACTGAAAGGAGGCTCCACCAGCAGAATGCAGATCACCGGCACCAAAGCATGGAGCAGCTGCTAAGCATCATGGAGCGCCTAAGCGGACTTGATACAGGCGCTCATAGCAATGCAGACGGAGCACATCCGCACCTGCCCACCCCC
This sequence comes from Lepidochelys kempii, assembly GCF_965140285.1. Classification (NCBI taxonomy): domain Eukaryota; kingdom Metazoa; phylum Chordata; order Testudines; family Cheloniidae; genus Lepidochelys; species Lepidochelys kempii. Next base: position 19,375,593 of record NC_136399.1, read on the forward strand.
TGCAGCCGTTGTCCCAAAACTCTTTCCCTTGTGCCCCCATGTCACTGCCAACCCACTTTCCCCAACATCCGGGTTCTTATCTCCACCAGCTGCCTCCAATGCCTGTAGCTTCACCACCCAGCCTTGCAAACTACAACCCTTACCCACTGCACTCAACCCACATCACCACGCATGTTAGCCAGCCTGAAGAGCAGCACTCATTGTACGGCACTCCAGACAGGAAGGCTGAGTATGATAACAGGACATATGCAAATCTGTGATTGTCCCGTTCCCCACCCCACCCCCCTTCCCTCCTCCCACATAGCACAGATGTGTCATGCCCTTTCTGTTTCCCAAGCAGTTGTGTTTCTTTTCAATAAATGACTGTTTTGGCTTTGAAAACGTTCTTTATTGCATTAAGTAAAAGATACCATAGCCCAGGAAAGCAACAGGCACTGCAAGTCAGTGCATCGTACATAGCAAACACAGATGCAGGGCACCAAACATTACTGGTGGCTTTCAGCATCAAATTGCTCCCTCAAGGCATCCCTAATCCTTACAGCCCCGCGCAGGGCCCCTCTAATACGCTGGTCTCTGGCTGTTCAAATTCAGCCTCCAGGTGTTGAACCTCTGAGGTCCATGCCTGAGTGAAGCTTTCACCCTTCCCTTCACAAATGTTATGGAGGGTACAGCACACAGCTATAACAGCCAGGTCCAGCTTCCCATACAGACAGCACCAGTGGCCCTCTAAACGGCCAACAGCACACTCAACAGTCATTCTGAAAAAAGAAAAGGAGGACTTGTGGTACCTTAGAGATTAACAAATTTATTTGAGCATAAGCTTTCGTGAGCTACAGCTCCCTTCATCGGATGCATCCTGCACCGACTCAGCCTGTTGTGGAACCGCTCCTTGCTGCCATCAAGGCTCCCTGTGTAGCGTTTCATGAGACACGGCATTAAAGGGTAAGCGGGGTGTCCAAGGATCACAATGGGCATTTCGACTTCCCCTACGGTGATCTTCTGGTCTGGGGAAAAAGTCCCAGCTTGCAGCTTCCTGAACAGGCCAGTGTTCCAGAAAATGCGTGTGTCATGCACCTTTCCGGACCAGCCTGCGTTAATGTCCATGAAACACCCACAGTGATCCACAAGCGCCTGGAGAACCATAGAGAAATACCCCTTCCGATTTATGTACTCTGAGACAAGGTGGTCTGGTGCCAGAATTGGAATGTGCGTCCCATCTATCACCCCTCCGCAGATAAGGAAACCCATTGTGCAAAGCCAGCCACAATGTCACCCACATTGCCCAGAGTCACTGTTCTTCTGAGCAGGATGCGATTAATGGCCCTGCAAACTTGCATCAATCCGATTCCAGCGGTCGACTTTCCCACTCCAAACTGGTTAGTGACTGGTAGCTGTCCGGAGTTGCCAGCTTCCAGACTGCAATAGCCACCCGCTTCTTCACCGTCAGGGCAGCTCTCAATCTCGTGTGCTTGCGCCGGAGCCCAGACTTGCATGACGATGTGATCCCACCACTCAGTGCTTGTTTCCTGAGCCCAAAGTTTACAAATCACTCTGTAAAGCATTCTATAATCTTAGCATGATGATGAGTCATAGAAGGCGTGTGGTGTTTTGTGGATTGCTCTGGATTGGAAGTGGCTTCTGCCAAGTTTAGCGCTGAGCGGCGATAGGATGAGGACTTCTCAAGAGCTCCCAGGAAGAATAACTAAAGCACTCAAATCTAAAAGCTTACTCAGACGGCAGTGTCTTTCAGTTTCAAAGAACAGAACAAAGGTTCTGTGTTTCTGAGAATTCCAGGAACAGCCTCTGCTATTCTCTGATCACTTTCATCTAGTACAGATGGCGGGCTGATTATTGGTCTGGAAGCTAACCATGGATTTGAGTTCGATCCCTGATGTGTGCTGCTCTCTTGGTAAAGCCAAATTTGCCTTTTATTTTTCAAGTTTACACCAGTATATTTGTGCCCTCTATTAAATTCTGATTTGTTACACTGGTGTAAAGACAGAGTAAATCCATTGTAGATAATCCATTGACACAAATGAAATCAGAATCTGGCTCCTCACATCCAAAAGAACTCTTCTTATTTGCTTTCTGCTTGTACTTCTCGCTTTTGCTCACTAGTGGGATTCTTTTGCAAGATGTCAACTCAAGGTTCAGCAACTCAGAGTTGGAAACTTCTTCTGCCCACTCAATTTCTGAGCCCAGGATGCGAGTAGGAATTGAGGGTTACTATAGTATCTAGATGTGGATAGTGAAGGTGGTTGGGCCAGCAGATACAGTTTAACATAAGCAAATGTTAGTTAATTTGGGAGCCAGAGAGTAGATGTTAGATGGATAAGTCATCGGACACCCTAATGAGCAAAAAGATCTGACCGTTACTATGGGAAAATCAGTGAAAGCATTGGTTCCATCACTGGTAATGTTAAATTTGTGTTTGTGAGGCTCTTAGGCCTCTCTCTGGTGTGCATCACCACAGTATCCATCAGCAATGCTTTATTTTGATACCATAGCACCTCAATGTGGTAAACTGATTTCCTTATTTCCCATTATGCAGTTGAAGTAAGAGACCCCAAGGTAACATAGTACGGTTTTGTTCAACATCTTCATTAAAGACCTGGGAGGATGGCTTGGATTGCACCCTCAGCAAGTTTGTGGATGACACTAAGCTGGGGAGAGAGGCAGATACACTGGAGGGTAGGGATAGGATCCAGAGGGACCTAGACAAATAAGAGGATTGGGCCAAAAGAAATCTGATGAGGTTCAACAAGGACAAGTGCAGAGTCCTGCACTTAGAATGGAAGAATCCCATGAAGTGCTACAGGCTGGGGACCTACTGGCTATGCAGTAGTTCTGCAGAAAAGGATCTGGGGATTACAGTGGAGAAGCTGGGTATGAGTCAACAGTGTGCCCTTTTTGCCAAGAAGGCTAATAGCATATTGGGCTGCATTAGTAGGAGCATTGCCAGCAGATCGAGGGAAGTGATTATTCCCCTCTATTCAGCACTGATGAGGCCACATCTGGAGTATTGTGTCCAGTTTTGGGGCCCCCACTCTAGAAAGGATGTGGACAAATTGGAGAGAGTCCAGCGGAGGACAACAAAAATGATTAGGGGTCTGAGGCACAACTTACAAGGAAAGGCTGAGGGAACTGGGCTTATTTAGTCTGCAGAAGAGAAGAGTGAGGCGGGATTTGATAGCAGCCTTCAACTACCTCAAGGGGGATTCCAAAGAGGATGGAGCTAGGCTGTTCTCAGTGGTGGCAGATGAGAGAACAAGGAGCAATGGTCTCAAGTTGCAGTGGGAGAGGTCTAGGTTGGATATTAGGAAACACTGTTTCACTAGGAGAGTGGTGAAGCACTGGAATGGGTTACCTAGGGAGGTGGTGGAATCTCCATCCTTAGAGGTTTTTAAGGTCAGGCTTTACAAAGCCCTGGCTGGGATGATTTAGTTGGGGTTGGTCCTGCTTTGAGCAGGGGATTGGACTAGATGACCTCCTGAGGTCTCTTCCAACCCTAATCTTCTATGATTCTATTATTCTAAGTCAGTGCTAGAAGCAGGATTAGAACACAGATGTGACAGTCTGTATCCTTATGTTCACCCCTTTTACAAGACTATGATAAATTATGCACAAAATATGCCTTGTGAGGTGTCATTTGAAAACTCATAATTTGCTGCTTATTATTATCCTGGTAAAATATGTGTGGCAACATTGTATGTAAAAGATTCTACTGTATGATAGTACTGAGACATGTTCCAAAGTCTGAAAAGCAGCCAAAAACCAGTTCCTCAGAGGCAAAAGGCAAACTGACACTTCAGCCAGGTGTCAGTGAAATCAAATAGACTATCGCCTGGATAGTCTGTGGCAGGAAAAAGGGTGTAAGGGAGAAATTTACATTTTGGACCCAGTACTGTTCAAGATATTAATAAACGATCTGGGAAAAGGGGTAAACAGGTGGCAAATTTGCAGATGATACAAAACTACTCAAGATCGTTAAGTCCAAAGCAGACTGCGAAGAGTTACAAAGGGATCTCACAAAACTTGGTGACTGGGCAACAAAATGGCAGATTGCATTTATCAACATTGAATTTCAAGTAATGCACATTGCAAAACATAATCCGAAGGATATATATAAAATGGTAGGTCTAAATTAGCTGTTACCACTCAAGAAAGAGATCCTGGAGTCTTTGTGGATAGTTCTCTGCAAAAAAAAACATCCACTCAGTGTGCAGAGACAATCAAAATAGCTAACAAAATGTTGGGACTAATTAGGAAAATACCATATTGCCTCTATGTAAATTTATGGTACGCTCTCATCTTGAATACTGCATGCAGATCTGGTTGCCCCAGCTCAAAAAGATCAATTCATGGAGGATTGGGCCATCAATGGCTCTTAGCCAGGATGGACAGGAATGGTGTCCCTAGCCTCTGTTTACCAGAAGCTGGGAATGGGTGACAGCGGATGGATCACTTGATGATTACTTGTTCTGTTCATTCCCCTGAAGCACCTGGCATTGGCCACTGTTGAAGACAGGATACTGGGCTAGATGGACCTTTGGTGTGACCCAGTATGGCTGTTATGTTCTTGGCAAAGAAACAGCTGGAGGTTCCAGTCCCCACAGACTTTGTCTCCTGAATCCCAGCTGGAGATGATTCTCAAAGAAGAAAAAGTGTAAGAATGGGGAACAAACACTCCAAGTTATTCCTCCTTTACTCTCTGCCCATGGCATCAATACCTGAAGGATAAGGAAAGTAACACTGAGCGAGAGAGGGGTCCTGGCTGACAGAAATCCAGCCAGTAAGACTACTGAAGCAAGTGGTGAGAGATACCTTTGCTTTGAATTCATTTAACTTAAATTAATATTCTTTGCATTTTACCTTTTTATTTTCTTGTAAACACTTCTGACTTTTATGCCTCATTACTTGTAATCACTGAAAACCTATCCTTCTGTAGTTAATAAACTTGTTTGATCTAAACCAGTGTGTTTGGATTGAGATACCATTTGAGATAACAGGATTGGTGCATATCATTTTCTATTTAAAAAATGACTATCTTTATATGAGGTTGTATTGTCCAGTAGAGAGCTGGGCAGTATGAGATTCTCACGTTTCTGGGGGCAAATCTGGGACTGGGAATTTGTTGGTGTTGCTTGGCAGCGTAATTCAGGAGCGGCTGGCTGTAGCACTCACCGTATACCTGGAAGTTATGTACATGTTGGAGGCTGTGTGTGAGCAGACCAGGAGTGGTTGCTTTCACAGCAAAGTAGTGTAAAAGGCACTCCAGGTTGGAGAGTTGAGGGGACACAGCTGTTCAATAGTCCCAGTTGTACCCTGGGGAATGTCACAACAGGATTCCTGACTGCTACAGTTCACGCTCTCTCCACTAGGCTACAATGCTTTCTAGGTTAATCATAGGACAAACGCTGTTCGAGACCTATGCATGCTTGTTGTCAGAGCTAGTGCATTATCAAGGAAATAAGTCTCTTTAAGCAGGGACTGCCTTTTGGTTCTGCTTCTGTACCGCTCCTAGCACAATGCGCTCCTGGTCTGTGACCAGGGCTCGTAGGTGCTACTGCAACACACACAATTTTTTAAAAGATGGTACCCTGGTGTCATCACTTCTGTTAGAAACACAGGGAAATACCAGCTTTTCAAATAGGAATGACAGTAGGGGAAGCTGTTATTTTTCAAGATTCTAAGGGGATATTGCAAGTGAGAGAGACTAATTCCAAGTTACAAAAAAAGCTATACAAGGTCCCTTTTCCCAACTCTAACTCCCTTAAGCATTTCATCCTGGGTGAACTGCAGTATCTTTTTACTGCAGTTTCAGTTCATTTAATTTCCAAACGAGCCACCAGAGGGAATTTTGGGTTTTATTCTACTTCTGTATTTCTGTAGTCCAAAAGGGCTGCTTTTGGCGGTGAGCCAGAAGACATTACCTATATGGCTGGCATTTGGTTGCAGGTCCATTGCCAATCTAACTGGAGGGTTGGTGTTAGATTTACTTGAAGTCTCACTGATTGTCTCCCCCTCCCTTCCAATGTTCAGGGATCTGACGGCGGAGGACCAGATTGCCTTACTGAAGTCCAGCGCCATTGAAATTATTATGCTTCGTTCAAACCAGTCGTTTTCCTTGGAGGATATGGCATGGTCATGTGGAGGCAATGAATTCAAGTACCAAATCAATGACGTTACCCAAGGTAAATTATCTCTGGCTACCCCTGTAACCAAAGTACAGCATGGGTCCCATGGCAGCTTTGTTGCTTGTTGAAGGTTAATAAATTTGTCTGAATCTGATTTCCCCAACCTTAACATAGATTTTTGCATTTACTATAATTTAATACCACTTTGGGGATGCAAATTGAGATCCACACCAATTCAAGGAATGCAAAGTTAAGGTGATGTTAGCTGGGATTGGGTACTGGCATGTAATTCATTCCTGACCAGAGCCCCAGCACAAGGCCCTCACATCCCTTACATTGTGCTTGAGCCCCATGGGGCATGTACATTTAACAGCCTAACTAGTCATCTGAAAATAATACCCATTAGAACAGTGGTGGGCAACCTGCGGTCCATTGGCCGCATGCAGCCCATCAGGGTAATCCTCTGGCGGGCCACCAGACAGTTTGTTTACATTTGCACAGCCGCCCATAGCTCCCAGTGGCTATGGTTTGCCGTTCCCAGCCAATGGGAGCTGCGGGAAGTGGTGTGGGCCAGGGGGGCAAAACCAAAGCCCAAAGGCTTCAGCCCCAGGGAAAGGTCCTCTAACCTGAACCTTGCCGCCCAGGGCTGAAGCTCATGGGCTTTGGCACCAGGCCTCAACAAGTCTAAGCCAGCCCTGGCAACCCCATTAAAACTTAGTCGTGACCCACTTTGGGGTCCCAACCCACAGTTTGAGAACCGCTAGTCTAGAAGTACCTATGCAAAGAGAATATATCTGATAGAGGGATCCTTAGTCTATCCAATGAAGTCTTTGTCACGCTGTCTGGAGTGGCTCACGGCTATGAGTGTTTACCTCAGGGCAAACTCTCCAAACCAGTGCTGTGTTCTATGATTAGCTTTCACCAAGCCAGTAACAAACGTGAACTCCTGGATCACTGTGTCAGTCTTACCATGGAGTCACAGACAGCCCCTCAGACTCTCCAGCCTATCCTGCCACTCAGGCAAACCGAACTTCGTGATAAAAAAATCTCTTAAACCAAAAATCACACCACATCAGGTTGCTCCCAGTCCCAAGAGACCAGCCACTTACCCCAAATCAATCTGGTCTTGAAATCTGAGCTTCCAGCAACGTAGTCCCTGCTGCTGTCATTTGTTTACCACACTCGGGAGATTCCTGTTTCAAGAGAAGCTGGCTTAAAACAACCTGCTACTGTTACAGTAGTAAATACTTGGAAATTATCTATTTGCAAAAATCCTATGGAAAGTTGAGCCAGTGTGTATGCAAATGTGACACTTGAATAAAATGACTGTTTACCACTGTTGTAAACCCACACACTCTCCTTTTGCAGATCAGCTAACTAGGAATCAGAGTGCTGAGCTTTCCAAGATCCTCAAGTGCCAATGATTCCTTCTCCTAGCTCCTAAAATTATTTGCTTTTAATGGGCATAGCACCAGCAGCATGCTAAGATGCTTTAAATGATATAAAGACAAGGTCCCTGCTCCAAAGTCTTACCATTTAGCAAGTCTCCGCAGGAGAGAGGCCCAGAAATAAGATATAGGGAGGGTTGTAGGTCTGGAATGAGGTGCATTGATAAAGCTGTGGGAGGGGGTCCCATGATTAGAGTAGCAACACTCAGGTGTAATTAGAGCTGTGTGACAAACGCTTAATTGCTTCATGAGAACTAGAGTTTGGAACTGATCCATTTCAACCACTTATTATCTCCTCTCCCACTGACCAAACTCTCTGAGTTGAAGGGACCTGGTTGCAGATATCCTTGATATCTCCAGCACCTTAGAGACTAACCAATTTATTTGAGCATAAGCTTCCGTGAGCTACAGCTCACTTCATCGGATGCATACCGTGGAATGTGTAGAAGATCTTTTTATACACACAAAGCATGAAAAAATACCTCCCCCCACCCCACTCTGCTTTGTGTGTATAAAAAGATCTTCTACACTTTCCACAGTATGCATCCGATGAAGTGAGCTGTAGCTCACGAAAGCTCACGCTCAGATAAATTGGTTAGTCTCTAAGGTGCCACAAGTCCTCCTGTTCTTTTTGCGAATACCGACTGACACGGCTGTTACTCTGAAACTTGATATCTCTGCCTTTGTTTTCACTTAGCAGTTGACTTTTAGGAGATCCGAATTCCTGGAGATAGAAAGACTGTTCTGGAGGGTGTTCTGTGTTTTGTCTTTTAGCTGGTCACAGCCTAGAACTGCTAGAACCACTTGTGAAATTTCAGATTGGCTTAAAGAAGTTGAACCTTCACGAAGAGGAGCATGTGCTCCTGATGGGCATCTGCATCCTCTCCCCTGGTAAGAGAAACTTGGTGTCTGGCTGCATGTTCCATGCTCAGAGCCAATAATCTATGAGCTGCCTTTATCTGTACTGTGGAAGTGGGGCTGCCCCCCTCAGCCAGGGCCTACAAAGCTAACCACTAGCCATCTATAAGACCCTGATCCAAGCCCAGGGAAGGCACCGCAGCCCTCACAGCCACTGCCGAGCCAGGGAGCAAGAGACTTGGAATCAAACATGGGTTGCCAAGGTGCTGTGTGTGGGGCTACACCTTAAAACCATTCGGAGACTGATGCCAGTGCAGAACAGTGACTCGCTTATTGAGTGGAGCATCTCACTGGGCGTATGACACCAGTGCTCTTGGATCTGCGCTGGTACCTGAGCTGGTTCCCCATCTTGTAAAAGAGAGGGGGCAGCTGACAGGGAGATCCCTGTGAGGGATCTGTGATCCTGGAACTTGCTCCCCTCCGTGGTCTGAAATAGCACCCGATTTAGTGGCATGCTGCCAAAAACCTCTGACGTTCCTAACTGAGGGAGGGGAAAGGAGTTTTCAGTGGGTGTCTGGCTGTTTGTTTCTGTTGAAATTATGATGTAGTGCAGCTGTGTCTGACACGTGGCAGTAACGATCGGGCACCTAGAGCCTGGCATAGGTGTACTTCCTGAATCCTTTTAAATAAACAAGCGGCGATAGCAAGAAATCATGGAAATGTCGAGCTGGAAGGGGTCGTCCCCCCACACTGAGCAGGATTATGCTTAGACCATCCCGACAGTACTAATCAGCTAAACCCTTCCCATGACCTGAATTGTTTGCTTTGATTTCTAGACCGCCCTGGCGTGCAGGACACTTCTCTGGTGGAGTCCCTCCAAGACCGCCTTTCCGAGGTCCTGCAGACCTACATTCTGTGCAAACACCCTCCCCCAGGCAACCGCTTACTCTATGCCAAGATGATCCAGAAGCTGGCAGACCTGCGGAGCCTGAATGAGGAGCATTCCAAACAGTACCGCTGCCTTTCCTTCAAGCCAGAGCACAGCATGCAGCTCACCCCGCTGGTCCTGGAGGTTTTTGGCAATGAAATCTCCTGACTTCAGATGCAGGACAGCGCACCGAGAAAGAAAGGGATAAGTCAGCCTGGTGAGCGGGAGGGGTGTGACCCTTAACCAGGGTTTGTATATAGACCCAGTTTAGTTTCACACTACTGGAGAGGACTGCGTTTTCTGCACATCTTCAGTCACCTGAGTTGGCTTGCTGCAGAGCGGCAGCCAACCCAGCTACGCTGCTTTTTTTTTTCCCCAGCGAGTGGCTTTTCCACTTGCCTTCCTTCTGTAACCAGCTCACATATCCCTTTATGGCTGTTTCAAGGCTGCCTTCAGACTGAGGCCTTCTTGAAACCACCACTTTTTTGGCTTGTTTTACAAAGTAAAAACTGAAAAGTCAGGCCACTAGTTGGGAGGAAATGACGGAGATTTCATGGGTGAGCTTGGAATTCAGGGCTTCAATGAACCCCTAATGCTGTCTGTGGAGAGAGAACAGTTCTCTAGTTACTCCTCCTATCCCTTCCCAAAGCCTGTTGCCCAAGTGCTGTTGGTGCACAGTTGCTGGCTCATTCCACCCCAGAGCCAGCTGCATGATCCCAGCATATGCACCCACCTCCTCCAGCACTGGCTGCAAAGTACAGAAATATTCTTAGTCTCAAAATAAATAGGGCAATGCACTTAGGGGAGAACAATTCCTGTATCTCTGAGAGAAATCTCCATTTGCCCGCTGTGTAGAAGCTGAAGATCTCCGAAGCAATGGCACGTTGTGGTCTGTCCCCCTGTTAATGCGACAGAAATGAACGGGATATTTGTAAGGTTACTAGTCTCTTGGGTTGCTCTGAGAGGTGTAGCCAGACTGGAAGTGGTCTTTGCCTGTTTCACCCTTGATCTGTGATAGACTGAAGACTGTCTCTTGGGCTCCCAGGATGGATAGCTAAAAGCACGAAAATCCATGCTAATCAACATGCTGTACCATTTTTGTTTCAATGTTGATGTTGCCAAGTGTCGAGGTGAGACCTCAGATAATCAGTTAGGAACAAACCCTTTCAGCCTGTGGGGTGGCCAGTGGGGTGGTTTCTGGGCCTTTGGGTCTGCTGGACAGTTATCAAATAGCGTCTGAACAGATTTCTTGCCAAGCCTGTTAAATGTGCAACATCTTGGGATAACTCAGTAAGAATTAAGCGGGGAAGGATTAACCTCACGTCTTCCTACCCTGAAATGTTCTGGTTGCAGCAAGATTTCAGTCTTTACGAGAGGAGTCCTGGTTTCTTAGAACTAAGGAAGAAGAAAAGCAGTCAATAAGCTGTGCATAGCATTGCATCACCGTCAATTAAGGGCCTGAGATGAACCCAGTCTTTCATCCTGAGTTCTCCAGAGTTTTCCTGTGCTACGTAGGAGTCCTGCTTTCAATGCACTACAGGACACAGACTCTATTGTGTCAGGGGTCCCATTGTGCTAGGCCCTGTGCAAACATATGAAATCACAGCGGCCAGTGATAGCATCCATTTTGGAGAGAAACATGTATCCACTCTGGGGCCTCCAACAGTGGCAGGTCAAGCGCTATTAAGAGGGCAAAAAAAATTGTAGAAAAATCTGCCAACCAAGGAAAACCAAATGACGCAAGAGCAAAGAAAATTCCTCTAGTTCAGTCCCTTGTGTGTCAGTCGTTGGGTGTGCAGAGGATGTTTGGGGTCGGCTTCTGTTTTGTGTACTATGAAAATTACTTTCCATCTGCTAATGTGCACCTTTAGCTGCCACCACCACCTTTGTAAACAAGTTGCTCGTTTTCCTAATGCTAAAGAATCAGAATTGGGCTTTGAAGTTCTGTGTTCATGCTCCTCTGTCAAGTGGCTGCCGCATGGCAATGGTGTTGCTTTCTCTGTCTCTTGCACTAATGTGGGAAGATTTGTGTTGCACTTTGGTTGACCCTCTACCGCTCTCAGGAAGTTGCCAGTGGCCTTTCGTGTTAAAACCGTTTATTCCATATGCCAAAACTTCCAAGCACTTATTGTAGGAGAGTGCATTCCCCCAGGTTGTGAGATTTGGAATAAGAAGAAATGTTTCCTTTTAAAAAAAAAAAAAAAAAAAAAGAATTATTTCATAATTCTGGAAGGAACTCGGCCTGCAGTAACTCACTAACTGGTGACTTCAGAGAGCCGGGATTCCACAAATATATTCTTGGGGGTTATGTGAAATCACGGTATTTCTCTTGTTTAAATTATGCTTTTTCTCTGATTCCTGTGTATTGACTTATGCCTGAAATGCCAACTGTCTCCGCTGTGCTCACTGCCACAGCTCTTCAAGAGGGAGCCCTAAATAATGATGTTTAATAAAACAACGTGATTAAATATAAATAGGAAAACCTCATTACTGAGTAAACTTTCCAGAAAGCTGAGTTGAGACTGGCAGAGAGACCCGGCATGTCATCTGCTTTTTAGGCATCTCAGTATTTGAATGTCATTTAAAATGTGCATAGTTCAAGTGTGTGTCTGCACAGCACAGAGGTATGAGAGCAGGGAGAAGGGTATGCTGGGACACCACATTGTGAAATGCAGATGTTTAAGCCTCTAGATAGAATCTTCAAAGGGAAACCAAAATAATTCCTCCCATCAGGGTAGAAAAAGGCTGTAAGAATGATAAGTATATCCCTGGAGATATTCTGGAAAATAAGAAACTCTTGTTTCAGAGTAGCAGCCATGTTAGTCTGTATTCGCAAAAAGAAAGGGAGGACTTGTGGCACCTTAGAGACTCACAAATTTATTTGCGCATAAGCTTTCGAGAAGTGAGCTGTAGCTCACGAAAGCTTATGCTCAAATAAATTTGAGAGTCTCTCTAAGGTGCCACAAGTCCTCCCTTTCTTTTTGCGAATCTCTCTTGTGTCCACTTGGTGTCGCTAGCACAGTAAGAATGAAAGCAGCTCCTTTGTAAGCGTTAAGTGCCTTGAGCTTATGTACAGCACAGTTAACCTTTTCCCTATCTGCGTTCCTGAGTCTCGCCAATCTGAAATATCGCTCACTCAGATCCAAGGAATTGATCTCCTCCTTGGTCTCTGCACTTGTCTGAGAAGCCGTGGGAAGGCAGTTCCCCCTCCTCGGAGAAGATCACTGTGTTCTTTAATATAGTTTTCAGAGTAGCAGCCGTGTTAGTCTGTATTCGCAAAAAGAAAAGGAGTACTTGAGGCACCTCAGAGACTAACCAATTTATTTGAGCATAAGCTTTCGTGAGCTACAGCTCACTTCATTGGATGCATGCGTCACCTTTGTTTGAAATCGGTGCCTTAAATATAGATACCTTGTTGCTGTATCAAATATATCTGTACGCTTGTGTAGTGGGTCTTTTAACCTCAGTTGATTTTCCCGTTGGTTGATGTCATGGTATGTGTGTAAACCCCAACCCACCCACGCCCCCCGCGTGTGTGTGTGTGTGTGTCTTGCAAGCTGCCCAGTTCTGCTCCTCAGTCCTACCCCCCGCCCCGCTCCAACCCCCAACTCTGGCTGTCTCCTTGGACCTGCTCACTCTGTGTGTCTGGAGAAAATCCAGCCCCCGTGAGGACTTGCTCTTTGCTGCCTCAACTCTGTTCTCTGCCTTCTCAAATGACTCTACTTGTCCTTCAGTGTGTCTTGCCTCAGCCCTGCTAGTTTTCTTCTAAAGCAAAATTAGCACTCTTCACCCCGCATCCCTTGGGTCAGTTGTCCCTTTTCTTCCTCTGCTTTCAAGCTTCTCCTTAAATCCTGTCTCTGACTCAGAGCTGGTTGGAAAACTGGAGGAAGGGGTGCTGAAGTTTTTGATTTTTTTTTAAAAAATTGTTTAAATTTCCCCATGGAAAATTTTGGCTCTTCCTCAAAAATCCAAAGAAGTGTTTGACCACAGAAGAGTTGAAATTTCCCCCAGGATGCAAACATGAAATTTCGTGGTAAAAAACAAACAAACAATTTTCTTTGGAAAAACTGCTTCAGAAAACTCTCAACCAGCCATACCCTGATTCCAAGCCCCCTCCTCCTCTCACTTTGGCTTGCTCCTTCTGTGCGTATCCTTTTGGAAACCAAATGACATGGCAGTCTCCTGTTCTGGAGGGGGATAAAAACCTTCTCTTCACCAGCTACTGGACAGGATGGTGCCAGATGGGATGGAAGACTACTCAATATCCCGCTGCCAAGACAACTGTCCCTTTCACCAATTCCTTCACTGGCTTCCTCCCAAGTTCCTCATCTCCCCATTCAGATCTCTGCACAGCCCCATGCTTAAATCTCCTCTGCTGTTTTCCCTTTAACCTCCCTTAATGCACCCTCCAAGCTTCCCCTGGCCCTGCCATTCCATCTTTCCCTCGCTTTTGGCATTGTGCCTTGTTGCCATGACCAGCCCACCCAATCAATGCTTCCCCCTCATCTCCTCAAAGCCAGTTGTTGTGGGAAGTGTTCCAGCTGTAGTTACCTCACCCTTCTTGGCGTTTACCCTGTATTGTACCCATTTGTGCCTTTAGACTGTCAGCTTATCAGGGCAGGGACTCTTGCTGTCGCATTTGACCCATAGTTAAGTACCATGCTTAACTAGAGCACTATAAATGATTGGAGACCCCTGGGTGTACGTATTTGTTCCATTCACTAAACTGTGAAGCAGGCATCATTAGAGAAAATCTTTGACTGATGGGAGCTTTCTCTCCGTAAAGGAGCCTTTATCAAAGAGGGAGGCTTCCCAATACTATAGCACCACAGTGCTCTAGCAATCCTAACCCATCCTTAGGGAGAACCACAGCTCCTTAGGGGCATCCCGCACAAACGCTGCATAGAAGTTCCCTTCGGTTAGACTTGGAGCAGTTCTGTTTCAGTGTCTCTAATGCGGAAAGGGGAGCTGGGTGGAGAATGGAAGAAAAAAATCCTGGCTATTACTTTGAAACTCCTCAGGTTTTCAAAACTTTTGAAGAATTAGGCTTTTGTAACATTTATTTTTTTCTAACCCAGAAAATGATACATGGAAGAATGTCCAATGTCTTGCTAAACATTCTCAATCTCTTTAATAACACATTTTTGACCTAAAAATACCCCACTTTTGTTACAAAAAAGTTTTTGGGTTTTTTTGGGCTGGCTCTAATGAAACCTGTGCATTTTGAAAATGCACACGCCCCCTTTGCGTTCTCCTTCCGCCAAAGCTCAATATACCCTATAACTTGCAAGTAAAATAGAATGTCAGAGCTTAATTTTTAAAAAAACAAATAAAAAGCCTTGACCCTCATGACTAAGTGTTTTGAGCAGCTCCAGGTGTATTTTACCCAAATAACTCCAGCTTTGCACCATCAGTCGCCAGGGCATTGCTGTGCCGGGAAAGGGCAGCTAATGCCCAAAGGGGGCATGCTGAATATCTCCCTTCGTGTCTTGCTGTTCTAGACTGTTTGCCTGACCTCACCTTTTCTTTCCTAAAACCATTGCACACACCAGGGAAGAACCACCCCTGGGGAAAACTAGCACTAAAGTAAATGTTTGACTGGAGAAACTGAACATATAGACAACCAGGTGATGATAGGGAGGTCTGATTTTTTATATTCTATAAATGGCTTAGTTAAAAGAAAACATTTCTTTACGGTGGTGGGGAAAGGTGGCGGTGGGGGTGGTTGTTTTTAATATTGATCCTGTCAACAAAAACGTAAGTTATAGATCTACAGAATGATTGTGCCAAATTTTGTTGAGTAATTTAGTGTCAAAATGTAAATAACTATTTAATATAGTGGAAATGTTTTATTGTAAATTGGATTTTAAACAAAGTGTTTAAATCATTCAAAGCTGCTCTTTTGAACTGATAGAAGCATGATTTTTTTCTTTCCATTTGTGCATGTAAACCAAGTGTGTACAGTACTTAGGTGAAATTTCTGAATGTGAAACACAGCTCTCTGTTTTGTTGCCTTGTGTAATACAAACTGTAAGGCAATGCACTTTATAAATAAAGATTTAAAAGAAATCTATTTTAATTATAGTGATGAAGAATAGAGGCAGCTGCTGTCTCTTCCTTCCCCCCCCCCCCCCCTCCCTGGTATGCCTTGAGCTTTTCCTAATTGGCAAAAAAGAGAAGCTGGAATACATGTGTATTAATGTGAACCCAACTTCAAAGCTTTAATGCTATGACAAAGGAAGTTGGATGCTGTTTCATATTTGTACTACGCTGTTGCCTTATCAATAAAATGTATGATGTTGTGAAAAGCTCATTTCAGTGGGGCTGGTTTGAATCTTTATGGGACTTTTTAAGCAGACAGTGATTCCATGCTTTATACTTCTGGCCCTTCTCCAACAACACTACAGACAGTGTCTTTCTGCCACCTCTCACCGCCTGTACAGCTAGGGGGAACTAGTTCTGGTCTCCACACACAGTTGTATCAGTTTAACTAAAGGTGTAGGGTTTTTGATCCCTTAAAAGTGCAAAACCCTGTGTAGCTGTGCTCATTTGATTTCAAGCCTGGCTTATATAGCTCCAGTTTCAACTGATTCCTTACTTATTCAAGCTAAAGCCAGGGTTAAATCTGAGCATCCACACAAGTTTAAATTGGTGCAACTTCTGTGCAACAACGAGGCCTTGCTCCCATAGCATGGTACCTAATTCTGCAACCTGCCCAAGCGCTTGCTGGGTAAAGTACACCATGAATAAAAGGAGGCAGAATGTAACCAAATGGCTTTTACAGGGGTATGTAGCAAATTTGCCACAATGACTTTTGCTCAAACAGCGGAGAGTTGAATTGTCTTACTGCAAGTAATAGCTCGTTTTTCAGTTGCGTTTCATGAGCTCTGATATTGTTGCCCTCTTTTTTTTTTTTCCCCGAACTGATCAGCCAGTCAAAATTCAGGGCCCTACAGCTGTTCCAGTTGGCAGTAGAAATTGATGGAGCTGGTATTTTCTCTGATGCAGTCTTGTTTATTTATAGGGAATGTGTAAACTCCAGTTGTCCTTGGTTCCTCCTGCATTCGGAACAAGGGGAGCAGTTTCTTAGCCTCTTTAGCCAACAGACCCAAAAACATGCGCTCTAGTTTTCTCCAAGGTGTCACTGTGCTCACCAGCTACTGCTTGGCTTTCTTGTTTTTTACCTTTGCACCTCTTTCTGTTTTGGTCTTTTCTCAGTTTCTGTGTGTTCTGCTTGCTTGCTCTCTTCTGTGCATACTCTCGTGATTTCACACACACTCAGCAAAAGTCCTGTGCCCTCCTGGGTAGGTTCACAACCTTTTGTACCTCTTCCTAAAAAAAACAAATATGTAACATCTACTGTCTGATTCTCTCACTAAGGCCTTGATTAAATGGGATTAAATTAAACTTGATTAAGTTGCAGGAGCGGGATCTCAGAAGTTACAAAAATCAGATACTCTTCTGTTGTCAACACTTCAAAAAGGATGTTGACAAATTGCAAGGAGTTCAGAGGAGAGCAACAAAAATGGGCTGGAAAACCTGCCTTGGAGCTTATTTAGTCTCTTACTTGATCCAATTTGCCTAAGCAGTGACTTGATCAGTCTACATGAGGAAGAGATTGGCAGTAGCAGAGAGCTCTTCAATCTAGCAGACAAAGGCATAATGAGATGCACTGGTTTGGAACTGAAGCAAGACAAGTTTAGACTAGACATAAGGTGTACCCCTTAAGTAGCAAGTAATTAGCCATTGGAACAAATTTACCTGCAGAAGTGGTGGATTCTCCATCAGTGAAGTCTTTAAATCAAGATTGGATGTCTTTCTAAAAGATGCTCTGGCTCAAACAGCCTGAGGCTCTCTGGCCTGTGTTATGCAGGTGACACTAAGTGATCATAAATGGTTCCTTCTGGTCGCAAAATCAGGGACCACACACACAAAAAAGCAAGCCTTATTCCTTGGAAACCCTGACTGCTGATCAGTGTTCATCCCATTGACCTCTAGGGGCCAGAGTTTCTAAGGAGCTGTGTGCACGCGATCTGAGATTTTATGAAAATCTGCCCATTGCTGTCGCAAGGGGAGCTGCGGTGTCCTGAACCCTTTGGAGAACTTGGCCCTTATTTAAGTGCTCAAACAGCTGAGCTCTCTTAAATCTGGCGCTGACCTGGGGGTGCTAAACACTTAATATGTAGCAATTTTCCTCCCATTCCTTCAATTATTTTACTCTCAAATATTTATAATGGGCACCTAATACACTAATAATGACGTAGAGCAGACGAAATAGCCACGGGTGAGCGCAATTAACCCTTGGAACAATTTACCAAAGGTTGCCACAGATTCTCCATCACTGACCATGTTTAAAGCCAGAGGGGAAGTTTTTCTAACAGGTCGCCTCCAGGGAGTAGTGGGGGGGAGCTCTCTGGCCTGCCTTGTCCAGGCTGATGATCACAACGGTCCCTTCTTTCTAGCCTGGGACTCCATGAACCCAGGTCCGGGTCTCGGCTGCTTGAGAGGCTCCCACCCACCCAGCCCCGGGGGCCCGCCGGGCTCACTCCGGGAGCACATGGCAGGTGAGGGCAGAGGCCGGGCAGGCAGTGGCTTCCCTTGGCCTTGGCGCGCATGCTCGGAGCGCTGCGGGGCATGCGCAGTGGCGGCGGATGGGGTTCGGGCTGCGCGCGGCCCGGCTGCGGCTGCTGCTCCGACCCCGCCCCAGGCCGGGCCCCGGCCCCCAGCGGCCCCGCAGCGCCATGGCCCCGCGCATCGGCACCCACAGCGGCACCTTCCACTGCGACGAGGCGCTGGCCTGCTACCTGCTGCGGCTGCTGCCCCAGTACCGGGTGCGGGACCCCGCCGGGACCCTCCCCCAGCCCTGCCCCCCCCGGCTCCCCCCGGCCCGGGACCCCCCGGGACCTGGGATCCCCCCCAGAGACCCTCCCCCAGCCCTGCCCCCCCCAGCTCTCCCCGGCCCGGGACCCCCCCGGGACCTGGGATCCCCCCTAGAGACCCTCCCCCAGCCCTGCCCCCCCCCGGCTCCCCCCGGCCCGGGACCCCCCCGGGACCTGGGATCCCCCCCAGAGACCCTCCCCCAGCCCTGCCCCCCCCCAGCTCTCCCCGGCCCGGGACCCCCCCGGGACCTGGGATCCCCCCCAGAGACCCTCCCCCAGCCCTGCCCCCCCCAGCTCTCCCCGGCCCGGGACCCCCCCGGGACCTGGGATCCCCCCAGAGACCCTCTCCAAGCACTGCCCCCCTCGGCTCCCCCCGGCCCGGGACTCCCCCGGGACCTGGGATCCCCCCCAGAGACCCTCCCCCAGCCCTGCCCCCCCCCAGCTCTCCCCGGCCCGGGACTCCCCCGGGACCTGGGATCCCCCCCAGAGACCCTCCCCCAGCCCTGCCCCCCCCCAGCTCTCCCCGGCCCGGGACCCCCCCGGGACCTGGGATCCCCCCCAGAGACCCTCCCCCAGCCCTGCCCCCCCCCCAGCTCTCCCCGGCCCGGGACCCCCCCGGGACCTGGGATCCCCCCAGAGACCCTCTCCAAGCACTGCCCCCCCCAGCTCCCTCCGGACTGGGATCCCGCCCCCCCCCCCCCAGAACCGTCTCCAGCCCTGCTCCCCCAGCTCCCTCCAGACTGGGACCCCCCCGGGACCTGCGATCCCGCTCCCCCCGGGAACCGCCCCCAGCTCCCCCGAACCGGGACCCCCCCCCCGGGACCTGGGATCCTGCCCCCCCTGGACCCTCCCCCAGCCCTGCCCCCCGTAGCTTCCTCCGGATCGGGACCCCCCCGGGACCTGGGATCCTGCCCCCCCTGGACCCTCCCCCAGCCCTGCCCCCCGTAGCTTCCTCCGGATCGGGACCCCCCCGGGACCTGGGATCCTGCCCCCCCTGGACCCTCCCCCAGCCCTGCCCCCCGTAGCTTCCTCCGGATCGGGACCCCCCGGGACCTGGGATCCCGCCTCCCCCAAGAACCGCCCCCAGCTCCCTCTGGACCGGGACCCCCCCCCGGGACCCTCCCCCAGCCCTGCCCACCCAACTCCCCCTGGCCCGGGACCCAAACCGGGACCTGGGATCCCAGGACCCTCCCCCAGCCCTGCCCTCCCAGCTCCCCCCAGATCGGGACCCGCCCCCCCCCGGGACCTGGGATCCTGCCACCCTGGGAACCGCCCCCAGCTCACTCTGGACCAAGACCTTCCCCCAGCCCTGCCCCCCAGCTCCCTGTGAACCGAGACCCCCCGGGACCTGGGATCCCGTCCCCCCCAGGGACCACCCAGCCCTGCCCCCCCAGCTCCCCCCAAACCGGGACCCCCCCCGGGACCTGGGATCCTGCCCCCTCCCAGCTCCCCCCAGACTGGGACCTCCCCAGGACCTGGGATCCCGCCCCCCGGGGAACTGCCCCAGCCCTACTCCCCCAGCTCCCTCCGGACCGGGACCCCCCTGCGACCTGGGATCCTGCCCCCCAGCGGGACCCCCCCAGCCCTGCACCCCCTCCAGCTCCCTCCAGACCGCCCCCCCCTGGGATCTGAGATCCCGCCCCCCCAGGAATCCCCCAGCTCTGCCCCCCACAGCTTCCTCCGGACTGGGATCTCGCCCTCCCCGGGAACTCCCCCAGCGCTGCCCCCCAGCTCCCTCCAGATCAGGACCTGGGATCCCGTCCAACCCCCTCCCAGCCCTGCCCCCACCAGCTCCCTCCGGACCGGGACCCCTCCAGCCCTGCCCCCTGGGATCCCACCCACCCCCACACGGCTCCCCCCAGGACCTCGGACATTCCCTGGGTCCCCCCAGCCCTGACCCCCGGGACCTGGGATCCCGTGACCCCCCAGCCCTGTCCCCCCCCAACTCTCTCCAGACTGGGACCCCCCCAGCCCTGCCCCCTGGGATCTCATCCAGCTCCCCCCAGGACCTGGGATCCCCATCCCTCGGGACCCTCCAGCCCTGACTCCCGGGACCTGGGATCCTACAACCCCTCAGCCCTGGACCACCCCCCCCCCCAACTCCCTCCGGACCGGGACCCCCCTGGGACATGGGATCCCGCCCCCCCACCAGGACCCCCCCAGCTCCCTGGGATCCCACCCACCCCCACCCAGCTCCCCCCAGGACCTGGAATCCTGCTCCCCCACACCCTGCTTCCTCCACATCAGGACCCCCCACCCCGGACCTGAGATCCACATCCCCTGGGGCCTCCCTGCCCTGCCCCCCTGGAACCAAGGCCCTCATTTCCCAATACACCTCCCCTCTTCCCCCCCCACCCCCCCGAAACTGAGACTCCTAGTCCCGAGCACTCCCCCAAGACAACCTTCTCCCTGGACCTTTCCCCAAAACCAAGACCCCACAACCACCCTCCCCCAGTCTGCCTTCCTGGGACCTGGGCCACCATCTGATACCACCCCCAGGAACTAAGAAGCCTGGGACACTCCTCCCTCCCCCCCCAAAAGAAAAAAAAAAACTGTTTCCACCCTGGGACCCCCACCTGGGAACTGGGACCTACACCGAAGTCTCCCTTCTGCCCACCAGGAGCTGGTACCCTTATCCCGCAGCCCCTTCCCCACCAGGAATTGGGACCCGCAACTGGGATACCAATCCTCCCATACACCCCAGGATCACCTATCCCTCGGGACTCCTGGCATCCCCACCTAAGACCACCGTACACCAGGACTTCCTCCTGAGAGCACGACCCCCATCCGGTACCCCTTCCCCTTCTCGTCGTCCTGGGATCCAACATTCCCGTCCCTTGACACCCCTCCATCCCCTCCTGCTGGCATTGGGGCATGCACCCCTCCCTTTCCCTTGGGATTCCCAGTCCCCTTTGCCCTGGGACCCGGCACCCCTCTTCTGGGACCTCAAACCCTGGACAGCTCTCTCCTTTTCCCAGAGCCTCCAGCTCCCCTCCCGGGCACTGCCCCCCATCCCTTCTGGAGGCTAGCACACCCTGGGACTACGGACAGGGATCCCTCCCATCATCTTTCCTGCCCCAGAAAGCCCCAGTTCCTTCCCCCTTGGGTGCCTCTGGCCACTGCTGAGTCCAAGCCCTGCCCCTGCTGATAAACACAGGGTGGAACTGAATTCACTCCCCTACTGAGCTGCCTTGTGGAGGGGAACCTTTCATTGTGTGCCCCCTCCCTCCAGGATGCGGAGATCGTCCGGACGCGGGAGCCCCAGCTGCTATCCGAGTGCGACGTGGTGGTAGACGTGGGTGGCGAGTACGACCCTCAGAAACACCGGTACGATCATCACCAGAGGTGAGAGCGGAAATGCACAGCCTCTGCCTGGCCCCTCCCACTGCAGGGGCTGAAAGCATGTTACAAAGGAAAGGGCAGGAGCATCATGCCTCCCTTTATAAATGGGGAGACTGAGGCACAGAGAGGGGGAGGGGAATTGGAGTGGACTAGCGGACAGGGCACTGGGCTGGGACTCAGGCCACCTGGGTTCTATTCCTGGCTCTGCCGCTGACCTTAGGCATGTCCCTTCCATTCTCCGGGCCTCTTTTTCCCTCCCGCTCTGTCTGTGCAGCACCTAGCGCAGTGGGTCCCTGATCTCGACTCTCCTGGGATACAGGTAATTAGTGACTTGCCCAAGGTCCTACACCAAGCAACTTAGTAGAACCCAGGTGTCCTTACTTTCACTGGGTCATGGGGCCTGGGCCTGTCCCTCTAAGGGTGTATCTACACTGCATTGTAAACCCAGCCTCAGACTCGGGTTTGAGCCCAAACCCTCCTACCATCCACACACAGATCTGACTGACTCGGGCCAGGAAACCCTCTGGACCCGGTGTCAGGATATAGATATTCAGGCCCGTCTGTAAAGGCCTAGACTCTAAGAATGTAGGTGTATTCTTATCACGTGGCTCGTTCTAGAGGTATAAAAGAATCAAAATCACTGTCTGCCAGTGTAGGGGCCTTCTCTCACTGTGACAGTCTGACGCCCTGTGCTTAGGCTAAGGCCTTTGGCTAAGCAGCAGAGGCAGCCATAAGCTGGGAAGTGAACGGTCACATTGAAAGAAGGTGCTATTGGGCTGTTAGGAATACAATCCTGTCCTGATCATGCCAGTCGCCTCCAGAGAAAGGGAAGTGCCTAGAAGATGTAAAAGGAAACTTAGTTTGAGAGCATCCTGTTTGGCAAGAACTCACTTATCAATAGCTGGGATGTGAAATCCTCACTTCTGTATTGTTTTGTCATTATAGTTCCCACTTATTTATTTGCGTGGTCTCTGTCTGATTCTCTGATTGTTTCTGTCTGCTGTATAATTAATTTTGCTGGGTGTAAACTAATTAAGGTGGTGGGATATAATTGGTTACATGATCATGTTACAATATGTTAGGATTGGTTAGTTAAATTTCAGGAAAATGATTGGTTAAGGTATAGCTAAGCTGAGCTCAAGTTTTACTATATAGTCTGCATTCAATCAGGAAGTGTGGGAGGGGAGAATGAGGGGGGGAGTTGGAATCATGTTTTGCTAAAGGGGGAAATGGGAACCGGGAATGGGGGAGGGGGAATTGGAATCATGTTTAGCTAAGGGCAGGAATGGGAACAGGGACACAGGTGTAAGGCTCTATGGTGTCAGAGCTGGGAAGGGGGACACTAAGGAAGGAAACTGGAATCATGCTTGCTGGAAGTTCATCCCAGTAAACACTGAATCGTTTGCACCTTTGGACTTCAGGTAATGTTGCTC
This sequence comes from Lepidochelys kempii, assembly GCF_965140285.1. NCBI lineage: Eukaryota > Metazoa > Chordata > Testudines > Cheloniidae > Lepidochelys > Lepidochelys kempii. The sequence continues at coordinate 19,398,618 of NC_136399.1, forward strand.
TTTGTTCATGCGAGAAGGACTAGGGAAGTAAGTGGGTGAAGGAATAAACCCCCTAACACCCGGGTCCTAGGACCCAGCTCGGCAAGGGAAGGGAGGTCTGAGTTCAAGTCCCACCGAAATTGGATTCAAGCCCTGTCATTTTGCAGTGTGGACGCAGCTCCAGACGCAGACCTGAGTCAGAAGGGCTGCGTAGTGCTGTATGGATGGGTTAGCATGGCTCTGAGACCCAGGTCCAGCCATTGTACGCCCTGGTTTACAACGCAGTGTGGATCTCAAGCGCTAGCTTGGAAACACTGAGTCCACAAGCCTGGGTCCCCCGATCTGGGTTTACAGTGCAGTGTCGACGCACCCTAATGGGCTCAGGCAGTGGGCACAGCAATGGCTAGTATTTAAGTTATTTTGGTGTATAATACACTAAAGAAGGAGGGGTGGCCTCAGGAACTTGGGCTAATTCTTCCCTGCCTTTTGCAGGTCCTTTGCACAGTCCATGCACTGCCTGAGGCCCGACAAGCCCTGGAAAACCAAGCTGAGCAGTGCGGGGCTGGTGTATTTCCATTTTGGCTCCCAGATCCTGGCCAGTCTGTTGGGGCTGAAGGAGGAGGATCCTATAGTGCAAGCGCTGTACGATAAGGTAGGAAGTGGGGAGGCAGGGTGGGTGGGCACTAACCAGGGTGTCCCACGCTCCAGGGCTAAAAAGGCCTGTTTTCCTCCTTAGGAAAATCATAATCAGTACCCCTTTCTGGCCCCTCCTGTCTGAGGATCTCAAAGCACTTTGCAGACATGGATGCAGTGATCCTCACCAGCCTCCTGTGTGGTGGATTAGTATCCTTAGCCTTGTTTTATAGCTGGGGAAACTGAGGCACGGAGCAGGGACGTGTCTTGCCCAGGAATGGTGACTCGCCCGTAGAGGTGGGATTAGAACCCCAGCCCCTCCATCTCTGACCGTTAGACCCCATTCCCCTCCCAGACCTAGGAATGGAACCCAGGAGTCCTGGCGCCATCACCTTGCTCTAAAAGCTGGCTGATGCTCCCTTTGTAAAAAGTCCTCTTCTCCTGACCTTCCCCAGGAAACCCGCTTTTTTTAGACACACTCTCGCTGTCCATATTCACGGATTCCCACCATGATGTGGGCTTGGGGGGAGGGGGGGTGTTCATCCCAGCTGCACCCCAGTGACAGGGGAAGGCAGGTAGCTGCTGCCTTGTTCAGAAGCTGCAGGGACCAGTTCAGCTCCTGGTACAGGCTCGGCCTGTCCTAACTTGAAAAGCACCCATGGGACTTGGCAGGGGTTCAGAATTGCAGATGGGTAAGGATGCCCCATCCTTGCCTCTGCCCTGACGCGGGATGTCCCTGCTTTTGGGATAGAGGGGTCCCTGTGTTGCTGGGATCCCCCAGGAGGGGCTCTTGGGCCTGGCCTGCCTAGCAGCCATAGAGGGGTTGGATGGAATCTGGAGAATCTCTGCACAAGGTTTCCTGCTCACGCGTGCCCGGAGTTGCTGTGGTTTACGGTGGGTGCGCTGTCCTCCCAAGCCCAGCTCACATTTCTGTATAAACAGAGCTAAGGCGTAGCTAGGCTCATGGTCTCAGCCCCTCGGGGCAGGTCGTTTTCCTAGCAGCCCTTGCTGCTCCTTCTGCTGGTAGCTGGAAATGCAGAGTTTGTGGCCTCAGAAGGCCAAGCTGGGTCCTTTTCTGCATCATGCATCTTGGCGGCCGACAAAGGATCCGCAGGGGGAGCCGGGCTGGCAATTCTGCCTGAGCCAAAGCAGACTCTGGCTTGGTCAGGGTACCTGCAGGGCTGGCGAGAGTTAACCCTCTTTGTGGCACTGAAGCCAGCAGGTCACCGTGGCCGCTGACTCAGATGGGCCCGTTTTTAGGGCCTCTGATCTGCTCGTGACCTGCCTGAATCCGCCACGAGGCTCCATCGGGAGGTGGGCAGGCCAAGGAGCCCCCGTGCCCCCCCCCCCCCCCCGGACCTGTTTTATCCTCTCCTCTGCCCCCATCCCAGCTGTACGAGAACTTTGTGGAGGAGATCGACGCCATCGACAACGGCATCGCCCAGTGGGACGGGGAGCCTCGCTACGCCATGACCACCAACCTCAGCGCCAGGGTGGCCAACCTCAACCCCCGCTGGAATGACACGGACCAGGACACAGAGGTGGGCACGTGGGGGCGGGCGGAGGGGAAAGCGCAGGTACCAAGTGGGCTGCACCATGGAAACACGGAGGGGAGCATAGACTTAGATAGGGGGTGGGCTGTACCATAGGCGCCGACCTCCTATCTATCTATCTATCTGACCCTACCTCCTATCTATCTGTGGGTGCTCCGGGGCTCAAGCACCCCTGGGGAAAAGAATTGTGGGTGTTCAGCACCCACCAACCACAGCTGTTCAGCGGGGAGAGGGAGGGCAGAGAGCAGCAGGCGGGCGGGGCCTCGGGGGAGAGGGTGGAGCAGGGGTGGGAAGAGTCAGGGGAGGGGGTGGAGTGGGGTAGGGAAGAGGCTGGGAGCGGGGCCTCGGGAGGGGGTGGAGCAGGGGCGGGAAGAGGCAGGGGGCGGGGCTTTGGAGGAAGGGGCAGAGTGGGGCGAGGCCTCTGGGTGGAGCGGGGATGGAGCCTCCCACAGGGAAAAATTAAAGTCAGTGCCTATGGGCTGGGGAAGGAGCAGCTAACGTCCCTGGTTTGTTTCTCCTCCAGGCCGGGTTCAAGAAGGCGATGGAACTGGTGGGCCGGGAGTTCCTGGACCGTCTCAATTACTACCACCACTCATGGCTGCCGGCTCGCGTGCTGGTGGAGGAAGCCATTCAGAAGCGCTTCAAGGTATCTTCAAGCACGCAGGGGTTCTTGGTCTGGGGTCTGCGACCAGCCCTGGCCTCCCCACGTGGAGATTCTCAAGTTCGGGGGATCCTGGGGTGGCAGAGGCTGATCAATGTCCTGTTGGCTGTATGCTGGGCTGGGGTGTTGAGCCTAGATTTGGTTGACGGGCTTGGCCCAGTGCCCAGCTTGGGTTTCCAAGGATAATTCATACCCCTTCCAAGGATCTCCAAGCACGTGATGTCCACTGAGGTTGATGCCCACCAAAGAGAGAGAGAGACACACACACACTCAATAAATTTCCACTCTGCAGAAGTGGGGCAGCAGCCTACCTGAGGCCACGCAGTGAGCTGGGCATAGAACCCAGGAGTCCTGACCCCCAGCATGTCCCCTGCCTGCGTTTCTCTGGTCACTGAACATGCCTGGCAGCTATTCCCACCGGCTACTCCAGGGGCTCTGCTTTTACGGGCAGGTGGGTTTCTTTCGACCCCAACTCCCTCCCTGGGGCAGTGACAGGGCCGCATTGGGCCAGGCACTGCACAGACACACAGTCAGGGACTGTGCCTGAGCTTCCCCGAGTCAGGGACTTGCCCAGAGAGCTGAGACTCTAGACACTGGTGGGGAAACGGAGGCACAGAGAGAGGAAGTGACTTGCCCAAGATCACTCAACAGATCAGTGGCAGAGCTAGGAATAGTCCCAGCCCAGGGCACAAATCCATTGTGGTCGTAATGGCCCAGCATCCCGGGAGCTCTTATCTGCTCCCCTCCCTTCCTGAGTCCCATGTCTCCCTCTCCCCTGTCAGGTGGACCCCAGTGGCGAGATCCTAGTGTTCTCCCAGGGCGGCTGCCCCTGGAAGGAGCATCTCTTCAGCCTGGAGTCGGAGCTGGGGGTGGAGAAACCCATCAAGTTCGTCCTGTACGCAGATCAGAGCGGCCAGTGGCGAGTGCAGTGCGTCCCTGCCGGGCTCCACACCTTCCAGAACCGGTGAGACCCTCAGCCCCCAGAGCCCCACCCCCAATCTTTTCCTGCATGCCCCCGCCCCCAGCAATGGGGTGAGGGAGAGACAAGCCACTGCCTCTGTGAGGGGAAGGGAGCGGGGGTTGGGAGTGGAAGCCCCGAAACGACATAATTGTACGAGCACAAACACTGTGTAAACTAGGCCCAAGTGGGGCTTGCTTGGGTTCATCTTAAACCTGCTCCTAATGTAAACGGAAATCAGAGCGCTTGTGTGTCTTGGGTATTTCACACTATTTCTGGGTACAGACAAGCTCGGTGTCTGAGCTGGGTCGGGTGAGGGTGCCAGGGAGGTCGAGAGCCTTTGGACGCGCCTCAAGTGCTCTGAGCTCAGCCACGCTTCTTTCCTCCTTGCTCGGTTTCTCTCCTGGCCAGGCTGTCCCTGCCGGAGGAGTGGCGCGGAGTCCGGGACGAGGCGCTTTCCCAGCTCAGCGGCATCCCGGGCTGCGTTTTCGTGCACGCCAGCGGCTTCATCGGAGGCAACCGGACCCAGGAAGGCGCGCTGCGAATGGCGCAGAGCACGCTGGCTCAACAGACCGGCTCTGACGCACCAAGCAGCTGATTGCCACCAGACTGTCCCCACAGAGCTGGCCTTCTGGGTCCCGCAAGCTCGTCCAGGTCGTGCCGTGAGGAGAGCAGTGGGAGCTCTCGAACTGGGCCCTGGCCAGCAGAAACCCCTGGAGGATGGAGGCCGGGTGGCCACGGAATCACAGCGAGGATTGGAAAATGCTGGAAGTGGAACAATAAAGGATTGTGGATGGACCTGTCCGCGTTGGGTCTGTCTGTCGCGCGGCTAGGCCATGACGTAAATCAGGTCGGCCATGCTGGTCCCAGCCCTGTAGTATACTTGTGCTGTGCATCTGTGCTGGGTTGCATCAATTGTGGTGCGCCAGGTAAACAAAGCGACACCAGCTGTGACGTTCCCTGGGGCGCAATCTGGACTGATGGACAATTCTCCAGCCTGGGGTGCCCACATGCAGCCTCCAGCATGTACATCACTCCCACCTACGCTGTCTGAGTGCTACAGCCAGCCGCTCCTGACTTACACTGCAGAGAAACTCCCAGTCCCAGATTTGCCCCCAGAAACATGAGTCATGTACTGCCCAGCTCTCTCCTGGACAATACAACCTCATATAAAGTCTGCCATTTTATTAACCTAACTTAACAAGCTAAATGAATTCAAAGCACAGGTCTCTCTTACACAGTGCTTCAGCAGTCTTATTGGCTGAACTTTCAGACAGGATCCCTCCCTTAGTCCAAAGCTGTTTCTTTGTTCCTCAGGTGTTGTGGCTGCCGTGGGGAGAGATGAAGGGAGAGAGATCTTGGGGCCTCTGTTCCGCATTCTTACACCTTTTCCGCCTCTTTGAGAATCATCTCCAGCTGGGGTACAGGAGACAAAATCTGTGAGGATGGGAACCTCCAGCTGTTTCTTTGCCAACGAGTAAATTTCTCGCTCACACCCTTTTTTCTGCCAAAGAATGGCCCTTGTCCAGGTGATGGCCCATTTGATTTTGCTGACACCTGGCTTAGGGGTCAGTTTGCCTTTTGTCTCTGAGGAACTGGTTTGTGGCTGCTTCCCCAGATTTGGAACATGTCTCAGTAATATCATACAATAGAATCTTATAATTTTATATGCAATGTTGCCACACATTTTATCAGGACAATAATGATCAGCAAATTATGAGTTTTCAGATGATACCTTGCAAGGCATAGTTTGCTCAAAATTTATCATAGTCTTGAAAAAGGGTGCTCTGGGGTACAGACTGTCATACACCCTGCCGTTCTAACCAGGCAATGCATTCTGCCTCTGATCTCTGGCATTTCATCCCAGTAAACTTCCTCATGTCTTGGCTGGGGGGAGGTCAGTCCAGCACTGGCAGCAGAGGTGCTTCAGTCACTGCCCTAGAGTTTAGTACTTGTCTGGCAGGGGCCTGAGCCCCACCTTTCACCAGAGCTTTTGGGGTTGCCCACTCTGGATCCAGGTCTGAACTTGCTCAAAGAGTTCCTCCAGAGCCAGCCGCATCTTTCCCTGTAAAAATCCCCCAGCTGCCGTTTCGCCAAGGTGCAGGGTAACATCTCCCAGAGTCTCTAAGCCACTTACAAAGTCTGTCTAGTGCTTTTGGAATTTGTCCCCATCAGCCTTTGGAGCCACCGCAAACTCCCAGCCCCTTCCCCTTGGCTATCTCTCGCTCTCTAATTGCAGCCTGCAACTACTTAAACTTTGCCACCATAGGCCTGGTTGCTGGAGCTTTGATCTGCTCCAGAGGGATGTGGGGCAAGTTCCTGTCAGGCAGGAGGGTCTTTGTGTTTATGCGGGGAGGCCATCCTTTGCATCTCTCTTTCATGCTGTGAGGGACTGGGGAAGGCGCTTCAGTCTTCTGTTTCTATTTCTGGGCTGGCTACTGCTGAGATCAGGGCCCATCTTATACTGGGTGCTGCACAGCCAGAATGAGTTGCTCCCTATCCCAACAAGCACCGAGGAACAGCTGAGAGGTGTGAGGGGAAACTGAGGCACGGAGCAGGGAAAAGTCACTTGCCCAAGGTCACACAGTGACAAAGCTGGGGATAGACCCCAGTCCTGTTCTCTAGCCACTAGGTCACACTGCCTTCGCCAGGGTTTCAATGGAGGTGAGAGAGCTGGAACTAGCTTGTCCCGGGAGCGCAGTTCCCAGCAGCTCCCCCGGGAACAACGGAGAATCTCCCCCACCTCCCCAGTTCCTAATGGGAATCCCCCCTCCCTGCAGTGAGAACAATGAGGAGCAGTGGGGGCTTTCAGAGCCTGTGAGATCATCCAGCTCCCCCTACCCCACCATGCACCCCTCTCCAGGCCCCAGCACCTCTGGCTAAACCTGCACAAAGCAGAGGGCGGGGGTGGGGGTGGGTTCTCTACATCCCTGCCCGGAGGTGGGGCAGCTTGTGCCTACTCCAGTCTTGTCCCCCCAGTGTGGGCCGAGGCATGTGGCTTTGGGCTTGTTTTGCCTGCTGCAGATCTGTGCCGGGTGCTGTTCTAAGGAAAGCTGAAATCTGGCATGGGGAAATGACCCAAGGACCTGCCCTCCCCCACTCCCTGGGCTGGGACCCTAAAATGCTCCCACCACCCCTTGAGACTTCCCTGTCCCATGGACCCCCCTCCACTGCTCCCTGGCATCCCCTTGCCCCCATCCTCCGGTAACTAACCTGCCCCTCCCCCATTCTCCCTAGCAGCCCTTGGGGTAAGCAGGAGGTCCCCAGTCATGGACATAGATGCTATAAACCAAAGCTATTGGGGGCCTGACCCCTCCCCCGGAAGGAGCTGGGGGGGCCGCTCTAAATGGCGCTCTCAGGGGAATGTCCTTTGACCCTAGCCAGGCCCCCACACCTTGGAAGCTGCCAGCGTGTCCCAGAAGGATCTGGGGATGTGATGAGAGGGCAGCATTTGTCCCACTGGGGGGGAATGAATGGGGGGAGGTGTTGGGGCATGGGGAGGGGGACCTTGGGGAGTCTTGTGGGGTGGCAAGTGGGGACTGGATGTGGGGGCATGTATGGATGTGTGGGGTGGCAGTGATTGGGCGAATGCGTGTATGGAGGGGCTGGGAGACGGGGAATGGGGGAAGCTTGGGGGGGTTGAAGGGGAGTGGCGGTGTTGGAGTGTGGCGTGTCGAGCTGGGGGAGGTGTCAGAGAAAGGGGGTTGCATGTGGGGGGAGTATTTCATAGATTCCAAGACCAGACGGGACCGCCTAGCCTGTCCTCCTGTGTAACACAAACCAGAGAACTGCCCCAGACTAATTCCTAGGGCATCTCTTTTATAAAAACATCCCATCTTGATTTTAAAATTGCAAGTGATGGCGAATCCACCACCACCCTTGGTAAATTGTTCCAATGGTTAATTACTCTCTCTGTTAAAAAGTTATACTTTATTGCCATCTGAATATGTCTAGCTTCAACTTCCAGCCACTGGAGTGGGTTAGACCTTTCTGTACTAGATTGACACTCCCATTAGTAAATATTTGTTCCCCGTGTACGTACCTAGAGCCTGTGATCAAGTCACCCTTTAACCATCTCTTTGTTAAGCAGCAGAAATTGAGCACCTTGAGTCTATCACTATAAGGCAGGTTTTCTAATCCTTTAATCATTCTCAGGACTCTTCTTTGACCTCTTCCCAATCTCCTCAACAGTCTTCAATCGGGGGCACCAGAAATGGACTCTCTATTCCAGCAGCGATTGCACTTCAAAGGCATATAACCTTGCTCTTCTGACTCGAGATTGCACTGAGAGCCCCCTGTTCATCTGATTATCCACCAGCAGCCCCAAATCTTTTTTGGAGTTGCTCCTTCCCAGGATCGAGCCCCCCATCCTGTAAGTGTGGCCAGCATTCTTTTTTCCTAGATATAATCAGTTCCATTTAGCCCTATGAAAACACATTGTTTGCCTGGGCCCAATCTACCAAGCAATCCAGCTCGCTCTGTATCAGTGACCAATCCGCTTCTTTATTTACTGCTCCCCAATTTTTGTGTCATCTGTGAACTTTATCAGAGATGAGTTTAGGTCATTCATAAACATTTTAAATAGTGTAGGGCCAAGAACCCATCCCTGCAGGACCCCACTGGAAACAGACCCGTTCAATGATCCCCCATTTACAATTACATTGTGAGACCTGTCACTTAGCCAGCTTTTAATGCGGTCAATGGGTGCCATGTTAATTTTATATCTTTCTACTTTTTAATCAAAATGTCGTGTGGTACCAAGTCAAACACCTTACAGACGTCTCAGCACATTACATCGACGCTATTACCTCTATCAGCCAAACTTGTGATCTCATAAAAAAAAAAAGATATCAAGGTAGTTTGATAGGATCTATTTTCCATAAACCCATGTTGATTGGCATTAATTATAAGACACCCCTCCCCCTTTTAATTCTTTATCAATCCAGTCCCATATCAGCTGCTCCATATCATGCCCACTATCGGTCAGACTAACAGTATTATAGTTACCCAGGACATCCCATTTTACCCTTTTTAAAAATTGACACATTAGCTTTCTTTCAGTCTTCTGGAACTTCCCCAATGTTAATGTCCAGCACTGCTCCTCAGCCAGCTCTTTTAAAACTCTTGGATTCAAGTTATTTGAGCCTGCTGATTTAAAAATGTTCTGACTCTAATAGCTGCTGTTTAACATCCTCCAGTGGCACTAGTGGAATGGAAAGAGTGTTGGGTAATATGACTAAATCATTTCCCCCCAATACAGAACAGAAATATTTATTGAACACATCTGCCTTGTCTGCATTATTGACAATCCTACTATTTCCATCTAGTAATGGACCAATACCAACCCGAGTAGAGGGAGGGAGGGAGTATGGGTGGGGGGTGTCAGAGGGAGGGAGGGCAGTGTGGGGGATGGGGCGGGGGGGTGTTTGGGCACGTTGGAGAGGGCAGTGTGTGTGTGGGTGTCAGAGGGAGGGCAGTGGGGGTGAAGGGATGTTGGGGGAAGGGTGGTATGTCTGGGGGGGTGTCAGTGGGCTGTGGGGGAAGATTGGAAGGGGTGGGGTGGGGGAGGGAGTGTAGGGGGAACAGCAGTGTGTATGGGGGTGTCAGTGGGAGGGGGTGTGTGTGTGGGTATGGAGGGAGTGTAAAAAGGAGGCGGTGTGTCTGGGGGGTTAGATGGAGGGTTGTGGAGGGAATGGGGGGTTGGGGGAAGGGCAATGCCTAGGGGTTGGGAGAAAGAGGGAGTGAGGGGTGTCAGAGGGAGGCAGTATATGGGAGTATTGGGGACTGGGAGGGAAGGCAATATGTATCTGGGGGGCTGAAGTCAGGAAGTATGGATGGGGTGGTTGGGAGAAGGGGGTGTTGAGGAAGAGCAGTGTGTCTGGGGAGCTGGAGGCAGGGCTGTGGGGAGGGTGGGGGGCAGAGTTGTGGGGGATATTGGGGATGTTGGCAGCAGGGCTGTGGGGGAGTGTTGGAGGCAGCCTGGTTGTGGGGAAGGAGGCACTGGGTGAAGGGCTCTGTGGGGGGGGAAGGAGTTGGGAGCTCCGGTGGGGGGCTGGAGGCAGGGGAGGGGGCCGGGCTCGGGGGGGGGGCAGGGGAGGGAGGCTGGAGGAAGGGGGGGCTGGGCTCGGGCCAGGGGCAGGGCTCGGGGGGGGCAGCGGAGGGAGGCTGGAGGAAGGGGGGGGCCGGGCTCGGGGCAGGGGAGGGGCTGGAGGCAGGGCTCTGATGGGGGGGCTGGAGGCAGGGGAGGGAGGCTGGAGGAAGGGGGGGCCGGGCTCGGGGCAGGGGAGTGGCTGGAGGCAGGGGAGGGGGCCGGGCTCTGGAGGAGGGGGCTGGAGGCAGGGGAGGGGGCCGGGCTCTGGGGGGGGGCAGAGGAGGGAGGCTGGAGGAAGGGGGGGCAGGGGAGGAGGCAGGGCTCGGGGGGGGCAGCGGAGGGAGGCTGGAGGAAGGGGGGGCCGGGCTCAGGGCAGGGGAGGGGAGGGGCTGGAGGCAGGTGAGGGGGCCGGGCTCTGGTGGGGGGCTGGAAGCAGGGGAGGGGGCCGGGCTCTGGAGGAGGGGGCTGGAGGCCGGGCTCTGGTGAGGGGCTGGAGGCAGTGGAGGGGGCCGGGCTCTGGTGGGGGGCTGGAGGCAGGGGAGGGGGCCGGGCTCTGGAGGAGGGGGCTGGAGGCAGGGCTCTGGTGGGGGGTTGGAGGCAGGGGAGGGGGCCGGGCTCTGGGGGGGGGCAGAGGAGGGAGGCTGGAGGAAGGGGGGGCAGGGGAGGAGGCAGGGCTCGGGGGGGGCAGCGGAGGGAGGCTGGAGGAAGGGGGGGCCGGGCTCAGGGCAGGGGAGGGGAGGGGCTGGAGGAGGGGGCTGGAGGCCAGGCTCTGGTGGGGGGCTGGAGGCAGGGGAGGGGGCCGGGCTCTGGAGGAGGGGGCTGGAGGCAGGGCTCTGGTGGGGGGTTGGAGGCAGGGGAGGGGGCCGGGCTCTGGGGGGGGCAGAGGAGGGAGGCTGGAGGAAGGGGGGGCCGGGCTCAGGGCAGGGGAGGGGCTGGAGGCAGGGGAGGGGGCCGGGCTCTGGTGGGGGGCTGGAGGCAGGGGAGGGGCTGGAGGCAGGGGAGGGGGCCGGGCTCTGGAGGAGGGGGCTGGAGGCAGGGCTCTGGTGGGGGGTTGGAGGCAGGGGAGGGGGCCGGGCTCTGGGGGGGGGCAGAGGAGGGAGGCTGGAGGAAGGGGGGGCCGGGCTCAGGGCAGGGGAGGGGCTGGAGGCAGGGGAGGGGGCCGGGCTCTGGAGGAGGGGGCTGGAGGCCAGGCTCTGGTGGGGGGCTGGAGGCAGGGGAGGGGCTGGAGGCAGGGGAGGGGGCCGGCTCTGCGGGGGGTGTGGGGGGGGGCTGGGCTCGGGGCCCGCAGCTCTGACGCACGGTGCCGGCTGGCGGGGCTGGCTCTGCCGCAGGCAGCGGCCGGTCCCGCCGGGGAAGTTGGCAGGCGCGGGCTGGCGGGGCCGGGCTGGCGGATGCCCAGGGCTGGGGCTGGCCCGGAGCCCGAACGAGGAGCCCGGGGCCCGGAACAGCCCCCATCCCGGTGGGTGCATTTACCGGCCCCGGGGGGTGATAGCGGCCCCGGGGGATGCTCGGCCCCAGGGCTCCAGGCAGGATCGCGGGGGGAGCCCCGGGAGGACAGAGCCGGGTTCGTGCAGCGCCGGGCACAGCAGCTCCTGAGCCCCCCCCAGCCCTCCAGCCAGTGATGAACAAGGCGGGGCGGGGGTCGCTGCCGGATTGGGCGGGGCAGCCAGGGGCTCAAGGGTAAGGGGTGGGGGGCAGGAGAAGTAAACGGGGTTAGCACCCTAGGGTGCTCCTGGCGGGGTTTAGTTCTTCAGGCACCTGCTGCGCGCACACCCCCCCGGCTACCGCTGGAGTCGGGGGGAGCAGATGCAGCCAGGTATTTTTGTTTGAATTGCTTCCTTTGTTGTTATCCTGGGTAGAGTGGGCCCCACCCAGTCTCTGCTCTAACCACTAGACCCGACCCCCTTCCCCAGCTGGGAATAGAACCCAGGAGTCCTGACTCCCAGTTCCCCTGCTCTATCTAACCTAGTGGTTTTCTGGTGACCCAGTTAAAGAAAATCGTTGATGTCTGTGACCCAAAGGAGCTGGGGATGAGGAGTTTGGGGTGTGGGAGGGGGCCAGGGCTCTGGCTGGGGGTGCAGGCTCTGCAGTGGGGCCAGGGATGAGGGGTTTGGGGTGCAGGAGAGGGCTCTGGGCTTGGGGGGGGGTCTCAGGGCTGGGATAGAGGGCTGGGGTGCGGGAGGGCGGGGGGGGTGTAGGCTCCGGGCAGCACTTACCTCAGGCGGCTTCCAGAAATAGTGGCATGTCCCCCCTCTAGTTCCTAGGCTCTTGCCCACAGGCACCACCCCTCCAGCTCTCATTGGCTGGGAACCGGTGAGGAGTGCGGAGCAGCACGCAGAGCCCCGTGGCCCTCCACCTAGGAGCCGGACCTGCTGCTGGCTGCGTCTGGGGCACAGCGCGGTGTCAGAACAGGTAGGCACTAGCCGGCCTTAGCCGGGCAGCGCCGCTGACGGGACTTTTAACCACTCGGTTGGCGGTGCTGACCAGAGCCACTGCGACCCACTGGTCTAACCCACTAGACCCACTTCCCTGCCAGCAGTAGGAGTCCTGCCTCTGAATTCCACCCTGCTCTAACCACTAGACTGCACCTCCTCCCCAAAGCTGGGATAGAATCCAGGAGTCCTGATTCCCAGCCCCCCTGCTCTAGCTAACCCACTAGACCACACTTCCCTCGCAGCTCTAGGGCTAGAACCCAGGAGTCCTGACTTAGCTCCCTGCTCTGACCACTAATCCTGTGCCCCCTCTTGCTCTGCAGCCTGCCCGGATAGTGGCCTGTCCACACACACGCACGTGCCAGCATCTTACCGCCCCACCTCCCAGCGCTCTTTACATCCAGGGGCTTGTCTCTTGCTTTCCAGACCGGGTGGCCAGCCTGCATCCCAGGGGCTCTTTCCCTGCTGTGAGGGTCCTGGAGAGCCAAGAAGAGGCAGGGGGAGCTATGCAGAAATGCCAGTGCTGCCCTGGCTACTCCTCGTGGTTCTCTGCCGCTGTGGCGGCCTGGCATGTCCTGAGGGCTGCCGCTGCCCGCTGGAGAGCAGGGTAGTGAGCTGCACCCATGGGCAGCTGCGGGAGATCCCCCAGGGCATCCCCCGCGACACCCGCGTGCTCTACCTGGACTCCAACGAGATCACCGGCCTCCCGGATGGTGCCTTGCGGGAGCTGCGCCAGCTGCGGGAACTCTACCTCTCTGACAACCTGATCGAGAACATCTCCCTAGCCGCCTTCGGGGAGCTGGGCAGCCGTTTGCAGCTGCTGGACCTCTCCAATAACCGGCTCCGGCAGCTGGGCCCCGCCGAGGCTGCCTCTGCCCTGCGGGCTAAGATGCGCCTCTACGGCAACCCGTGGCACTGCGGCTGCTCCCTGCAGAAGCTGCTGGAGGCCCTGCCCCTGGAGGCCGAGACCCTGGAGGACGTGGTGTGTGCCAGCGCGGCCCGGGAGGAGTACGCCGGCCAGCCCTTCGCCCTCCTGCTCAACACCGGCATCGACTTCTGCAGCGTCCAGCAGAGGACCACGGACGTGGCCATGCTGGTCACCATGTTCTGCTGGTTTACAGTGCTCATCGCCTACGTGCTCTACTACGTTCAGCGGAACCAGGCCGAAACCCGCAGGCACCTGGAGTATCTCAAGTCCCTGCCCATCAAGCAGCCGAGTCCAGAGGAGGAGGAGATGGAGGAAGACACGCTCAGTACCATCCTCTGACCCCGCATCTTTGCGGTGGGTGGGAGCTGTATTTAAAAGGGGAAGGTTTTGACTTTGAACCACGATGGCTGAGAAACCCATACAGAGTATGCTGGGAGGATTAGAGAGGAAGGTTGGCCTTGTGGTGGTTGGGCCAGGAGAGACCTGGGTTCAATTTCTTATTCTGCCACAGACTTCCTGGGCAAGTCACTTAGCGTCTGTGTGCCTCAGTTCCCCCATCTGTACCTTAAGTCTTGTCTACATGGGGAAGTTGTTCCAGAATAAAGTAGGGCATGAATCTGAAGCACAGCAGCTGTGCTGGACCAAAAGTGTCCACATGGGGAGTTTTCTGGACTAGCTTATTCTGCAGTAGCTATTCCAGTCAATTTCCCCATGTAGACAAGGCCTACGGCAAGTAGGGTTGAAGGCTAGCTAAGCCCTAGAGCTCAAAACATAATCGCTAATGAGGAATCATCAATGCATGGGGAGTGTTTCCAACCAAGATCAGTTCTTGGCTCAATGCCATTCACTATTCAGCCATTGGGCAGGAAATGGGGAATCACTGCCAATAAAGTTTGCAGGTTGTTAAATCATGATGAAGACAGGACAGTGAGAGACAGCAATGAAGATAACCTGGGCACCTTTCACACCTGGCTGAATGCCTGGTCTGACATAGAGGCACAAAGAAGATAGGTGTCACCGGCTGCGTCCTGGGAATAAGAGTCTGAAAAGGGTGTGGGGAGCTCATGGTGGAAACCAGCTAAACATGAGCTCCCGGTGCGGTGCGGTGGCTGAGGAGACATCCATAGTCCTTGGATGTACAAAGCAGGGGAGATGGAGTAGGAAGGTGGTATTATCTCGGTGCATAGCATTGGCCAGGGCATTACTGGATACTGTGTCCAGTCCTGGCGTCCACTCTTCAAAGAGGAGGATGGAAAAAATGGTGATTCAGACAAGAGCTGCAAGAATGATTCAAGATCTGGAAAACCTGCCTCGGAGCAAGAGGCTGATGGAGCTCAATTTATTTAGCTTATTATTCAAGAGGTGAAGAAGCACCTGCAGGGGGGTGGAAATGTTCAGAACTAGGAGGTTAATTTTAAACTGCAAAATCCTTTATTTAGGCACCAAAGTAAAGGTCCTGATTTTCAAAAGGAAGGGCTGGGAAGGGAGCTGCGAGTTACTAGCACAGACAACTGTGTTCTTCCTGCTGAATTGTAGCTGGTTTTTAAAACTCAGACTGAATAAACTCCAAACTCCGCGTTCTTCTTCGAGTGCGTGTTCATGTCAATTGCAATCAGGTGTATGCGCGTGCATGGTAGCCGGAAGATTTTTCACCGAGCAGCATCCGTCGGGTCGGTCTGGGCACCCCCTGGAGTTGTGCCTTCATGGCGCTCGATATAGAACCCTGTCCCCCCCAACCCCCCCTTCAGTTCCTTCTTGCTGCCAGTGACGGAGGCTGGAACTTCCCGTAGCCCTTGCTTTAGCAAGCATCTTCAGCAGTTCTTTGTATATAGTTTATCTCAGTAGTTTTAGTTAGTAGCTAGTGATTAGAGTTGTTAGGGGTCCCTCCGCCCCTTTTGACTCCCCAGAGCCGTGGTATGCTGCGGTCCCCAGGGTTTAAAAATGGTGTGGTCTGCGCAAAGTGCATGCCGAAGAATGAGCCACACTCTTCGTGCTTATGGTGCCTAGGGGAGGGTCACCAAAAGGATCGCTGTCAGATCTGCTGCGAGGTCCACCCTAGAACACTTACAGAAAGGGAGCAGCGGCTTAAAGCGATCCTCACGCAACTCTACACCCCAATTCAGCTCCGGGGACCCGGTTCCTAACACGTCCTCATCGACGCAGAGTGCCCCGGTGCCGTCATCAAGTTTGGTGCTGAGAAAGGACTTGTCCCGGGACACTCAGTACTGGCACGGCACCTCCTGAGGCCCAGCGGAGAGCAGGCTCTGATCTCACTTGCCAGTGCCTCAGAAGAAAAAGAAGCCGGACAGTCGGTCACCTCCGGCTAAACATAGAGAAGTGGGACCCCAGGTGGGCCACAGCTCCGGATCCCCTGTCGGGGCCGCGTGGACTCCTGCCCAGGCAAGGCAGTTGAGTTCCAGGTCGCTGTTGGCTTTCCTGGTTAGTCACGGGGTTTCAGTTTGATTGCACTCTGGCCAGGCTGTCTGATAATCCAAGCCGCCTTCCCTTTCTCCAGGGGCAGGGTATGAGCCATGAACTCCCGTGTCTGTTTAGGTGTGTAGACACCCTCATAAGCCAAGTCCCGCTCCTGGCGTGAGAGTAACTAGGAAGTCCCAGAGTGTCAGCAGGGCCCCTCTTCTGTCGGCCTGGCCCGAGGCTGGGTGATTTCACGTGGCAGCGAGGGGCTGCCGGTCAGAACCAGCAAGCTGGGCCCAGCCTCTCCTCTGGTGACCCATCTCCACTGGGGTGAAGGGCAGCAGGGGAGGGGGGTATGTGGCAGGGGGCAGGAATTGAAGGTTGGACGGGCTGGGAGTTGGTGTGCAGGGAGAGGGGGTGGGAGTCAGGTCGTCTGGGCAAGAGGGGGCAGGAGTTGGAGGACAAAGGGATAGGGAGTGAGGTCAGTGGAAGCAGTGGTAGAAGTCGGAGTGGGCCGTGGAGTTTTGGGAAGGGCACAGGATGTGTCGGGGGGTGGGGGGCAGGGGAGGGTGTGTGAGGAGAAAGTCATGGGGTGGGAGGAGGCAGAGCGGATGGGAACGGCGGGAACATAATCTGGGGGATTAACAATGAAACCACCATAAATCCCTCTCCTCTAATCCCTGCTTTTCAGAGGTGCAAGTAAGGCCCATCTGCCCCTCCGCCACCACTTTCCAGGCAGTCGTTCTCACCCACGGGTGCACGCTGCTGCTCCTCAGCAGGCAAGAGCAGGAGCAGAACGAAGAGCTTGCCTACTGACAGCGCCTTTCATCCCAAATAACCGTAAAATGCTTTGCAAGTACACACCTCACCCCCCTGGGCCTGAAATGCAGCCAGCCCTGGGGAGGAACAGGGCCACTGTTTTAACAGCTCACAGCCACACTATGGGACAAGTTAGGGGAGGAGAAAGTGGAGGGGGACCGGCACTTGGCTGGGATGCTGGTATTTCATACCCTCTGCCTCTTGGAACAAGAAGAGCCAGCAGGAGGCAGGGCCCTGAGCTTTGCAGCTCAGCTGAGATACTAGATGCTTGGTTTTCTTTTTAATTTCTCCAGCCTGGCAAGGGTTTTAAGGCGATTACGGCTGAACCAAATGGCATCTTTCCTGACTCACTTTGGATGCTGATTTAGGCTTCCTCTTGTTTTGTTTAAAAAAAAAAAATTAAACCCACAAAGGCTTTAGTTTCCTGGTGTCCTCAAAGGCCCGTGTGTGTCACGCCCGCAGCATTGCTCGTCTTTGGGGAGGAAAACATTGACAGAGTCCCAGCGTGGGGCCCACCAGCCTGGCCCGAAGGGAGGGAAAGCCGGGGGGAGACCGGCTCACTGTCGGTGTGTAGGACTCCACAACTGAACCCCTTCACTCCCACAGGTGTGTCCCAGATTCTCCCCCTGCTGCTGCTGCCTGGATTGCCCAGATCTGGGCAGCTCTGCTTCTAATGCCCATGGCTTTTCCTGCCCGCCCTAGGGAGCGGCGAGGCATTACTGGCCAAAGAAGCCTTCTCCGCGGAGAGAGCTACTGTTAGCACAGCTTTCAGAGTAGCAGCCATGTCAGTCGGTATTCGCAAAAAGAACAGGAGGACGCTTGGCACCTTAGAGACTAACCAATTTATCTGATCATGAGCTTTCGTGAGCTACAGCTCACTTCATCGGATGCATTCAGTGGAAAGTGTAGAAGATCTTTTTATATACACACAAAGCATGAAAAAATACCTCCTCCCACCTCACTCTCCTGCTGCTGATAGCTTATCTAAAGTGATCACTCTCCTTACAATGTGTATGATAATCAAGGTGGGCCATTTCCAGCACAAATCCAGGGTTTAACAAGAACGTCTTGGGGGGGGGGGGGGGGCGGTAAGGAAAAAACAAGGGGAAATAGGTTACCTTGCATAATGACTTAGCCACTCCCAGTCTCTATTCAAGCCTAAGTTAATTGTATCAAATTTGCAAATGAATTCCAATTCAACAGTTTCTCGCTGGAGTCTGGATTTGAAGTTTTTTTGTTGTAATATCACAACTTTCATGTCTGTAATCGCGTGACCAGAGAGATTGAAGTGCTCTCTGTCTGGTTTATGAATGTTACAATTCTTGACATCTGATTTGTGTCCATTTATTATTTTACATAGAGACTGTCCAGTTTGACCAATGTACATGGCAGAGGGGCATTGCTGGCACATGATGGCATATATCACATTGGTGGATATGCAGGTGAATGAGCATCTGATAGTGTGGCTGATGTTATTAGGCCCTGTGATGGTGTCCCCTGAATAGATATGTGGATACAGTTGGCAACGGGCTTTGTTGCAAGAATAGGTTCCTGGGTTAGTGGTTCTGTTGTGTGGTATGTAGTTGCTGGTGAGTATTTGCTTCAGGTTGGGGGGCTGTCTGTAGGCAAGGACTGGCCTGTCTCCCAAGATTTGTGAGTGTTGGGTCATCCTTCAGGATAGGTTGTAGATACTTAATAATGCGTTGGAGGGGTTTTAGTTGGGGGCTGAAGATGACGGCTAGTGGCGTTCTGTTATTTTCTTTGTTAGGTCTGTCCTGTAGTAGATGACTTCTGGGAACTCTTCTGGCTCTGTCAATCTGTTTCTTCACTTCCGCAGGTAGGTATTGTAGTTGTAAGAATGCTTGATAGAGATCTTGTAGGTGTTTCTCTCTGTCTGAGGGGTTGGAGCAAATGCGGTTGTATCGCAGAGCTTGGCTGTAGACGATGGATCGTATGGTGTGGTCAGGGTGAAAGCTGGAGGCATGTAGGTAGGAATAGCGGTCAGTAGGTTTCCGGTATAGGGTGGTGTTTATGTGACCATCATAGAATATCAGGGTTGGAAGGGACCTCAGGAGGTCATCTAGTCCAACCCCCTGCTCAAAAGCAGGACCCATCCCCAATTAAATCAACCATCGTTTATTAGCACTGTAGTGTCCAGGAAGTGGATCTCTTGCATGGACTGGACCAGGCTGAGGTTGATGGTGGGATGGAAATTGTTGAAATCATGGTGGAATTCCTCAAGGGCTTCTTTTCCATGGGTCCAGATGATGAAGATGTCATCAATATAGCGCAAGTAGAGTAGGGGCGTTAGGGGACGAGAGCTGAGGAAGCGTTGTTCTAAGTCAGCCATAAAAATGTTGGCATCCTGTGGGGCCATGCGGGTACCCATAGCAGTGCCGCTGATCTGAAGGTATACATTGTCCCCAAATGTAAAATAGTTATGGGTAAGGACAAAGTCACAAAGTTCATGGGTACCCGCATGGCCCCACAGTATGCCAACATTTAATTGGGGATTTGTCCGCTTTGAGCAGGGGACAAAGATGGTCTAGATGACCTCCTGAGGTCCCTTCCAACCCTGATATTCTATGATTCTATGAACATTTTTATGGAGTACTGCAAATTTGATACAATTAACTTAGGCTTGAATAGAGACTGGGAATGGCTAAGTCATTATGCAAGGTAACCTATTTCCCCTTGTTTTTTCCTACCCCCCCCCCCAACGTTCTTGTTAAACCCTGGATTTATGCTGGAAATGGCCCACCTTGATTATCATACACATTGTAAGGAGAGTGATCACTTTAGATAAGCTATCAGCAGCAGGAGAGTGGGGAGGGAGGAGGTATTTTTTCATGCTTTGTGTGTATATAAAAAGATCTTCTACACTTTCCACAGTATACATCCGATGAAGTGAGCTGTAGCTCACGAAAGCTTATGCTCAAATAAATTGGTTAATCTCTAAGGTGCCACAAGTACTCCTTTTCTTTTTACTATTAGCACAGCTCATTTTGCAGGGGTCACATGTTCTGCTTTGGAGTGTCCTGGACAAGGCTCTGGCCCACGATCAATAACAGCCCCCTCAGTTCTGCACGTCCCTGCTGTCCTTGCTGCCTGGGAACCTCACCACAGACTGTCACTTGCAAGTCGGAAAATGAGATGGCATGTAGCGTGATGGTCTTGCTTGAGCATTAAACAAAGTGCTCATTTCCATCTGGGGAGGAGGGTGGGTTTGCAAAGCTCCATCCTCTCACCGGGTTATTTATTACCAGCCCTTTCATCGCTGCACATCTCCCCAGCTGGCTTGTCCAGAAAGGCGAGGCAGATGCCCCGCAGTTAACCCCCTCGCGGGGTCTGTGATAACATCCCATGTACACATGCTGTTCAGTGTCGTTCAAGCCTAAATCTTCAGCAAGCCAAGTCAGGATGCAGATGGCTTAAAAGCAGAGACGATCCCAAAGATTCGCTACATCCTAACGCTACCAATGGTCTGAACTGGTCTGGTGTCCCACCATTCACAGTGGCACAGTATCAACCCATCCCTATTATCCAATAATAGCACTTGGGCAATAGTCCTTCCGCCCCCCACAGGGGGAGACTCATGAGTGCAGTTCTCTCACCATGCTGAGATGATTTGGTTTATGTCTTTTATAATCAAATGGAACAGCGGATAGCATTGGTCCCATAAGTGGCTAATCTTTTAGTAACACTAAACACTTTGCTCCCTATTATCTTGTGGCAGTGAGTTCTGCAGGTTAATTGGTCATGCTGTTAAAAAAGTTTCCTGTGACATTCTAAACGATTTTGCCTTATTTTATTGGATCAGCCTTTGTGCATCTTATTCCAAATTTCAAATTTATTATTTTAATTTGACCTTTAAGTTATAAACATGAGCAAATTAAGACAAATACCACCCCCACCCCCACACACACATTTTAGACTGAGAATGGATGATCTGGAGATTAGGTCACTAACCTGGGATAAGAGCCTGAGTGCAATTCTCTGCAGCATCACAGCCTTCCTGCATGACCTTGGGCAGCTCACCTCGGCTTCTTGAGGAACTAGTCTAGATCCACAAAGGAACTTAGGGGCCACCAAACTCCTCCAAATCCCTGCTCAGCTGCCACCTAATGATATAGGCATCTAAATCCCCTAGGTGCCTAAGTTTCCACTGGTGAGCATTTGCAAAGCTGCCTAAATCCCCATGGCACTGAATAGCTCAGCACCCCAAGCCGTGGCAAGATTCTCAAACTAGGTGTCCCCTGGCCTAGCTCATCGTGATGGGGGCAGGCATTCTTAGAGCATGCCTAGCCCCCACAAACCATAGCTTGGGTGAGGACCTACCTACACATACCATTATACCCCAAAGCCCCGAGGTTAGGGCACTCACCTGGGAGATCAGAGACCTGTTTTCAAATCTCCACGCACAATTTGAAGCAAGCCCTTGAACCCAGGTCTTCCACCTCATTCTGATGGCCTCCAGTGGCTCAAGAGCAACGAACCAGGGCACAAACCCCAAAGTGGCTGTGAGCCCTATACTTAGAGTTCACCAACCAACTATTAAATGTAAACATTTAAGGTACTATAACAGCCTTAACATGGAGTTACAGAGCCCCCCTGGGTATCCCAGTCTGTTGCATCCCAGTGAGACTGCCTTTGTGATAGCTGGCCCCTTACCCCAAGAATTACATCGGTATTCAGGTTACTCCCAGTCCTAAAAGACCAGTCTCTTATCCCAGCTCAACTGCACTTTAGACACCAAAGACAATGCTTGTAAACTTTTATTATAGATTTATTATCTAGGAAAAGGATACAAGGGAGTTAGTTACAAGGTTAAAGCAGGTGAACATACATACACGAATGAGTTACCATCTTGTTTCAAAAATTAATAGAAACTTCTATAAGCAAGCTCTATATGTCCTTTAGGGCTAACCCAGGCCAAGCAGTGGGGATCTCTTCCCTATGCCTAGAAAAATCTTACTCCCCAGAGTCCAAGCAGCACAAAGATACACTTCCTTCTTGTTATGGGGGGAGGGAGTTAAAACCCCTGTGCTCTGAGTTGTGAACTCAGCTGATGGGAGGAATCCACTTGCTTGACTCATCTTCAGTGGAGGGAAGAGCAGAACAACAAAGTCTTTTGTCCTCTTTAATGTTCCACAATGGTCTGTCTGGGGTTGACGGGCCTTCCCCATTGGCCAGGAGGTAACAGCTTCTGTTGGAGACCAGCACTGTATGCTAGTTGAGTGGTTTTCAAACTGTGGTCCACAGACTATGTCTAAGATTTCCAAAGGTCGGCCACACCTCCGTTAGAAACTTTTTAGGGGTCCGCAAATGAAAAAAGGTTGAAAACCACTGCACGAGTAAATGGCTCTTGTCCAGTGATTTACACCGTCACAGAGGCTCACAATACAAATACTTAAACATTACCTTACAATATGGGATACAGATGCTATAAGTGAGATTAATGCAGGCAGCAACTCACAAGCATTCAATAACGTCTGAATGCTTTGAATTTTAATACCTGTTTTAACAACACTAACACACAGGTAAGTCAGCCTGAGTCCAGCGATGTGTTTGTCAGTGTTCATGAGACATGAGTACCTTGCCATGAGCTGGCATCTTGGCTGCTGCGATACATGTGTCTAACCCCCACAAAAGAGAGCTTAGGGTGGGCCCTACCTACATCACCTAGTAGCCCAGAGGTTAGGACACTGTATTCAAAATCGCCTGTATTCAAATAGCCACAATTTGAAGCAAGGACTAGAACCCAGGTCTTCCAACTGGTCGAGGTGCACCCTGGGGTATTCTGAGATAGGGAAGCTCCCCTGTTGGGGGAGGGATAGCTCAGTGGTTTGAGCATTGGCCTGCTAAACCCAGGGTTTTGAGTTCAATCCTTGAGGGGGCCATTTAGGGATCTCAGGCAAAAAAAATTGGGGATTGTGCCTGCTTTGAGCAGGGGGTTGGACTATATGATCTCCTGAGGTCCCTTCCAACTCTGATATTCTATATGTTGAAGCTGTTCCACTTTGTATTAAATATTCATTGGGCCACACAGCAAGTGAGACTGCCTCTATAGCTTGGTGTTTAGGGCATTTTCCTTGGCATGAAGAAGCAGCAGAGACCTGAACCGAACCATTTATACAAAGTGGAGCAGCTTCAAAACAGGAGAGATTAAGCATGTCCACCAGAGCACACAACAGCCCTCTGGGTCAGGAGCTCACCTGGGATTCCGGAGACCCAGCTTCAAGTCCTGGTAGCAACTAATTATTTATACAAAATGGAACAGGCTCAACAAAAGAGATGGGGAGATTCCCCCCCACTACCACCCTGTTCCTTGGCATTTCCTACAGGCTAGCCTAGGTGGCTTCTCTGCCATGCCTAACTCTCACCATGCATGGTGTGCCTGGGTGGCTAATACAGCGCTATGAATTCCACTGGATGGCAAGGTCCTAAAAGGGAGGTGTAGGCATGCCCGAATCCCTTAGGGGATCTGTTCCTTGCCCCTACAGTGGGGATAACAGCACTGCCTTGCCTCCAGGGCTGCATGAGGATAATTTCATAAAGATTGTGTGATGCTCAGATAACACAGTAAAGGGGCCATTAAAGTTTTTTCATGCTTTACAATTATTGGTCATAACTTTTTGCCTTGCTCTCCACTCAAATTAAAAACTCCAGTCAGCTTCACTTTTGTTCCTAACCAATTTCACTTTCCAGTTTCTCCTGCATTACTGGAAGCTCTTTGGGGCAGGGACTTTTTATTCTGTTAGTACAGCGCCTTGCACAGCGGGGTGTCAGTCTCTGACTGAGGCTCCTACGCCCCACAGCAACAGAAATAAATTAACCACCATACTGGATTTATTAATATTTGAAATTAGTTTTATTAAATAGTTTATTAAATAGTATTAATTTATTAATATTTGAAATAGTACAGGAGGCCACGAGACAGTAATTCAACCATAAATTCCTTTATTAATTCCAAAGGCCAAATGGTATTTTATACAATGGCTCTAAACATGCCTAAGCAGTCCCTACACCCAATACAGTAATGAAGTATTCATAAGCATGTGATCGGTATACTTACAAATAGGCCAGTCCTAGGGAAAACCATCTCACGCTGGCGTGCTTCAGTAAGATCAGGTAGGGTCTGATAAAGACCCTTCAGCTAACTTGCTAAAACCAAGCTAACTTTAGCAAAAACCAAGTTTGAAGCCGTTTATCCTTGGTACTTTCCTCCCTCCAAGGTCTTCCCTGATCTCCTCTCCCCTCCCCTCCTTGCTTACCAGCAGACCTGTGGGAAGGTTTGTGCTGGTTTCTTTTAAGACAGTTTTTCTTTGTCTTGTTACTGCAGCTCTTCATTAGTTACTTTCGGAACCATACATCCTTCCCACACTACAATACTAATTATTCTCACAGCCTTCTTCTACTTGTTGATTGCGGCCTTCTCCCTGCTAGCCACGAACTATAAAGCAAATAGGTCATTTTTTTAACCAAACTTTAATTCTTTTAATTTCAGAATTATCCCTACACACCACCTCTCCCTGTCACCCCTTATGAACTAGCCCTGGACATGCGAGACTCTGGCTTGGGGGCTGAGAATTCTCTCTCATGGGAACAGCTGTGTTACTTTTATGGAAGATGGACTGAGATTTTTCAGAGCTGCCTAGCAGCTTTGGACACCTGGTTCCCATTAACAGGAACAGGGCACCCAAATCCAACATACAGAAAGGAAGCAATGTCACACGGGCAGGACTCTTAGGTTCCACTCCCACCTCTGACTGCGCAGAGTCACTCCCCCATTCCAGGCTCACACTTGCCAACCTGTATGTAACATGACACCTATGGGAGAGTTGTCAGTATGAGGTTATTTAACCCAGGATCTTTTAGATCCCAAACTAGGAGCCTTCAGTGGCTGTACAGAAAGACCCAAGTGTGCTCAGACTGTGACTGACACCACTATGTAATTCAGACAGTAGAGGGGGCTGGAGATCCACACTGTATGGTTGGTTTAGCCCAATAGTGATAATACTGACCTGGCACAGAGGTGTCACTTGTTTTTAAAGCCCTCCAGCAGTGCCTAATAGGAACAGGCCCCCTAGCTCCAAGCAGGCCTGCCCCTTTCCCAGGTGTCACCGCACGCCTGCGCCCACACAGCAGAACAGACATAAGCTGTAAACTCTTGCCCCATTTGTGACCAAGTGCAGAACTGAAGCCAGGTGGCTGTAGATGAAAGGCACATGGAAGTGCTAGTTCTTTCAGAACCTGCCAGGAGCAGCTCCCTGGGTTAAATAGCTCCAGGGCTCTGAGCCACCCCAGCGCAAATACCACTTAGCCTTTTACAGGCAGCCGTTTGGAGGCTGGGAGCCGAAAGTGCAGCCTTGAGCTGCTGTGGTTGCAAAGCAAGTGCCATTCAGGTCACATTGGGAAGTACAAGAGAACGGAAGCCAGAATGAAAGTGTGATCTTTAATCCGGACAGCACCGAGCGCTTTAAAAAGCGGGGCCTCATGCTCTGTGCTGGCTCCTTCAATCAAGTTTATACAGCAAACAAAACTGCTCCCCTTCCAGACTCGGGGCTCTCTTGACAAATTATAAAATCCATCAGTGTCCAGCATATGCTGCCACCCCAGCTGACCCCAGTGGATGTGCTGGGACCACCTCTCTCTTCCCAGTGAGGCTGGGGAGGAGTAACCATTACAGGGAGCGAGCACCGTGGTTACCCAGCAGCAGGGCGAAAGGAAACTCCTTAAACAGCACAATTAGCATAAGGAAAGGCCCAGCAGGGTTGAAATGGAGCCCTGCCCAAGGGTCCCCTGCTCCGCTCTTCACAGCTCCGAAAACAAGGGCTGCTCCCGCACGCTGGCACTGCTGCTGCTCAGGGCCACAACAGGACTGTGGCTGGGTCTGAAGCAGGGGAACTGGGCGCTCACAAAGAAAAACGGGATGTGGCTGATCCTCCCTGTAGACCAGCACTGGTGGGGGAGGGAGAGAGAGAAACATGAGCACAGGAGCTGCGCAACACACCCCAAATCCCAGCCAATTAGATCTCTGTTCTGCTGGAAATTAGACCCATGTCCCAATGCCAACAGAACCCGAGTTAAGAACAGCCATACTGGGTCAGACCAAAGGTCCATCTAGCCCAGTGTCCTGTCTTCCAACAGCGGCCAGTGCCAGGCGCTTCCGAGGGAATGAACAGAACAGGGTGATTTGATGGATACATCGCCTGTCGTCCAGTCCCAGCTTCTGGCAGTTCGAGGCCTACGGACACCCAGCGTATGGGGCTGTGTCAGGATAACAGCACCTCCCATTCTCAGTGCCAGCAGATCTCAAGGCCCCTGAGGCCCTCATGGGGTCTGGTAATGACTCCCCCCGCCCCTCCCCATTTCAATGCTAACAGATCTAGGGTTAGGGTAACAGCACCCTCAAGCCCCATTCCCAGCAGCCACAGAGCTGTCCCCTCTGCTGAAGCCCTGTAGTTTCCTGCTCCTCTGTTGTGGAGGGACTGTGAGGGTGGGTGGCAGGGGGGAGGATTATGTTTAGAAAGCCTCCAGCTTCAGAGTGTCTCAGCTGGGACCCCCCAAGGAGATCCCAAAAAACAAGGCTGCACTCACCACAGTCAAGAGGGCCCCTTTCTTAAAGCAGGGATGGAAAGCGATCAGCTGCGGCTGAGCCCCTGGCTCACCCTGCAGGAAGCCACTAGGGAAGAGAAAGGAGACACAGTGACTGCATGACCAATTGATCTCACTCACTCTCACATTCCTCCAGTGTTGGGCTACGAGCAACAGGACCTGGGATCCCTTGCCCACCCCTTCACACTGAGGGAGGCACTTACACTGCCGTCAGACTATGACAAACTATTAATACCACACCAGCAAGGTGCAGCCGCCTCTGGGGTGGAGAGCAAACAGAGAGGGAGAAGGGACATTTGGGCTTTAGGGCCTGGGGCAAATCCCCTTACCCCCGACCCTTGTGCAGTACTACGGGATCTTTAACATTGATGCGGCACGGACAGGATCTGGGGATTTGATAGTCTTGTCTGAAAGACCCATACCTGCACAGATGTGTCACGGTGCTCTGGGGCCTTAATGGGTTGTATGGATTGGTGTTGTGGAGTTGGGGTTGTTACTCTTATGGGTGTCTCTCTTATTCCCTGTCTTGCAAGGAGGGTTTTTTGTTTGATTTTAAAACAGGAACTCAGTGGAAGCCACCCTGCCAGCAGGAAAAAGGACCAGGATGGCAGGGATAGCTCCAACTGAGATGCAGCCACTTCTGGGGCACAACACCGCATACTAACATTTCCTTGAGTGTTTAGGGCAGGAACCACAGAATACAACATCCAATTAGGGGAAATTTAGGGCTTGATCCTGCACCGTGTCCTCAGTGATTAGTGCCAACAGAGGGTGCTCAGCACCACAAGGCAGAATGGAATTACACAAGCTTGAATTTGACCAGGACACCAGAGCCTACTCCCTGACTCTCACCCCAGCACCATGGATGTTTAAGGACTAGCCAGTCAGGATCCCCGTTTCATGACTCACTTGAAAGACAGCACCCTGTGGTGACACAGTCCACCCTAGCACCACCTCTGGGTGTTAACTTAGTGCCGATTCAGAGGGAATGGCACCAAGAACCCAGCACCCTCTCCAGTATCATGCCAAGCTTGGATGCATCTCTCTAAAGGACATGACCTCACTCCAACAGAAGCTCTGGGCTTGACGCAAGAGTTACTGGGTGAAATTCTATTAGGCCTGTGTTCTGCAGGTCAGACTAACTGCTCAAAACAGTCCTTCTGCTGCCTTTAATCTTATGGCGTTGAGGGCTACTCCTTAAGCCACCAGTACGCACCATGGCAGGAGTTCGAACACGGGGCTGTTGCGGGTACGAAACACAGCAACGATTGTCCTGCTTTCAGGGGTTTCAGGATTCCCTGCAAAGAGGAAAAAAGCAAGTGAACAGGACATTAGCTATTTTTCAGACACAAGTGGTGCCCGGAAGCTGGTTTGAGGCCTTGGTAAATCGCTATTTGTCCGCAGGTCCCAGCAGGAATCTGGGGTGATTCTTTATTAATGAACTTCAATCACTTCGGATAATGGTACAGGTGAAGTGATTGCTGTGGCCCGGACGCTAATCAGATCCCCTTTCTCTACATTGGATCAGAGCCAGAAAGCCTCACTTCCATCAGAATGTCATTGACCAGCGACTGGGACAAGCAATGCCTAGGGCGGGGTTTTCAACAGCACTTAGGTGATCAAAAGCCAGTGGGTCTCGTACTCTGCGTTAGGTACTGAAACAGTGAAATCCAAGAGTGGTTCTAGCCTAGGACTTGGGAGACCCGGGTTCAAGCCCTATTCTGCCACAAGCTTCCTGGATGACCTTGGCCAAGTCACTTGGTCTCTGTGCCTCATTTCCCTGCCCATAAAATGGGGATAATAGCCACGCCCTTCCTCACAGGAGTGTTGTGAGAGTAAATACAGTAAAGATTATGGGGTGCAAAGATGCTATGGTAAGGGGGAGCATCTACAGTACCTATTTGGCCCTCATTGTGGGGGTGCTCAGATAGTCTTTACCTATTTATCCACGCCACAAGATGTTATCCCCACTGTACAGAGGGGGAACCATGACATGCTAGGTGACTTCCCCAAGGGAGTCTGTGGAACAGGGAATTGAACCTGGTTTCCCTCAGTCCCAGGCTGGAGCTCTAACCATCCTTTTGCTCCACTTTTGAAAAATCCCACCCCCTAAGATGCCTACAACTGAAAGATTTCGGGGTGGGACGGGGGGAATAAGTGTTCCTCCTAGTTTATCAGTGGCTTTACTGTGTGCTTTGCACAGCACGCTGGAGAAGCCCATTTCCCCGTCACTTGTGGGGCCTTTCACAGGGCAACAGAGGAAAGAAGCATTTTTAATACAGAAGGTGGCTGATTCTCATGGCTAAGGCCACTTGACACTGCTCAAGTGGTACAAAGGGGCATTCGAACAGATGGAAAGTGCCTTCAGGCCAAGGTGCGGGAAACTCCCCTGCCAGGCCAGCCTTTCACCCTAGGCAGGAATGACACCAGTTTGTCCACATTGCTGACAGCCGGCTGCCTTTGGAGATGCACTAGCTCTCTGAGGGGGTTACTACAGCCATATCCCATTGGGTTCCTGCTCTCTGAATAACAAAGGTGGCTCATTTACAACCAGGCTTTGAAGAGAATCCCAGCAGCCTCCCGCCTGCTGCTATAAAATGCAGATTAGAGGATTGTCTTAAGTCTCTCAAGCATGCAATTTTATATGCTTAGATCCATGCAGGACACACCTGCTCTCACTCATGGGCCACTGTAGTAAGCTGGGGGTTGGGGGTGGGGGGGTATGACACAGCACAGGGTGCCAGTCATGGCTTGCCACTGTACCATGCATCCTGACTGGCCTTGGTTTTGCAGCTACTCCTCTTCTCTTCGGCTGGGCTTCCTACGCAGCACACAGGACTTCTCTGCATGAGATCAGGGGACTGGATGGTTCAGTGGGTTGGGAATGGCCTCTAGATGGTAGGTCTAATGGCAGCAACAGAGCATTCCCCTGTTACCCCTCTGGTTATTGTTATACCAGATCAGAACCAGGGCCCCATCTGGGTGTTGTATGAACACGCAGGTCCTTGCTCCAGAGAGTTTACAGGCTCATCTGAAGGAGAAGGCTCATGCAGGTGAAGGCTGAGACCCAGTGGCAGGGTGGAGCCCACCCTATTCCTTGCCTGGGGATTTGTGGGGCAGGAGTAGCTGTTTAATGCAGATGGGGAAGAGGCTATTCAGGCGAGGGGCGGTTCCGGAGTGAGAGGAGACTATCCACTGCTCTCAGCTGGAGCTAGCTGCACCTCCCTTCCCCTTCTGCATTATCTAGCTCCCACTCACTGTTTAACCTCACACTGGGTGGGGGAACCAAGCTACACAAGCCAAGATCGCTTAGGAAAATCCCATTTGAGAGTGAGGGGGTTGAAGGACTTAAGGTTTTACCTCTGATGAGAGCCGCAAGCCTCTCGCCCCTGGGGTCCCAGACCATGGAGTGCACTTCCCCTCCGATCCTGAAACCAACACACCGGGCATTAGAGCTCCTCTTGCTGAGAGTAGCATCAGTGTGAGCTAGGCTCAGCTGCCAGGAATGCTGCCTGCCGCCTCGCTCGCTAGATGGGCTTGGAAGAAGCCCACACCCCACACACACAGTTTCCTTAGCAAGCAAGCAAGCTCTGTTCCAAGCTGCCTTTTGCATCACAGAATTTCTATCCTATGGAGATAGAGTAGCATAACTGGGACACACATGTCTTCCACCCTTAGCCTTGGCTTGGGACCCCTTCGGATGAAGTCACATGTGACAAGTCAGCTGAGCTCAGCTTAGTTTGTTTGCTACATGCAACCACCCTATACCTAGTTCTCCCACCCCAGGAATTACCCAGAATTGCAATCACCTAGGCTTGCTGCAGGCCCTGATGGGTGCAGAGATAAACATCTGGGAAGAGAGAAAAGGGCCTGCCAGTTTTACACCAGGCTCTGGGCAATGATATCGATCTGCCACTGAAATCACCCACAAAAGAAAGTGGGAGAGAAATGTCATGTAAGCACTGAGCGATGCCCCTGTACACCCCACACACAAATCTGAGTAACAAGCACAGGGGCTATGTTAAGGCATCAGCGCCTGCATCTTCCATTCAGGATCTGAATCTGCAGCACCGTCCCCTCACTCGGTCTTCCCACCGCAGCCCTGTAGCGGGGCCAGCTACCCTGTCTTCACCTCTCCTCCCCATATGGCGTCTCGAAGGTGGTCTCGGACAGGTCTGCCACAATAGACGCCGTTTTTGACCCTCCGACTTGCCCTTGCATCTCGCCTGGAATAGAAGAGACCAAGACAGGTGAATTCTGCCACACAGCTAGTAGCTAAAGTTGCCGAGTCGTGTGCTGAGCAACGTGAATCAGTTTGTTGCTGCTGTGTTGGCCCCCCATGTCCTGACCAAATTCCACGATGGATCGTTCCGTTCTGCCTCCCTAAATTGCCCCTGCACTTCGGATTGGATGCAGGATTCTTCTCCGTTTCCTGGCCTAAATCACTGTTTATGTTGCTGTGCACTGTTGAAAAGAATCCTTGCCCCACCCCAGAAGCAGCTGCATTGTGGTTTAGACTACAAAGTGGAGATTTTCACCGTTTCAGAGAGGAATTAGGTGCCCAATTCCCACTGAAAGTCCATAACAGTTGGACAGTTAACTGCCCTTTGTACCTCTGAAAATCTCCCCCCAGTGGGCTAATGACCAGTAACTCAGAACTACAACATTGTGAGATTCATGAAGAGCTCTGCCCCGCCACTAGAGTGTGCCTAGGATACGTAGCACTACAGGATGTTATGGCACATGGGCTGGATTAAGGAGGGGGAGAGGAAACAGAATGAAAGATGAGTCCGAACACTGGCTTTGGTTGGGGTGTTTCATAGTCAGCACCCAGGGTGTGCTCACCAGACCAGGAGGAAATTAACAAGATCACATAGGAGGAAGGCAAAGCTCTGGCTGGAAAGCGTCCGGGAGACCAGTGTGGCTATGGGAATCAGACAACAATCTGGTGGAATCGGCTATCTCCTCTTGGAAAGTTTAACGTACTCACCACTGTACTCTGAGAAGGACAAGGAGTAAATGACCGACTCCCCCAGGACCGTAAAGAGCAATCGGCTGCCGTCAGGGCTCCAGCACCCTGTCTGTGGGAAGGAAAGGGACGCGTTTAAAACCAGACCATGAGAACAACTTGCAACATGGTACCTTTTATCCTCAGAGTTGACGAGGGAGCTAGCCACACAGCTTCCCCTTAACGTTCCTGGAAGTCATGTGGCTAACTCAGCTTTTAAGGGCTCAACCCATATGGCATCATTTGCCCACCACGGAAACGCAGCCACCTCTGTATCTAACTCAGCAGCTGCTGCACAGCACTGCTGTAACACAACAGTTTAGGATAGGGAGGGAAGGAGAATCCAGCAGCCAACTCGCACTGCAGGGGGAGTTTAGATAGGTAGAGTGGAATTCAGCCAGGGCTGATATCCCCTTTGGATCAGAATTGGAGTATTTATGAGCACAGATCGAGGACTTCGTTTCACCCTCAGGTAAGGAAAAGTCTCTCCACCCCAACACAGGAACAAGGGAAGACTCCATCACGTGACAGAAGTTTAAGTCTGTGGTGCTGGGGATGAAGCACTGGCCTTACACCGCAGTGATCCAGCTCAAGGTTCTTTCTGTGAAGGCATTTTTAGCTGACTTAATGGAGCTTGACAGCTGGAAACAAGGAGAGGCAGCCATGTTCTCCACAGACCTCTGGCAAGGGGTTGCCTGTTGCAGGGGGCTGGAGGTTGGTGGGTCTTATCTGTGCTTATCCTACAGGATGGGAGTCTGCACAAAACAAAACAAAAACTCACTAACCCAATTTGGATCAAATTCCCAATTTTGCATCAGGAAGGGCCCAGCCAATCTGGAGAACAAAGCAGAGAGCTAGTCTCACCCCGCAAGAGGGCAATGGTCAAGGCAGGGCGACTCACTGCATCTGCTCCTGTGTACCTGGTACGTAGCAGGGCAGTGATAGGGGAAGGATCTCACTGTTCAGCTGTTTGTCCGTTAACCTTCACAAAAACCAATCTGCTCAGTGCTCTCCCCTTCACTAGCGCGGAATCAGGAACAACCCTCCACCCCACATACCTGGCAGTGCCCCTTGATGGTGGGCCACCTCTCGCACGTCCACATTTGAGCTTCCCACACCCTGGAAGAGACCATAGGATGAGGTGAATGAGAGCACAGACTCACTGTATTTCCAGCATCTCCATTTCAATTCTTGTGTTAGACCCAAGACCGTTGAGAGACAAGGTTTAATCCAGTTCTGCTTCTCTGAGAGGAACCAAACAACTGCCATCAACAGGCAGACAACATGGTCTTCACAGACAATTGGGGCATGTCAGCTCCTGGGTTCTGCCTCTGACTGACTAAGCCACAGAGCAGCTGCTTCCTTGAGGAGTGTGAGACTTTGCTAAAGTTTGCAGAACATTTTGGAGCTCCTTGGATGATGGCAGGTGCTAGGCAAGGGGAAGACGTTACTGGCTGGGGAGGAGGGGAGGGACAGACCGACACAGCAAAGCCATGGGACTCCGAAGGCAGAAAACCTGCAGTGATGGAGGGCTCAGAGATGCTGTCACCCAGATATCACCTGCCTGCAGCAGAAGAGTGAAGAACTTCTCTGTTATCTTTCACCCCCACATCTCAAGGCACTTTACAGATGAAGTCTGACAACCCCCTCTGAGATGGGTCCATAACATCCTCTCCATTTTACAGATCAAGATGCAGACATGCAGAGAAAGGAGGTGACTTGCCCCAGCCCAAAGGTGAGAAGAGACCCTAAGAGTCCTGGCTCCCAGTCCCATGCTCTAACCACTAGACCATGCTCCCATGGGTCCCAGCAGTCCTCATCCTCACCTGAACACTGCTGAGGGTGTGGTTGCTAGCACCTTGCTGCCATCGGGTGACCAAGCAAGGTAAGTGACTCCACCCCCTCCAAACCACTGTAGTGGGACACAGTTTTCCGTGGACACGTCCCACACCTAGAGAGGGAGAGAAGCGTGGGGGGGAGTGAGGGGGGAAGATGATGAGGGTAACATACTGGAAAAACAAATCTGTCTCCCTCCAACCCATACACAGCTGGGAGTTGGAAAGGTTCTGTGCCCCTCTGCTCGCTGGTTCAGCTATCTTCCAGGCAGGCTCTTGCTATACCAGGAAGAGGATGACAGACACCAGCCACGGTTTTCAATATTAACCCATCACAGCATCAGTAGAGGCCTCAGCCTTGCAGCACATCAAGGAGGGATTGGTTTCCCCCCGGTCAGAGCAATTTTAGTCCCTTTGGTCATGTCAGAGACCAGTTCCCACTCTGCAGCTCTCTGCAACCTCTGGAAGTTGTGAATCACACACAGTGGATTTGAGCATCAAGAATGAACTTTAGTGGCCTTCAGTCACAAGCCCATAGGCACACAGCTTGCCCCATGCCTAAACTCAAGCATTCTGCCTCCAAACCACCCAGGTCCTGCTGGCCAGGAAGAAACCGCAGAATCTAGAAATTGAACCTGGGGCTTCTTCACAGCAGCAGACAGGCTGCCCCAAGGCCAGGAGGTTTTGGCCCTAAAATTCTATCAGGGAGTCGAGATATCGCTCACAGACAGAGCTAGCTTGAGCCAGGCGCACTCTTTGCTCAACACACCTCAATCCTTACCCGTGGCCCCTTTGCAATTCCAGTCCTAAGTGCCTCCCACACAAAGTGCCGCCAATGGCCCTTAACCCTGACCCACCGTCCTGCTAGTCCCGTCAGGTTCCCTGCCCCCCACGCCTTGCAGCAGCACGGTCAGTGCCCCTCATTCCTGACCCGAGCCCCAGAAAACTTGGTGACAGAGCTCATTCCCGACCTGCAGCTCCCTGTTGCTGCAGCGCGCGGCTTCTGAATAGAGGTGGCCGACTGCTGCAAAACTGAGCTGGGCGGAATCGAACCCAGGCCTGCAGCGACACTATCACCATCTGTGCCATCTTGGACTCCATCTCAGGGTCTTCATAGACAGAGGCCAGTCTAGAGCGGGGGAGCTCAGATTCTCAAAGCCCGGCCCTCATCTTAATACGGAGATGGTCTCCCGGGCACCTCTGGGCCAGGCGTGACTGCAGAGGCCCCCTCCCCTCCCGTTCTCCATCACACAGCATCCTTGTGGCAACTACATGGAAGAGTAAGATCAGGACCCAATTTAATGTATTTTTAGCTGTCTTACTGGAGTTTGGCAGCTGGAAACTAGAAAGGCAGCAATGTCGCCAGCAGGCTTTCAACAGACCTCTGGCAAGGGGTTGCCTGTGATGGCAGGAGATTGGACTTGAGGACCCAGGAGGTTCCTTCCAGTCCTCTGCAGCACACCAGCAGTATGAGGCTACCTTGAGCACCACTGGTCTAGGGAATAATGCTAACGTGACCTACATTAGTATCTATATAGATCCTTGTCCCACTCTGGTGCCCGGGCCGTAGAGATGTGAGCCCACTACTGCCTCTTAGTTAGCGGAGTTGGATTGGTAGGTCAGGCAGTAGAAACCCATGCTTTTAGACCCAGACGTCGCAGGTTCAAACCTTGGGGATGACCAACTAGACACACAGTTACTAGTGGAAACCCTTTGAAACAGTCACACGCATCTACTAGGGCATGTGGTTGAGAGTTCAGCAGGTCTTGCTGTTCCGTCCAGCACTGAGTGGTAGAGACACCCCAGCCACTCCCCACACTACAGGAGGACACAGGCGGAGAGAAACGTAGGAGGGCCCGCCTTACTCACAAGCATGGCAGTATCAACAGGCGAGGCCGAGAGCAGCATCTCTCCACTGGGGGCCCATGCCAGGCTGGTGACGGGACTGTGACCGGTGAAGGCAAGCACCTGGGCGCAGCCAGAGGAAGGCCTGAAGGAGAGGAGAGAGACCTTGCTAGTAGGGGCCAAACTGCTATGACATGTTCCAGGGAGGCTGGCAGCAGCTGCTTATTTCCAGGGGACATGTAGCTACATCTGTCTGTGTCAGGTGGCTTGTTGATGGGTAGGTGGTGTTGATCCAAATGCCACTGAACTGGGCTTTTAATGACACATGCTGTTCTGCTTGCCCAAGTAATGGGTGTGCTATAACCACACTAGACACATAGGATTCTGGCCCTGGCTTTAGAGGCAGCCTCCTTGCCAGCAGAGAGATGCCAGCAACATGGGAAGAGACCACAGGGGCACGACCATGTCTCCAGGTGGCTGGTTACCTGGTGGAAAGGGAAGTAGGATCCAAGTGCCAAACCAAGACACAGCTCTGGCATGCCACGGCGAGGATGGATGCACACAGTGGCTTCCACGCCATCGAGGCCACATTCCTCTGCAAGCGGTGTTTCAGGATGGGGACCGTCGCGCTGCAAGAGAGGAGAGAGGGGTGTGACATGGGAGACAAAGGCAGCATTCACAGCAGCAGCAGCAAGGTAACCGGCGCCTCTGGTATCTGCCTCTGCCCAGTCATCAGCTCCAGATACTCTGCCTGGGTGGATGCCCGAGATGTGCATACGGCATAGTTCTATGAGACCTAACACAATCTTCTATTTCTATGGCACCTTTTGTCCTAAATGGAGAGGAAGGATTGCCTAGGGGTTAGGGCACCAGACTGGACTCTAGAGACATAGGTTCGATTCCCTGTTCTGACACAGGCTTCCTGTGGGATCTTGGGCAAGACACTTGGTCTCTGTGCCTCTGTCAATAGGTGTAATAGCATTGCTCTGCCTCACAGGAGTTCTGAAGGTAAACGTGTTGTAGATTATGAGGCACTCAGGTAATGGGTATAACCAAAGAGAAAGAAATGATCCCAGAGCCCGCACACATACCACTGAAACATGGCCCCCCCTGGGGTGGGGGAGACACAGCAGCTGTGTCATAGCACTGCACACCAGCTCAGTGCAGGAGGTGGAGAATACCAGGGGGATTTGACCAGAACACACTGATTCTTGGGAAAAGTTCTAACTACTTGCGGCCAATTCACAGATCATCCAGGAGCGGTTTTATACCTACTCTGAAAGACAGCGCCCCCTAGCACCACACCAGGTCACTACTGACTGAGCGCAGTGCAGCTGTACTGAATCGCCAATCCCACTTCCAGCAAGATGTTGGGTTTTCTTTGGTGGAGTCCCCTGAAGTAATGACCAGGCCCTGACACTGCTAAGCCTGTGGGAACCTGACGAGATCACCACCCAGGGTGGCAGAGCTGCAACA
Source organism: Lepidochelys kempii (assembly GCF_965140285.1). Lineage (NCBI taxonomy): Eukaryota > Metazoa > Chordata > Testudines > Cheloniidae > Lepidochelys > Lepidochelys kempii. The sequence continues at coordinate 19,434,869 of NC_136399.1, forward strand.
TTCAGAGGCTCAAGAGGACGGAGATGGCAGCGCACCTAGTTTGTTTAAGCGGCGTGCCCGGTGCAGCCTGCAGCCTAGTCCCAGCAGTTAATGGATGTGATTTGGCACATGCTGGCAAGAAAGTCCAGCCAGGGGATGCAGCCTGTGGAGGGGAAAGCCGGCAGCACTTCAGAATGAGCTGGGAGAGTCTTCTTTTAAGGATGCCTTTACTTGCTAGCTGGGACCCACTTGGAGAGTGGGGAGACCTGCAGGAGAGACGAAATTCAATGCATGCCCAAGGGGAAAAAGTGAGACCTCCCCTAACTAAGCCTCTCGCAGGCCAGTGGGAGACAGTCTGAACCTGCTCTGCCTGCTGAGCCATCACATGGGAAGAGGGACAAACTCCAGGAAGCACATGAGACGAGAGCAATATTGCTTAGCCCAGCCACCTAGTGACGTGAATATGGATTTCTTAAGTGTTAACCTGAAGACAAATGGATCAGCCCTTACTGACAGCTGCTGCTTAGCTTGGCGAGGCGATAGATGCGCTATTAACGATTCTGGCCCTTGGTCTAGAGGAGGCCTCCATGCCAGAGGAGCTATGCTGGCTTCAAGAGACTGCGGGAGCATACCTGCTCTCCAGGAAACATGGGGTCAGTGCTGGGCCCCAACACGCCCCTTCCACAGGTGCTCACAGGAAAGGTTTGTATGAGGAGCTGGGAGAAGGACCCCCATGGGACATCCTCAGTAACAGGACTGGTCTGAACCCCAAACTGGGGGGTGTTCTGCTCAGCCACTTATCTGACACTTATCTGGCTCCTATCAATAACCCTCAAGGGCCAGGCCTTACTGACAGCGGACGTCACCCAGCTGCAGTGTCATTCCACCTTTCCCCACTATGCACAGCGAGTGCTGTTTTCCTTCGATGGGATGGCCTGCATCAACAGAGGGGGGAAACAGAGAGAAAACTGGAAGTAGGCTAGCAGCAGGATCTGGAGATTTTACTAAACGTCTGATAAGAACTTCTGCTACAGAGTGAGAAATTCTGGGAACACAAAAAACCTGCCAAGAGCTGAAGACGAGTGTGTGATGGAAGGAGTGGCTAGCTCAGGGATAAGAGGTGGGTTACAGAGGGGAGGAGAGGGAGGAGAGGATGCAGAGTCTTTGGGACATACTGGAGAAGCATTTGGAATGGTGGCATTTGGTGCCAAGAGACCCAGAGCTGAAGTGTTGCCTTCACTGGAACTGCCTTCACTGTCTTGGTGCTGAGGAACTACCCCACGGCACCACCTTCTCTCCCTTAGCGTCAGGGCAGGGCATATGGGCTCTCGAGGCTGTGTAAGGAGCCTGGAGGCCTGAAGGCACTTGAGAGGGAAGAAGGGAACTTCCTAGGGAATCTCCTTAGCCTCATGCTCAGAACAAAGACACTGGCTGCAACCACCAAGGTCTTAACAGGCTTCAGTGCAGAAGGGCCTCGCACTGTCAGTGTAATTCTAGGAACCTGACCTGCTGAACTAGAGAAAGGTCTAACAACTGTGCTGCTACAGAGGTCCAAAACACAGGGCGCACACTCCCCTCTTGCTGAGGACATCAGTTTGCAGCTTCCACGGGGCCCACAACAACCTCAGTCTTCGTATGCACTAGCAAGAGCATGGGAGTCAGCTTAGAACCCTGAATTAAGGGTTCAGGAGCAGACGACAGCCCGTCTGGACGCTGCGCGGAGCTGCAGATTTTATGCACGGGGACTCCTGCAGCAGGAAGGCTCAGAGCCTTGCCTCACAGTCCTGTGGGCATGACCCTGCCAAGAGATATCTGGCAAAGGCAGACTCAGTCACAGCTCCAGATTCCTGTCCCTGCAAGGTATGGCAGGAAGGAAGGACTGGAGACAACTGGGGCTGCACCTCCCTTTCCCAAGCTTGGCCAGCAAAGCACTGCTTAGGCGGCCTCTGAGGAGTGCTGTTTCCAGTAGCTTGTGGCTCAGGCTCCCAGACCCCAAGAACAGGGATCCATAGAGGTCTTTGTAGCAGCAACGGAGGTGTCCGTACCTCACTGCATGAGCCCTCGCCATCACACAAGCTTTGCAGCCTCAGTGCGTCTTTACTCTGCCAGCGGCAGTACGGGCAACCTGACACTCCTCACCTGTTTGTGTTGTAAACTCGGATGGAGTCGTCCAAAAGGGCCACTGCAAACTTGCTGGAATGAGGGTGCCAGGCAAAAGCCCGGATGGAGCAGCCAGCCCTGGAAAAACAATGAGCAAGAGAGAAGGGATCATACTGTGTTACACAGCCCCAAGGGTCTGACAGTCTGAGATGCAAAGCAGGATTGCCAGATAGTAAAGACAGTAAGGGACGGCTTAGAAAAGGCAAAGCATCAGGTTCAAAGACAGGTTCAAACCCCAGCAAGGTCTCCTCAAACTTTCATCCTTCCCAAGAGGAGTAACCTTTGAGAATTCAGTTTGTCTAAGATTGAGATTCTCAGATACTACTGAGTGGGGGCCAGATAAGTACCACTGACAGCATACACAGAGCTTGAGAGACGACAGGACAAAGAGCGCCATGTCAGATACAGCAATATCCTGGAGAATGCCTTTCTGAATCTGAGTGCTGGAACATCGAGGCCTGTATTCCATCTCCAGCAGTGCCCAATGTGTACGACTGGACTGTGCACAAAACTGAACAGGCCTGAAGAGAGACTCCCACAGGCTGCAAGTCTGATCTACTGGCTTCATGGACACACGACTGTTGATTCCCCTTAGTCCTGCAAGGGGTGACACAGCCACAGGAGGGCTGGCTGGAGCCAAGTCCCACTTTCTCGTGCCAGTGGTAGCAGAGAGAACCCAGGACAATACCAAGAGCCCAGGTGAAGCGTGCAGCATTGACATTTAGATAGTTCGCTCTCTGACTTGTAAAGGGAGTAAGGTGGATCCAGAAGCCCTTGGGAATAAACACAGGACTACAGGGTCTGTCTAACTTAGGCACTTTTCAGAGTCTGTGGTCCTGCCTGGCCCTCTGCTATCACAGAAGATTAGAGTTGGAAGAGACCTCAGGAGGCCATCTAGTCCAACCCCCTGCTCAAAGCAGGGCCAACCATGACTAAATCATCCCAGCCACGGCTTTGTCAAGCCAGGCCTTGAAAAGCTCTAAGGATGGAGGTTGCACCACCTCACTAGGTAACCCATTCCAGTGCTTCACCACCCTCTTAGTGAAATAGTGTTTCCTCATATCCAACCTAGACCTCCCCCACTGCCACTTGAGACCATTACTCCTTGTTCTGTCATCTGCCACCACTGAGAACAGCCAAACTCCATTCTCTTTGGAACCCCCCCTTTAGGTAGTTGAAGGCTGCTATCAAATCCCCCCTCGCTCTTCTCTTCTGCAGACTAAATAAGCCCAGTTCCCTCAGCCTCTCCTCATAAGTCATGTGCCCCAGCCCCCCTGATCATTTTCGCTGCCCTCCGCTGGACTCTCTCCAATTATCAAATCCCTCCAGTTCCCAGAAAATATTTGTTAGTTTAAGGGAGAGAGGCTGGAACTGTGCCACCGACTGCGTGACCTTGGGCACATCACTCCACTTCTGGGCCTCACACATACCACAGGGATAACACCACACAGGTGGCAGGAGGCTAGATTTAACATTTCCTGGGGTGCACAGCAACCAAGACTCCTGTTTGGTGCAGAAGTAGGATCAAATTGAAACAGAGAGAGAGTAACTCTACACAGGCATTGTGGCTCAGTGGCCAGAACACTGGGCTAGGACTCAGGAGACCTGGGTTCTAGTCCCGCCACTACTGAGTGACCTTGGGCAAATAATTTCCTCCTCGATTTTTCCATCTGTAAAGTGGGCTAATGATCCTGATCTCCTGCACAAAGCACTTGGAGATCCATGGATTAAAAGCATGGCTATGAGTTAGGTGAACATCTAAGGTCCTCATTGCTGTAGTACCCAAGCAGCTCACCATCTTTCACGCAGTGCCATTAACCCCATTGTACAGATGGAGAACTGAGGCAGACAAAGTGACCTGCCCAAAGCAAAGCAGGAAGTTGAACTTGGGTCTCCCGAGTCTCAGCCAAAACCACTCATCACTGCACCCTCACCACTGCCCTATTCCTCCTCTCTGTAAACTGCAGGCACTTAGTCCCCACCACGATGGGCACCCTTATAAAAGCCCAGCTAGGTACACACACGTTGCAGAGCCTCAACGTGCAGAACTTACCAGTCCACCGCCTGGGAGAACTCTGCAATCATGTCTTCGCTGCATAGCTGAAGGATAGATGAAAAAAGAATTAACACATCAGTGGCAGATCTGGCAAACCGCACAGAGAAGACAGCAGCTGCCTGCGGAGTGGGTATCGGAGCTACAAGAAGTTGATGGGAGTTACAGTTATCAGTTAAGTGGTTTTCACGTCTCACCCACCTTATATACACCCTCAACAGTTCCTCTGGAATATTCTGCCATATTTAACCCTTGCTTTTCAGTACCCGGTTGTTCTCCTTCCCCAGACAGAAAGAACATTCAGAGACCGTGTCTACACTGCAATTGGGAGATATGACTGCAGCACATAGACATATGAGTATCAGCAGCAGTACATGGGGCTAGCTCCTGCAATCATCCCTGCCGCTGCAGCTTCACTGCTATTGTTACTCAAGCTAGTTTTGAACTAGCTAGCCACACTACATTTGCTGCACTCACACTTCTTGAGTGCAGTGTAGGCAGACTTGGGAGTACCCAGGCAAGCCAGCATTAGAGCAATACATTATGGCTTGGATTTGCAGAGGGGCATCCACTGATTTGCAACAAGGTTGAGTGCTTTGGAAATCCCAGCCACTATCAACGAGAAGATTTTAACCGGCTTGAGTTTTAAAAATGGCAACTTACTATTAATTATTTTATTACAGTAGTCAGCTGAATTTAGGGTTCTATTATGGAGATACACAATCCCTACTCTAAATAACTTGCAATCTAAATAGACAAAGGGGTGGGGGAACAGAGGCATGGGGTGGATCGGTGACTTGGCCAAGCAGGTCAGTGAGAGCCAGGAACAGAACCCTGCTCGCCAAGTCCCAGTCCAGTACTCTGTTCACTGAATCACTCTGCTTCCCAACTTGCAGATCCTGCTCAATTACTCTGAGGTGGCCCCACATTTGTACTCGGTGCTGAATTTGGACATGTGAACTTGGACATGACACCCTTTGTAAATACACACACCTTAGGCCAAAATGCCAGTTACCAGACTGATTCTGCCTGAGGTATTTGCCACCCTCTGAGTGACAGGATGTCTGCATCGATTGGTCTTTGATCAGTTATGATCACTGTCCCCTTGCAATGAATTCAGAGACTGGGGACTCCTGAGTTTTCTGTGTGTCGAGGGGATCCTGCAGGCAGCTGTGGCCTAGTGGACTGGGCTGAGAATCAGGCAACCTGCGTTCTTATTCCCACTGACTCACAAAGCTTCATAGGCACAAGCTACTTGCCCTCTCTCTGCTTCAGTTTCCCCATCTATAATGATACCAACCCACCTGAGTGAAAAGTGCTGCAAGTTCAAAGCATTATGTTTAATTGGGCAAGGAGACCAGCTTCCTTGATGCCTGTATTGTACCTCTCATGTTGCTGGAAGGCAACGGGATGGACTCAGTCCACAAATGGACATGAGGCCACTAATTTAATTGCAATACAATAGGATGAACAACATTTATATTCCTGCCCAGCTGGTCCAATGTTACACCGTGTTAGAGCCTGAGCTTCAGAGTCAGGGAAACATACAGACCCTCCACCCCCTTGTTGTGCACAAGCAGCTAACATCACAAGATGTGCCACATCTGCCAGCATTTCCACGACACTCAAGACTTGCCTACATTTAAACGCTGCAGCAGCGCAGCTGCTCCCGTGAATACCCTACCTACACCAACGGGACGGGTTCTCCTGTCTGCACAGGTGCTCCACCTTCCCAAGAGGAGTTAGCTAGGCTGACAGGGTCTACACCGACAGTTAGGTCAGTTTAACTGCGTTGCTCAGGGGTGCGGATTTTTCACACCCCATGAGCAACATAGTTATACCAAGGTAATTTCCTAGCGCAGACCAGGCCCCAGTAATAGTTAGGGACAGATTCATTCTTCACAGCACTCACTGACAAATGGGGAAACAGGGAGCCGTGGAGAGAGGAGACCCAGTGGCACAGAGCCAAAGTCCAGCGTGATCCTGTTTTCATCCACTGGAGATCTAGAAGGAAAGAGAGGGATATAAGAATGGGAAGGAAAAGAGAAGAGGGTCGTCAATCCTTCTGGAATTGTGATTTTCCAAGACAGAAGTGAAGAAGGATGCACAGACTAGAGTTAACCTGGAAACTTAAGGACTGTCATGTGTATTGTCTGAATCTCATGGACCATTACTGGATTTAATAAATAATCCCATCTATTTCTGTAGCTCTGGTCTTGCCCAAAGGATCCCAAAGTGCCATGGAAATGCATACACCTCGGGGTGAAAGGCAGCAACCAGCAATGAGGGGGCACAGGCCAAACTTTCGCAACGGACAGTGTGGGAAAACCCAGTGAAGTGCTGTGAGTCCGCTAAAATCAGGTGGGAATTGTGGAGAGTGAGGTGCACGGAAAGTGACTTATTGATTTAACAAAACTGAAAGATGGCAAATTTAAAAGTGACAATCAGAAAGGAGCTGTTACTTGTGAGTGGGGACAGCATGGGGAACACTGCCACAATATGTCACTGAGGCTGACAGCTGGCAAGATTCAAAGACGGATTAGAGGTTTCTACAAATAACCACCAGAGTTACAAGAGTAAGGACTGAAAACAGCACTACCAAAGCCCAGGTGTTTTGACAGAGATCTAAACCCTCCTACTTCAGGGATTAAGCCAACTTCTACCTAGTAGGAGTCAGGAAGAAACTTTCCCTGAGGGGCAAGGTATACCATAGAGGATTTCTTGCACCTCTGTCTGAAGCATCTGGTCTTGGCCTCTGTTGGGAACAAGATACAGAACTAGGACCACCATTGAACTAACCAGCAAGGCAATCTCTAGGTTATTTACTCAGCTATTCCAGGGAATGGCAGGGGAGCAATTCCTACACAGAGCTTATTTGGGATCCTTCAGAGTGGGAAACACTATGGTGTTCTATGGCTGTGGATGTGCATTTGAAAGCAACATGCCACCTGTAGTTTATAGGCTCAGCATGTAACTCTGCAAATGTGATTTTAAACACAACAGTAACCAGACATCATTAGCCTAGTGTCCCTGGGAGCAGCACTGAGCTAGCATGATCCAGCAGCACCCCCCCCGAGACAGCAACAGACAGGACGTGTCTGTACCACGGTCTCCCGCTGCTCTCTCATTATGGGTTGGGTTGTTATTTCAGGTTCCGTGCAGTGGATGATACTGGTTGGGTTTTATTTCCCCTCTGTGAAATAAGCAGATAGGTTTTGCTTTAAGCTTTTGTTGCGGTGGCAGCAGCAGCTCCCTCTATGTCCTACGGTGACTCTAGGCACTGACGGAGAGGAAAGGACGGAGTGGCAGCTTTAATCTCATATTAAGCTTCAGCTGTTTCAGAAGTAGTCAGCCCGATCCCCACAAACTCCAGCTGACCTGCTCAGCACTACAACCCTTTCCTCACTAACTCACGTAACCGAGAGAGGAGCCACAGGGAGGTGGGGAGGGACGGGACACAGAAAGGGGTCCAAAGCATGGGGGGGGGGGAAGCAGCAGAGTCCCAGGTGACAGGGACTAAAGGGACTGGAGTGATCAAGGCATGAAAAGATTTAGGAGACAGCTACCGAGTTCCTTCACAACATGTAGCCAGGGCTGCTCTCTTAACCCACAGTCAGACTCACCTGCCTCCTCCGCATTTGCTATCTCGTTAAGCACCCCACACATTCCCACATCGCGCCTGTGGACAGAAAACTCTGTGAGTCTCCTACATATCACAAGGCTACAGTTTTAAGCTAGACAGCAGGGGTGGGGAGTAGCTCTTCCCCCAGCAATGCAGGTCACTAGCATGGGACGTGGGAGATTCAGGTTCAATTCCCTGCTACACCACATACTTCTCACGTGGCTGTGGGCAAATCACTTAGTCTCTCTGTGCCTCTATTCCCCATCTGTGCAATGGGGATAACAGCACTACCCTGCCTCACTTGGGGGAGTAGAGAGAGAGATAAATCCCCTAAAAACTGTGTGAGGCACGCAGATACTACAGTAACATACCTTATATAAACAGTCCATCCCTACTGAGGTACCCTCTCCGTAGCCACGTGAGTAGGTAAGCAAGACGTTCTGGCATGAAGAACTGGACACAGTATCCAGGAGCCAGACTCTAAACAGGGCCTCAAGTTGTTTTCAGAGCTGCCCGCAATCTCCCTGCGACCCCACCTTGTTCGCTCTGCTTCACCTTACTGCAACTCCTCCCTCAACAAAAGCCACCAACTCTGACTTCCTCTTTTCAACTGCTGGTTCTCTCCCACCAACCTGGTCCAATATCCAATACCCCCAACCCCTTTGCCTCCCAGCTGTTGGAAACTGTCAGTTTATACCAGGCAAACCTGCTACCGGACTTGCTTATGACCTGCTTTCCAGCTGCAGAGCTGCCTGTTAACCTCAGGACAAAAAAAAAAAAAAAAAAATGACCAACCTCATTTCCCAGTTTCCAAGTGTCAAGCACCCACCCTTGGAAATTGCAGAAGAGTCTAGGGTTAAGAACCCCTTCCCATCTCAAGCAGCACTGTACCTGCCCTTAGGACAGTCCAGGCTTTTCTTCCACTGATTGCAAACGAGAGCTGAAAGGAGAATTTCAGCATGGGCTTGGTCAGGCCAGCAGAGCTATAGAAGGCCAGCATAGGGAACTGAAATGAGACACCATTTTAATTCCGAATGCCAGCCAGCACAATCAGGGTTATCTGAGGAACAGTCACCTCTCAGCCTCCAACATCCCAACCCCAGATTATTAATTATTATCATCTGTGTTACGGCAGTGCCTACGGCGACCCACTCAAAGATCAGGGACTCATTGTGCTAAGCACTGTACAAATATTTAAAGAGATGGTTCCTGCCCCAAAAAGCTTGCAATCTTCGTAACAGCTGCCTCCTTGCTTTCTGTTCAGAGCATGCACACACTTGCTCACCATGCATTGAGACATCTCTTCCAGAGGGTCTCCTGGTGGTGGATGAAGGCGGGTTTTGTGCTATGCTCCAGCCGGCTGTGAGCTTTCAGGGTTTCCTTGGGGATGGTTAGGACAGGCAGATCAGCCAACTGCAAGCACAAAAAACACAGTCAAACAGACTCTAGTGAAATGACTTGATCTGAGGACCAATGGCTGAGGGGTTTGGGAACAGGACACAGAACCAATCACTTCCAAGCCACCATTTCCAAAGAGCAGCTGAAAGCTACTACCACTCTCCAATCATTGGGCAACTTGCATGTAACAAGCTGGCAGATGTCAGTGCAGGTCAAGGGTCTGTAAGCTCCAGGGAATATGCCTTCTCAAAGGTCTGCAAGGCATTTAGCACATTGTGGCCATTATGCAAAAGAGTAAATATTTATGATCACAAAACCCACCAGCCAAGTGACCCCTCTTGTGGGCAACCTCAGCAAAGACGCCAAAGGCTGATTGGAAATAGAAATAAGAGGCTGGTTCAGATCAGGGCTGAGGCACATTGGCAGGGGCAGCATAGAGGGAATGCTTGCCATGTTGTGCCTGACTGTATCTGTTCGGTGCGTAAACAAAGGAGTCAGTCTCCAGGACTGGCACCTGCCAGACATTCTAAATTCACGTTTTGAAAAAGCAGCACCTACACGTGAGGAAGGAGGAAAGAGGTTGAATCTTATTTGTATTGGAACCCCAGTTATTAATCAAGACCCCACTGCGTTCATACAAACACAGAACAAAAAGATGGGGCTTATCCTCTAAGTAATGAGCAACTTGAGCTGAAGGATATATTCTCAACTTAATATGTTCTTCTAGCATATTGCTTACATCAACAATGTGAGCGCTAACTGAACTCATGCATCAGAAACCAGCTTCCATTGCCAGCTAAGCAGCACCATAATTATAGCTACAGGTGGGGAAATAAGCAATTGGGAGGCAACTGACTATATTCCTGAAAAGGAGAAGGTCACATAGGAAAGGAAACAGAAAGAAACTGGGCCAGGAGGCACAGCGGCTGCTACAAATTGTCAAAATGTTGATTAATTAAAAAAAGGTTTTGAAGTTTTTTTGGGTTTGTTTTTTTTGTGAATTTGGTGCTAGATGGAAAGTGCCAGAAGCCAAAGTCTCCCTCACCTTCAAGTATCAAGAAAACAGGTTGAGGACCTGCACTGAGGGACAAGGACCCACTCTGCTAGACAATTTGTGAACACAGAACAAAGAGATAGTCCCTGCCCCCAAAGTTTAAAATCCAAGTACAAGGAAAGCAACAAAGGTGGACACAAAAAGATGGATGTGGCAGGACAAGGAAATAGTGACACAATACAGTTCTGAGGGTTTAAGATTGGCAGCTCCCTCTTCCATGCATCAAAATCCTTCAGGGACAACGATGCCTCATGCTCAGGGGTTAAAGTAGGGGGGACCTGGGAGAAAGCACAGATGCCCCTCTGCTACGACCAGAGGGGCAAACCCCGTCCCTCCATGGCTTGAATAAGCAGCGCTCCCCCAGGCTGCTCCCCTTCTTCTTGGCTGGTGTGGCGAGTGCTCCCTGCTGTTCCAATCTACTTAAACCCCAGCTTGTGCATGGAGCTGCAAAGCTCTGCTGGGTTATAGTCCTGCTCCACCAGAAAACAGCGAAAAGCTCTCCTGGTGAAAGAGGCCAGGCCGTCCATTGGTCTGGAGCAGCAGATGGGTTCAGTCCACTGGTCTCCTTCTGGTTCACCTGCCACTGGGGAGAGCAGGCCCATCCAGGAGGGACAGAGTCTCCAAGAAGCAGCTGGTGAAACCTGTGCTGGAGGCCAGCCCTGGAAGAGGAGGAGACAAAATATTCCAGGGTACAAAATATATCGGAAGGACAGAAGAGGTCGTGGGGGGGAGGGGGAGGGGAGGTGGCACTGTATGTGAAAGAAAATGTAGAATCAAATGAAATAAAAATCTTAAATGAATCCACATGGTCCATAGAATCTCTATGGATAGTAATTCCACCTGACCAGGACAGTGATAGCAATGATGAAATGCTAAGGGAGATTAGAGAGGCTATCAAAATAAAAAACTCAGTAATAGTGGGGGATTTCAATTATCCCCATATTGACTGGGTACATGTCACCTCAGGATGAAATGCAGAGATAAAATTTCTCAATACTTTAAACAACTGCTTCTCCGAGCAGCTGGTACAGGAACCCACAAGGGGAGAGGCAACTCTCGATCTAGTCCTGAGTGAAGCGCAGGATCTAGTCCAAGAGGTAACTATAACAGGACCGCTTGGAAATAGTGACCATAATATAACAACATTTAACATTCTTGTGGTGGGCAGAACACCTCAACAGCCCAACACTGTGGCATTTAATTTCAGAAAGGGAAACTATGCAAAAATGAGGAGGTTAGTTAAACAGAAATGAAAAGGTACAGTGACCAGAGTGAAATCCCTGCAAGCTACATGGACACTTTTCAAAGACACCATAAGAGGCTCAACTTAAATGTATACCCCAAATTAAATAACACAGTAAAAGAACTAAAAAAGAGCCACCGTGGCTTAACAACCATGTAAAAGAAGCAGTGAGAGATAAAAAGGCATCTTTTAAAAAGTGGAAGTCAAATCCTAGTGAGGTAAATAGAAAGGAGCATAAACACTGCCAAATTAAATGTAAAAATGTAATAAGAAAAGCCAAAAAGGAGTCTGAAGAACAGCTAGCCAAAAACTCAAAAAGTATTAAAACGTTTTTCTAAGTACATCAGAAGCAGGAAGCCTGCTAAACAACCAGTGGGGCCCCTGGAAAAGCGAGATACTTAAAGACGATAAAATCATTGTGGAGAAACTAAATGAATTCTTTGCTTCAGTCTTCATGGCTGAGGATGTTAGGGAGATTCCCAAACTTGAGCAGTCTTTTGTAGGTGACAAATCTGAGGAATTGTTACAGATTGAAGTGTCACTAGAGGAAGTTTTGGAATTAATTGAGAAACTTAACAGTAACAAGTCACCGGGACCAGATGGCATTCACCCAAGAGTTCTGAAAGAACTCAAATGTGAAATTGTGGAACTATGGTTTGTAACCTGTCCTTTAAATCAGCTACTGTACCCAATGACTGGAAGATAGCTAAAGTAATGCCAATATTTAAGAAGGGCTCTAGAGGTGATCCTAGCAATTACAGACCGATAAGTCTAACGTCAGTACCAGGCAAATTAGTTGAGACAATAGTAAAGAATAAAATTGTCAGACACACAGAAGAACATAAAATTGTTGCACAAAAGTCAACATGGTTTCTGTAAAGGGAGATCATGTCTTACTAATCTATTAGGGTTCTTTGAGAGGGTCAACAAACATGTGGTCAAGGGGGATCCAGTGGACATAGTGTCTTTAGATTTCCAGAAAGCATTTGACTAGGTCCCCCACCAAAGGCTCTTACGTAAATTAAGTTGTCATGAGATAAGAGGGAAGATCCTTTCATGGATTGAGAACTGGTTAAAAGACAGGGAACAAAGGGTAAATTTTCAGAATGGAGAGGGGTAACTAGTGGTGTTCCCCAAGGGTCAATCCTCGAACCAATCCTATTCAACTTATTCATAAATGACCTGGAGAAAGGGGTAAACAGTGAGGTGGCAAAGTTTGCAGATGATACTAAACTGCTCAAGATAGTTAAGACCAAAGCAGACTGTGAAGAACTCCAAAAAGATCTCACAAAACTAAGTGATTGGGCAACAAAATGGCAAATGAAATGTAATGTGGATAAATGTAAAGTAATGCACATTGGAAAAAATAACCTCAACTATACATACATACGGGGGCTAATTTAGCTACAACTAATCAGGAGAAAGATCTTGGAGTCATCGTGGATATTTCTCTGAAGACATCCACGCAGTATGCAGCGGCAGTCAAAAAAGCAAACGGGATGTTAGGAATCATTAAAATGGGATGGAGAATAAGACAGAGAATATCTTATTGCCCTTATATAAATCCATGGTACACCCACATCTTGAATACTGTATACAGATGTGGTCCCCTCATCTCAAAAAAGATATACTGGCTTTAGAAAAGGTTCAGAAAAGGACAACTAAAATGATTAGGGGTTTGGAACAGGTCCCATATAAGGGGAGATTAAAGAGGGTAGGACTTTTCACCTTGGAAAAGAGGAGACTAAGGGGGGATATGATAGAGGTCTATAAATTCATGAGTGGTGTGGAGAAAGTGAACAAGGAAAAGTTATTTACTTGTTCCCATAATAGAAGAACTAGGAGCCACCAAATGAAATTAATGGGTAGCAGATTTAAGACAAATAAACGGAAGTTCTTCTTCACACAGCAAACAGTCAACTTGTGGAACTCCTTGCCTGAGGAGGTTGTGAAGGCTAGGACGATAACAGGGTCTGTGGGGGGGATGTGAGAGAACCTGGATTTGTGCAGGAAATAGCCCAACTTGATTGTCATGCACATTGTGTAAAGAGTTGTCACTTTGGATGGGCTATCACCAGCAGGAGAGTGAATTTGTGTGGGGGGTAGAGGGTGAGAAAACCTGGATTTGTGCTGGAAATGGCCCACCTGATGATCACTTTAGATAAGCTATTACCAGCAGGACAGTGGGGTGGGAGTAGGTATTGTTTCATATTCTCTGTGTATATATAAAGCCTGCTGCAGTTTCCATGATTTGCATCTGAGGAAGTGAGCTGTAGCTCACGAAAGCTTATGCTCAAATAAATTGGTTAGTCTCTAAGGTGCCACAAGTCCTCCTTTTCTTTTAGGGTCTAAAAGAGAACTGGATAAATTCATGGAGGTTAAGTCCATTAATGGCTATTAGCCAGGATGGGTAAGGAGTGGTGTCCCTAGCCTCTGTTTGTCAGAGGGTGGAGATGGATGGCAGGAGAGAGATCACTAGATCATTACCTGTTAAGTTCACTCCCTCTGGGGGCACCTGGCACTGGCCACTGTCGATAGACAGGATACTGGGCTGGATGGACCTTTGGTCTGACCCAGTGTGGCCGTTCTTATGAGACCCCAGCTGGCCCCCTCGGTCGGGCAGCACTTGCCTGGTCTTGGAAAGCGAGCGGGAGCGTCTCATAGACGTGGCCGGAGACCAGCGCGTTGTTGAATTCGTACAGGGTGAGATCTCCGGGGGCAGGCGGGGGCGGGAACAGCGCCAGGGAGCACATCCTGCTGCAGGCCCTGGGGAGAAGGCAGGGCCGGGTCAGAGACGGGCGTGCAGCCCCTCGTCGGGGGGTCCCATTCAAGCCGATCGCCCTCCACCCTGCCCCGGGGCCCCCCTCCCACCGCAGGCCCGGGGGAGCCCCTGCCCCAGGGCCCCACACTCAGCACCCCGCCCACGGACAAGGGGTCCCATTCGCCTCCCCCGTCCCAACACAGGCCCGGGGGGAGACCGTGGCCCCAGGGCCCCACTCAACACCCCCCCTCACCCTCGCCGGGGCTGGGCAGAGCCAGGGGCCCCCAGGCTCCCCCTCCCCGTGGGCCCGCAGAGAGGGACACGTCCCCCGGCCGGGCCTGGGGAAAAGGGCCGCGCTGGAGCAGGGAGCCCCAGTCACCCCCACGGGAAGCCCCGGCCCCTCAGCCGTTACCAGGCACCAACCCCTGCTTTTCCCGGGCCCGGTTCAGAGCCCGACGGAAGCCGGCTCAGGACACGCCGCTCGACCCGCGCTCGCCCCCTAGCGGCGCCTCCCGGCAGCTCGCTGGGGCCGGGTGGGAGTGGGGAGAAGCACATGAGAGAGCCGCGGCCCGGCAATTAAAGGGGCCGCGACCGCATTGCGGCCTGAGCCTCCATCTCCCCGCTGCTGCCCCCACCCTCCCCTAACCAACTCTGCGGCCTTCCTGCCTCTTCCTCCATCCCCCTCCCGCCTTCCCTCTCCCCCTCCATTTCCCCCTGTCCCCCTCCGTCCCCTACTCCATCTCTCTAGCTTCCCTCCACCCCTGGCCCCCCAAACAGGCGACGTGGGGTGCAGGAGTAGAGGGGGGCTGATACCTGGGGGGCTCTGAGAGGGGTTCCCACAACCCCCCCCATGGCTCCCAGTTATTCACTCCCCCAGGTGCCCCTCGATCATGCCCCCCTCACCGCCTGCTTTTGAAAAACGACATAAGGGCCGTGAGCATGCAAACACCCCCCACGTGGGGCAGCCGGGGCTGTAGGGTCTCACTCTCAGCTCCACCCTGTGCTCTTCACAGCTTTCTGGAGCGGAGGCGCTTAGGCGGCTCGGCGGATGCAGAGCCCTGATTCCCACTCTGCGGTTCTGGAAATCCTGGCCTTAATTCCCCAAATTCTCAGATGCTGTGAAACCCGGGAAGACGCAGTGTTACGGCCAGGGCGAGGTGCTGTAAAGGCATAGAGCGAAGAGTAGGTCCCGGCCCCAAAGCGCTTGCAATCTCTCTGTTAATGGTTGCTCTTCTAGAACACACGTTTAATTGCCCAAACTCAAACGCTGGGAAAGCAGAAGCACAGCCATGTTAAGGTGCATGGCTAATGTCACCTTAAGTCTGCCCCATTTGAGCCCAGCCGCTTGGGTGATCGCAGCACCCTACCTCTCCTTGACATGCTCTAGCACTTCCAGGCACTAGCTTCAGTTGTGGGAGGGCTAGGGTCAATTCCCTGCTCTGCCACAGACTTCTTGTGTGATCTTGGGAAAGTCACTTAGCCACTCTGTGCTTCAGTTTCCCCATCTGTACAATGGGAATAATAGCACCGGCCTGCCTCACAGGGGAGTTGTAAAGAAAAATACACTAAGGCTGTGGCGCATTGAGTCACTATGGTAATGGAGGACCTTACAAATACCTAGCATAGATAGTCCACTGTGATCTCTGCCAACCAACCAGCAGCAAGTACTGTGCAGATCACTGGGGTGGGGTAGCTAGAAGTCCTGCCTTGACATTGGGGTGGGCAGAGGTTAAATGGCAGGTTTCCTTATGAACAGGCTGTTCCCAGGTCCACTGTGATGGGGTCAGAGTTAAGGCTGTGCTGGGCAGGACGTGTCACCTTAGATGTGCACTTCCTAGTTTGCCCACGTGCGGGGAGGAATCTCTCCCACTTTGCAAGGGCACAGGCCGCTGCTGACCGCCTGCAGCCGCGACACCCCACGAACCAGGCTTTTTGCATCTTAACACCCCAACGGCTCATCTAATTGGAAGCCCAGCAATGCTATGAGGGAGGCTGACAGTGCGTGCGTGAGACAACCGTGTTGGTGGGCGCGTGGCATTGTGTGTGTGGGCAGAGGGGTCTGCACATGTGTGGGGGGGGTGTCTGATGGGGGGGAGGATGTACAGAAGTGTGGGGTGCATCCAGCTGCATGGGAGGCACAAGGAGCTAATGGGGGAGCTTGTAGGCAGCTGGCTAGAAGGATTGTTCTCACAAGGCCACACGCAGACAGACGCCTTTCTATATAACCACCTCCAGCTGAGCCCCACATCCCCTCGTAAACACACACCCACCAAATCCCCACATATCCTCCTATATGTGTGCGCCTCCTAATCCCTTCCACGCCCACACATACACACACCAGCCCCTGCGAGACACACACCCACACGGCTCCATGCTCTCTGTCTCTCTCTCACACACACACACACGACTGCCCCCAGCCTTTCTCTTTTCGGCAGATTTGTTTCATTTCTCCCCCACCTGGCACATTCCTGCCATGGGGCTGTAAGATGTGTGTGTGTGTGTCTGTCTCTCTGAGTGTGTGCGCACGCGTGTGTGTGTGTGTGCATCCATCATCGCCATTTGTGCCTCTCTGCGTGTCCCTCTGTCTTTCCGTGTGTGTATCCAACTGCCTATCTCCATCTGTCCATGCGCCTGTGTCTGCCTGTCCCTCTTTCTGTGTGTGTGTGTGTCCGTCTTTGTGTCTCCTTCATGCTCACATTCCCTCCCGAATCCCAGCCTCTCCGGTTTGGAAGGATCCCAGCCCCTCTTTGGGGTTCTATTTTCTTTCCCTTCCATTTTCAGCTCACTTTTATTCTATTTGTCTTTTGGGGGCTGGGGGGGGGGTTAGTGGCCACAGAAGTTATTTTAATTTTTTCAGGATATTAAATAAATGCTCTGGTGGAGGGGGCTGCGGGAGGGGGCCTGCATTCCTGATCCATTACACAGAGAAGATGGTTTGATAGGAGCCGGCGATTTGGACGGCGCCTCTTGCTGGAAGACATCAGAACCACCACAGGCCTGGCTCGGCCCTGACTGCTTCCCCCCACCTTGGACACAGACCCACAGGCGAAACCCTGCTTGGAGCTGCATGTGGGGAAGTGAAATAGGCAACGCCTGAGGTGCCCACTTCCCTCTGCCAAGGGGTCCCCAGGTCAGCCTTAGGGGGTGATAAAGATCTACTCGCACCAACAGAGCCCCCAGATTGGGAAGTTCCCCGCCAAGGACCCGAGCATTCCCCTTGGGTTTCTGCCATCTCTTCACGGTACCCCTTGGAGCCTGTGAAGCCAGCTGGAGTCTTTCCATTGATTTCAGTGGGCCATTGGCCATTGGCCGGGGCCCATCCACAGCACGGGACACTACAGCATTGGCTTTGGTAACCCCAGCGATTTGCTCGGGCTCGGCAAAGAAAGAGATTCATTAAGAGAAAAAAGAAAGGGAGTACTTGTGGCACCTTAGAGACTAACCAATTTATTTGAGCATAAGCTGATAATTATGCTCAAATAAATTGGTTAGTCTCTAAGGTGCCACAAGTCCTCCCTTTCTTTTTGCAAACACAGACTAACACGGCTGCTACTCTGAAACCGTTCATTAAGAGAGACGTTCTCCAGATTAAAAAATAAATCAATACAAATCATCTCTCAAGGGCAACATATGAGGCGCGTCTGTTAAATGGCTAGCTGGGTCCCAACCCAACAACCTTGGAGGCAATTGTTAGCATCAGGAAGTGGAAAAAGCTGAGACTAGAACTCACAATCTACTTCCCTAGGTCAAAGGGGTAGCAGCAGCAGCATACGATGCTCTAGCTCTGTGCAAAGTGCAAAGGGAATGTTCAGAGATCTTTTAGGAGCAAGCTCTACTGAGAATGGGCAAATGGTGATTTTCAGACCTGCTCAGTGCAAAGGGAATGTTCAGAGATCTTTTAGGAGCAAGCTCTACTGAGAATGGGCAAATGGTGATTTTCAGAGGCTTATAACTTGGCCAAATGGAGCAGTATTTTCCCGTGGACAATCAAAGGCACCTCTCTGACTCCAGGGCTATACCACTCCCAGATTTCAACATCCTGCTTCAAACCATGATGGTGTTAGCGCTCTTCAAAGAAACAGGAGGGGAAATTGCTTACCACTGGTGAAACGGCCTATTATTTTCCTTAATCTCGTTCTCAGACGGACCATTTTTTGCTGAAAATCTCCCAGAAACAAAAAATTCAGCCTGAGGTTGAGAGCAACCAGGGGATAATTCAGCTCCAATTGTTTAAGTCTGGCAAAGTTATACCTGAAGACAGGGGCTTATAATGGAAATGTGTTAGGTAAACTTAGCTGGAGGTGCTACTATCAGCTCTGCCTATAATAGCTTTAGTTTCCATCCCCCGACCACCACACCGTGCTTACCAACTAATCTACAAACAGTGCACATAGGCTGGTTTGCCTGCCACGGAGATGCGGATGCTTCTGAGATAAGATATATTTACCAGCATGCAGCGTACAATCGTTTAGGACAGGCAGAGAAGAATTCCCATCCGCCTGCAGGTGGAATTGGAATCCAGCTGCAGGGGAAAGTTTAGGGAAGCCGGATATTATCTGACCAGGGATTTAGCCAGGCTACCAGGGTTAGCATCCTTATTGGCCAGTGGTTGTTGGGGCACTAGCCTAGGACTTAGAAGCGCGGGTTCGCATCCCTGCTCCTCCACAGTCTTTCTGTGTGGCGCATCTGGGCGGGTTAGATTTCCATTGAAATCAAACGCCCATTGATTTCAACAGAAGTTTGGAGCCCAAATACCGCTGAGGATCCAGGCCTTAGTTTTTACATACCTCAGTTCCCTAGTGAAGATAATAGCTCTGCCCTGCCTCGCAGGGGTGTTCGGAGGACAATTACATTAAAGATTGTGAGGTGCACAGATACTACGGTGATGGGCTCTGTGTAAGTGCCTTCGATGGATGAAAAGCGCTAGGCGAGATTGATTGACCATGGTGGGTCCGGTCTTGCCCTGTACTCTCCACCTTCCTCTCCCCTGCAGCGTCCCCAGTGCATCTACCCATGCCAATCACTAGAGGGCAGGCTTGTATTGATGCAATAAATGGCCATATGCAGCAGCTCCGTGCCTCACTCCCTAGCTTGTGACACCCGCATCACATAAGCCATGGTCACAAGGGCTGCAGCCCCCTCTCCTGCATTCCCAGACGGCCCCCTCCTGGGTACCATGGGGCAATCCAGACCTTGGCCTGTCCCTCCCCCACTGCAAAATCTGCTTGTTCTGGGTAGAATAAACAGGTGCCATTCTCCAGAGCCAAATTCACTCGGGAAACGTATCCTGGTGCTGCCTGCAGGCGGTGCTCACGCCAGGAGTTAGGTAGGCTGAGCTCAATGGCCGGCCAGGGAGACCCCCATGCACTGTAAGCCCCCGGCACTAGCAATCAACCTCTTGTGTGTGTGGATGTGCATGCCATTGCCCTCTACTGGACGGAACAAACACAGCTCGTCTGTGTGTCACGGCCCCTATACTGCCAACAGCTTGATGGAGATTCTCCTCTAGCTCAGGAAGGAAGGGGCTCGAGCTTTGAGAGCAGGGGAATCAGAGAGCTAACCCTGCCGTGAAGTTCGAGTGGCTGCAGAGGGCAGAAAATTGGCCACACAGAGTCCTGGCGACCAGGGATTTGTTACTGTTGTTGCACAACATTGCGACATCTCAACCCTGGCATCTCGGCTGCGGTGTCACAGCATCACACTGCTGGGTCAGTATTACATGACGGCCTTATGCTGTGACATGGCCATGTGCAGTGCGGGGCCTGGAGTTCGGTCCTAGCCCCACGCGCATCCTGCTCGTCAGGCTGATGGATCCCAGGGCCATCCCACCAGAATCAACCTCTCCTAGAAAACGTGCATCAAGTGGTTACCCCGGGGCAGCTCCCCCCAGCCCTTCTGCTGCCCCTGCCCCTGCAAAGGGCCTTCTGAGGGAGAAATCCATACTTGTTCCCTTGCCCCCTCTGCCAGCTGTTTCCCAAGGGCGGGCAGCAGGGCAGCCTAGCAGGGCCCATACAGGGAGGATCTCAGCCTTCCAAAGCCCCCATGGCTATTGCAAACAGCTCCCCCCAGCCCAGCCTGGGGGCTAAAGAACATCCCCTTCCTTGCCCATCCCCACTCCCCCCCCCCCCAACACACACACAGTCCCCATTGAGAGCAGAGAAATTCCAGTCAACCGGCCTGCCTCATCCACAGACCAACTCCCCGCCTTGACCCACACGGGAAAACCACTTCACAGGAAGCCGCTTGAACTTTGTAGGGACCTTCCCCCTCCCCCCCCGCATCCCAGCGGCTGTTCAGGCCCATCTGTGGTTTGTGTCAGGACCATGAAACGCACCGAAGCTGATGGCGGCCGCGACCTCCCTGAAAGCACTCGGCACCGACCCCATGAAACGGGCGGCCTTGCTCAGTGAATTTAACAGGCTCCAGAGACCTGAATGCAGAGCCCAGCCGCACTGGAGCTCGCTGGCTTCTGGGGAAAACCAGCTCACCAGCTCAGAGCTCCAGTCGTGAGCCCAGTCCCAGGTTTCTTTGGCCTTAGTCCGCTCCTTATAAAGTGTGTGTGTGTCTGGGGATGACCAGGGGGGAATTGCGTGAAGGGCCAGCAGCCCTCCATTGTGGTGATGTGGCCCTGCCCTGCGTCCACACTTCCCAGAGGTCATGTTAGCCCCTGATGAGGGCCACTCACTCGAGCTCTAGTCTACACCCCTGCTTGTGTGGGCCAGCTCATGTGACTAGCACCCAGGGGGATTGTGTTAACAGCAACAATTGAGCTACAATGTGCCGCCACTTTGCAGGGAAGACAAGGCCGCTCTCTGGATGCAGGAGCACGCAGAGGGCCCAACCGAGATCAGGGCCGGATACTGCACAGGCACAGAGCTAAATAGACAGGGGGTGAGTGGGGAAACTGAGGCACAGAGCAAGACCGTCACTTGTCCAAAGTTGCCCAGCCAGGGAATAGAACCCAGGCTTCCTGAGTCCCCAGCACTTGCCACTAGATCACACTGCATCAAGCAAAGAATGCTTCACAGCCAGCCTCAGCCCATCCACACTGTCACAATTCGTAACCCGCGTGGGGTTTCAGCCTCGGGCACTGCTGAGGGGAAGCTCACAGCACTGCAGTCCCGTGATGGACACTGCTGTCAGGAAACACACGGCAAAGGACCCAGATGGGAGACGCTCATGCTCTGGGATCCCTGCCCAGTGGACATTCTCTGGGCACTGCTGTGTGGGGAAGTTCACAAAAGACACCCCCTTTCTCCTCCCCTGTCTCTTTAATTCATGCTGACTCCGGCTGATGTCGCTCTCTCTCCCAGTGCACCTCCTGGGGAGCAGATAGCTGGAACCCACCCCACCCTCCGGCCACGGCACAGTAACCATTTGCACATGTTCAAGGCAGTGGCTCTGAGCTCCCTCCACTCTGTTTGTCCTGGCAGAGGGATGCCCATGGATGGGAGGCCTTTTTTTATCTTTCAGCAAACCAAAAAAGCCCTAAACTGAGACGCCCAGAGATGAAAGGCCTGGCTGGAGCCCAAGGTGCTGGGAAGAGCTGGCTACGCCTGGCACCCCCAGAGCCATGCAACCACCACTCAGCTCCAGCTGAGTCCCCCTGCTACTGGGGGCAGGGGGCTAGGGGAACCCCAGAGACTCTGGCCAGGGCCTCTTCTGCGTGCAGCTCTATTCCTCTGTCGACTCAGGGTGACTCCTAACAGGGAGGCCAGTGGGTTGCTGGAAGGGGAGGAGAGTGGGGGTGTTTAGGGAAGGGGTGTGGGGGGTGGGAATTAGCAGCTCTGCCTGCCAAGGGATTAGGTGTAATTTCCTGACTCAAAGGCACCCTGCGCCTGCTCACAGCTAGGCTAGGGACAATCCTGATGCTGCTTTATTATTAGCCCCATTAACCCTTTGCAGGCATGACCAAGGGGCCCCAATCCCATGAGCACTTTGAGCTACAAGAGCTTTGCTGGGGAGGGAGTGACAGCGGGACTCCCCACCCTCCATGTGCGATCGCAGTGTGGGGCTCTTTGTCTGGTAGCACTTCAGGGCCGGGAGCGCCCCTTCTGCTCTGTCTGGAAAGCACTTAAGGAGCTCTGAGAGAGGAGGAGAGGCAGTGTGGTGAAGTGGGTGGAGCCCGGGACTGGGACGTAGGACCCCGGGGTTCCATTCTCAGTCTGGGTGACCCTGAGCAAGTTACGGTGCCTCAGTTTCCCCTCCCACCCTTTGCCTGTTTAGACTGTGAGCTCTCTGGAGCCATCACTGTCTGTGCACCACCTGGCACAGTGGGGCCCTGATCTCAGATGGGGCTGGACAGCATCACCACAGCATAACTCAGAGTAGGAATCATAATGGGGGTGCCACAGAAAATCAATCCGATTTGGTTGGGCCAGGGCAGAGCACCAGGCAAGCTGGAAGAAGGGAACAAGCTGCTTGGGCGACCCCTGCGGGGTGGGGGTCCTGGTGGAGTTGACACACGTCTATGCACAAACATAGGCAGGAACATGCATTGACACAGGTGCACACATACCCCATGCATCTGCGCACACCCACACCCACAATCCTTGCACGACCGTGATCCAACAGGGCCCTGCTGGCTCCTGCTCCAGTTCCTGGCCTGTCACAAGGCAATGGAGGGAATTCCTCTGCATCTCCGCTGCTGGGGCCAAAGCCCCTCCCCTTCAGATCACTCCAGATCACCCGGGCACCAGCCAGCCTGCCTCCTGCAGGGTAAGCCCTGGAAGGTTGGGTGGGGCGGGGGCTGGCTCATCTCGCCAGTCGCCCCCCTGCCAGCCGAGGGCCAGCGTTTTCCAGTCACAGCTCACCTGAAGATCATGGAACTTCATTGCGAGATGCAGCCCCCACCCCAGAAACCTATCCCCTCATGCAAACTTCAGGATGAAGCTGCTGGAAGTTGACCCCCCCCCGCCCCCCATGAAGGGAGAGGAAGATGGGGAGGGGCTTGGGCACCACAGAGATTCTTGGCTGCGGGGCCACGCCGGGCGCGTGGGTCTGTGTAGGCCAGAAGGAGAGCAGATGTGCTTCCCAGCTGTGCAGCTACTGTGCGCCTGACGGTGTGTGGTCCGCCAAGGGCCTTCGTGTGTCCCAGGCTGGAGAGACTAACTCAGTGGGAGCCTTTTCTGGGTGGGGGGCAGTTCCTCGACCCCCCTTTCCCCCCCCCCGGTGCCCCACTCTGGGGCTTCCTTTCCCAGAGGAGGGGGAGAGACTGTTAGCGACGTAGCTGGGCAGCTTCCAGGGGTCAGATCCTGCAGCAATGAGCCCAAGGAGCCTGTGGGGAATTGAGCCCAGCAGCTCCCCAACTTCTAGGGCAGTCAGGGCCCGGGGCTTTGCTGGGCGCAGGCGACCGTGTTGTCCTTGCTGGAAGGAACCCCAAGAATGTTTGTGTCTCCTGCTGCTTTGGGAGAGAGCAGGGGCAGGCATGGGGGGGGAGGCCTCCCCAGAGCAGGGTTGGGGAGGTCTCCCCTGGGCAGGGGTGGAGGGGTGGGTGGGAGAGATCTGCCCTGGGCAGAGGTGGAGGAGTAGGGTGGGGGAGGTCTCTCCAGAGCAGGGGTGGGGGGTAGGGTGGAGGAGGTCTCCCTAGAGCAGTGGTTGAGGAGGTCCGCACAGAGCAGCGGTGGAGGGGACAGTGGGGGAGGTCCCCCCAGAGCGGTCGGGGAGAGGACAGTGCACACACACATATACATATGGACATACACAACTGCACACTTATATTTCACCACCATGTCCCCAGGCCCGCTGTCGGACATGATGGTGGTAGAAACACCAGCCTCTTGTCTGTATTCGTGCTCTGCTGCCCGCAAGAGGAGGTGCACCAGGGCTAGTGCACCAGGGGGAAACACAGCCACAGAAACCAGCTTTCACCTCCCTCAAAAGCGGTTTTAGCTGTGGGTTTACAACAGCCCCAGCCTCTCCCAGCAGAGGGTGCTCTCAAGAACGGAGCAGGAGCGCTGGCTGTGGGGGGAGCTGCCGGCTACTCCAGTCCTGACCTCTCCCAGCAGGGGGTGCTATGGGGGGGTTGGGGCAGGAGCCCTGACTATAAGGGGAGCTCCCGGCTACTCCCGTCCCAGCCTCTCCTAGTGGGCAGCGCTGTTACACCAGGGTTGAGTTTGCCTAGCATTGCAATGTGGGACCCAGGGCAGCAGCGCTCCGTCAGGCCAGGGGATGACTGAGCAAGGGCTCTGGAGTCCCATTCCTCGGGGCTCCTTTCGGGTCGGTCCAGTCGGCGTCTCACGAGCCAAGGAGTTAACGCCAGGGCCGTCAGGCATGGCCGCGGTGTTGGCGGTAATCGCCGTCCCTGCCAACGGGATCCCATCTCTCTACAAAGCCCCATTGTGCGCGTGCCGGCCACACAGAAGCCCTTTTGTTCCGCGGGGGCTGGGAGCTTCGCTGGTGACGACAACTCAGGGGCTTTGTGATTGTTACTGCCGTCCAGGAGGGCGATTCCCTCCCTTTGCCCTCCCCACCACCAGGCCTGCTTGGCCCCTCACTGACCTCTGGAGCTCACTCCACTCCTCCCCAAGTTCCCCAACTGGCAGAGCTTGTCATGAGGGAGACCCAGCGATGCCACAGGAAGACCCTGGCACAGAGGAGGCGGAAGGGCCTCTACCCTTGAGATGCGCCCTGCCTCGTTTTCCGGATCCATGAGCGTTGCACTCCTCTGGGCCTGAGGTGCCCTACTCGTCCCATCCGGGTTTGACACTCATCTCGTGTCAGGGGCCCATTGTGCCAAGTGCTGCATGGACACAGAGCGAGAGACAGCTCCTGCCCTCAAAAGTTCACAGTCTGAATAGACAAGGGGTGGGAGGGGAAACTGAGGCACAAGGAGACAATTTGGCACCCACTTCATGGGTGGGATAGCCTGGGACAGCAGGGCCTGGAGTGGAATACAGAGCGGTCTAGCATGTGGCAAGATCTACGGTGTACATAGCAGCCCCACAAGCTAGGGGGTAGTGTGGGCTAGTGGGTAGAGTACTGGCTGGCTCTGGACATGGGGGGTTGTATTCCTGCTACTGACCTGCTGGGTGACGTTGGGCAAGTCACGTCCCCTCCTCGTGACTCAGTTTCCCCTCCCCACTCCTTGTCTATTCAGACTGGGAGTTCTTTGGGGCAGGGACTGTCTTTCACTTTGTGTCTCTGCAGCACCTGGTACAATGGGGTCCTGAGTGTGGCTGGGGGCTCCAGGTGTTACTAAAGTCAGAAGATGACTAGCTGAGGGCATTGTGGACCCCAGAATCCCAATATCTACACCCCTAGCAGTGCTGACCTGGCTCAAAAGGTCTTGCCTGGGTTTGCTTTGAGCCCATGCAAATCTCAGCTCCCTGCGGATGTAGGACCCCAGCCCCATTAGGGGCTGGTGTTACCCCCAGCATGTACCCTTCCCCCCTGACTCAGACCCAGATGCCGGGCAGCAGGGCATCTAACGATAAGTGCCTAATCAGGCCTGCAGTTGCCTCCAGCTGAGCTTCACAGGAGGTGGTGCGGGGCAGACACTCCAGCTTCCTGCACTACCAGGAAGCCGCTCAGCAGACTCAGAGTGGTTACCATCTCATGGGCGGGCAGGTCTCTCTCTCCCCTCATCCTCCTCCCTCTTTCTCACTCCCTTTTGCTCTCATTCCATCCTTAGAGGTTTTTACAGCCCGGCTTGACAAAGCCTTGGCTGGGATGATTTAGTTGGGGTTGGTCCTGCTTTGAGCAGGGGGTTGGACTAGATGACCTCCTGAGGTCTCTTCCAACCCTGATCTTCTATGATTCCATGATGATTCTATAGTCTCCCCATTCCTTATTTTCCTTTTTGGAGAGGGTGACTTTTCCTCTCGGTGATTTCAGGGATGGGGGAGGAAAATATTCTATTTGCTTTGGTTTGTTTATTCATCCGTCTGGTGCCCTGTGGTGCTGAGGGAGGGAGTCCTGCCTGGACGTCTTTCTGGAAGATGCTTAGTCAGAGCCACGTTATTGGCTCAGTACGGGAAGATGTGAGGGAAATTCTCTGGCCGGTGTTAGGAGGTCAGACTAGAGGACCTAATGTTTCCTTCTGCCCTTAAAATCTGAGTCTGTGAATGATCTCAGATGTATTAAGCCGGGAAGGAACACGTCTCAAAGACATGTGCCATTGACGACAGTGGTCGGAGACGTAATCTTGTTTCTCATTTGCAGCCTGGGCTACAGGGCCATTAGGTAGCACACAGGCCATTCTGAAATATTGCTAGCCTGCAAAGGAGAGGACGGGCGGCCTGGGGGGATCTATCTAGGTGCCTACGTGGACCTTATCACTGTAGTATCTGAGCGTCTCACGAATTTCATAACCCACTGTAAAGGAGGAAAGTATTAGCCCCATGTTAGAGAGAGGGAAAATGGAGGCAGCATTTTCTACTGGATAGTGCACTGGGCTTCAGGAGACCGGGCTTCAATTCTCACTTCCGCCAATGGCCTGCTGGGCGAGCTTGCAAGTCACGTCTATCCCCCTGCCTCAGTTTCCCCATCTGTAAAATGGCGTTGGCACTAAGAACTTTGGGATCTAAAGGTGTCAAGCACGGGATAAGAGCTAGGCACTGTCAGGAAGTGATGTGCCCAAGGTCAGTGGCAGAGCTGGGAATGGAGGCCAGGTCTGCCGAGTCCTGCCCTGGAGTGAAGCTTCTCAGCGGAGCAGCACCTTTCCTCAAACTAAAAACTGTTCACAAACAGTCCTTATGTTGACTGTGAACAATGTGTCAGTGATGGCACTGAGCCCGAAGAAGTGATTTGGGGCGGTGTTTGAGAGGCAGAGGACACGTGACCTTTAACGGCCAGGGAAGAGGAGAGTGAGGTTTTCTTCACTTTCCATTGCAGTTTGCCGCTCAGTGGAACTCGGAAGCATGTCTCTCACACCCGACAGAAGTTTGTCCAATAAAAGAGATTATCTCACCTGCCTTCTCTCTCTTAGATTGCAAGGACATTTTCAATGCCTGGTGACCCGTCTCACACACGCACCCCACCCCCTCCCAGCTTTGTGACTCATCAGTTGAGATACACAATGGCAGTGCCCCCTCGCTAGCCTCAAAGGTAGGAATAAGGCAATGGAGTGGGAGTCAGGATAAATAAGTTCAGCTCCCACCTCTACTACAGACTCCTTGTGTGCCCATGAGAGTTAGGTGCTTACATGCCTTTGAGCATCTGGGCCTCAGATCCCCGTCTGTTAAATGGGAAGGACAAGACTTCCTTTCTTCCCCCACCCTCCTTTTTGGGCCGAGTCTTTCCCTCCCAATGTGTTTGCACAGCTCCCCACACAAAGGGGCCCTCCTGATTATTGGCTAATGAATCCTAGAAGCTCCTTTCGGACCCCGTCTTCTCCAGCTCACTCTTCCCCGCCCACCAGAGACGCGGGATCTTTTAACAAAGGCACGTTCGCGAGGGTCCAGCGTAGCTCATCTTTTATTACTTAAATTAAAACCAACAAAACCAAAATCCAAACAATTCCATTCCAAATCAAATGGCGGTGAGGAGTGTTGTGGGGAGGGGGGATGTTTAAAGACACCATCTTGTTCCCTCTGATGTTGGTGGCATCGACATCTGCTTATGTGACAGCTCCCAACTTGGGTGTACGCACCAGAGATAGAACCGGGGACCAAAAAGCATCAGCATCCCTAGCTGGGGCTGTAACAAACTCTGTGGAGCAGGCACAGACGGGCGTCTGTAATATACCATCCCCAGTCGGTTACAATTAGAGCAAAGCTGATTTTTGCCCCATATATTTTTTGCTTGGGGGCAGGCATGCAGGCAGTGTGTTAAAAATTGAAGGGGGTTGAAATCAGGGAAGCTACCGCAACTGACACCAGCTAAGTCTTTGGTCCACCATGTTACCCTACATGGAGAAAATGAATAGATGCGCGGAGCATTCAGTTAAATGCTTCTGTCAGCATTCTCAGCTGGCCCCTGCTGCCCTCCACCCCTTCCCTGACTCGTGTGTGCATATGTGTGTGTGTGTGTGTGTGTGTGCACAAGCACATAAGTGTGTGTGTAAGTGTGTGTCTGAGCAAGTGTGTAAGAGTGTGCATGGGCGCGGTGAGTGTCACTTGGCTGAAAAGGGGCACATCATTTTCATACCTCCAACCCCGATGGCCTGTTCCCCCTGGCTCCCGTGTTTCCTGGGGGGATAGGAAGAGAGACACATGACTCACGCCGCTCCCCAATTAACAGTCACACATACCCGCACATATGGAGCCCTCCCCACTGCCTGCGAACCTCAGCGATGAACCAATCCCCATTGAGAATCCCTCAGGCTTTTGACAGAGAACCCCTTTCAAATGAAGCAATGCTCGTTAATTAAATGCTTCCTCCATTAGCACACAGAGAAGTCCCGGCTGTTAACAGAGGTGCCCTTCCATTAGGGTGACCTGCAAGGGGGACGGGGGAGGAAATGGGCTCCTGCACCTTTATGATGGATGAGGCCAAAAAAGCTTTAAAAAAAAAGAAGAAATGTTTTCTGCTTGTTTTTTACATTAAAAAAAACTCATCAACATCATTACCATTTCTGGTATGAGGTAGCACCCATAGGCCCCAGGCAGAACTGCAGCCCCATTGTGCAGGGCGCTGCACAGCTACAAACCAAAAGCTAATCCCTGTCCTAACGAGTTTACAGTCTGGAGTTGTCAGGTGAGGCAGTGGGAGCCAGCACCCTCACTAGTTTTAAGATGGTGCTTAATACGTGTATGAAGGGGATTATCTGCCAGGGTTGCCTGTGAAAATAGGGGATTGGACGTGATGACCTGGGAGGTCCGTTTCAGTCCCACATCCCTAATTCAGGTCCTGTCTAGGCTGGAAGACTCTATGGTGACAGGAGATCTAGTGAAACAGTGACATCACAAGAGCTGAGCAATTAAAAGGGTAGGGATTTTTTAGACACACTGTTAAAACTCCGTCTTTGTCAGCACCTGTTTAACTCTGATGCCTAACGAATGTTTTGAAGAAAGGAATCCATTGTTAATAAACCACCCCATTAAGTTATTCCTGCTCACAGTACACATCCCTGAGTCCTCCCAAAGGTAACACCACAGAAGATCAGACTTTATGGCTGAAATTTACAAAAGAGCTCAATTCTTATTTAGGCACCCAAATACATGGGGCAGGTTGGGTGCTGAGGACTTTACTTACATGCCTATCCCTGTATGGGTGCTGAGCGCTTTTGTCAATCTGGCCTGGATTGTGTGTGCTGAAGAATTGGAAATCTGTCCCTGAGCTATTTTTAAAATTCCTGATATTAATAAGGTAAAAAACTAAGGAGAAATTTAAAAAAAAAGGTTTTAAAGTGAGGGAGGGGGGAATGTTCAGGGTTGTTGTTTTTTCCCTCCATCATAAAGAAGCAAAAACTATAAAAGGCCCAAGGCTAAATGCAGGTCAATGGTACCATAAGAGGCCCTGTCAAGAGAGACGACCAATTAACAGGGAGCCCCTCGTTAAAAGACGCCCCCTCCTGTGTTTTAAACACAAAGGCCTCGTGAAACCCCCCCACCCCGCTCCCTTAACTCATCATCATAACTTAAGACATAAATATAATTCTTACATTTCTAGATTAAATACACGGGGGAGGGGAGGCGGGGGAGGAGGGGAAGGTGGAAGCTCCTCTTGGTATCTCCGTATAGTGACTGATGGCCCTCCTTTGTAAAGTGGGTGGAGGATGACATGGGTTCTTTGTATCCTCCCCTCCCCCATCTGACCTGAGGGCAAAGGTTCTGATGCACCATTTAGGGCCCGATCCCGGCAGGGGCTGAGTTCCAGGGCCCCAATCCATCAATGCACCTGCTGAACACCAAACTCATGAGTAGTCCCATTGGCTTTGCAGGATCAGGTTCCCATTGCCCAGGATCAAGCCCTCACGGGGTTGCCCCAACTGGGAGATGATTCCTCCCACACACAAACACACTTTGGTCAACCTTAAGTAACTCCTTAGGAAGACGGTGCCAGTGGCTTTGCGAGCGATCCCAGCCAGGTAGGACAAAAGGCTCAGTAAGTCTATTCACGGCAAAGAAAACAACATGACCTGGGGATTAGGTTCAAATCCCAGCCTCTGCTCCATGTGACCTTGCATCAAGGTCATTTAACTCTCCCATGCCTGGGTGGAGCAGAAAGAGGATCCTGTCCAAGAACCCAATAGGTGTCTGCATCTGAGCCGCCACTTCCCCCAGGAAATAAATTATCTCAGTGAGAGGGGGAACTAAACAGGAGGAGGAAGAAGAGGAGGCTGGAGGAGAAGCTCCACCCCTAGGTTAGATCTCCAGCAAGCTGCTTTGCTCAGGGCTGGTGGTGTCTTTGTCGTCGTTGGCCAACCCATCCTGCAAGGCTGCGCCTGGAGAGCCACCGCCGGTGGCTGCCTCCTCCCTTTCGGCTTCGCCCTCGGCAGGCTTGGCTGCCCCCATCTCGGTGTGGGTCTTCTGGTGCTTGCTGAGGTGGTCGCTGCGGGTGAACCTCTTGTTGCAGAGCGGGCAGGTGAACTTCTTCTCCCGGGTGTGGGTGCGGACGTGCCGTTCCAGCTCATCTGAGCGGGTGAAGCGCTTGCCGCAGAAGAGCCAGTTGCAGACAAAGGGGCGCTCGCCTGTGTGCCACCGCAGGTGGGCCTTGAGGTGGGAGGCCTTGCCGTAGACCTTCCCGCAGCCCGGGATGTGGCAGCTGTGGATGGGCTTCTTCCGCAGGCTGGCGGCTGAAGCCCCGAGCCGCTCCAGCTCCTGGCAATTGGGGCAGTCGCACGTCGAGCGGCCGGTGCTGCTGCTGAAGGTGCCGCCACGCGGGGCCTTCAGTCCGATCCCGCCTTCCATCAGGGAGTTGTTGGCCACAGGCTTGGGCTTGTACATCTCCTGGGACAGCATGTGTTGGCTGGAAGGGAGGAGGTGAGAGGAGGAGGTGATGCCCACGGCCGGGTACGGGGCAGGGTTCAAGGTGGTGAAGTCGGAGCTGTAGCTTGGCAGCTGGGGGCTCAGGGATGTCTGGGCTGGCACAGGCTGAAGGGAGCCCTGGAGGCCGTCCGACTGGGGCTGGGCACTCAGCCAGTTGGTATTGGAGTGCACGTCCCACCAGGAGGCTGTCGCATTGCTGGAGCTGCTGGAGATCCCAGGATGGATCCCAGCTTTGTACCAGGAGCCGTAAGGGTGCGCCATATCCAAGGAGGTGTAGACGCTGGGAAGGCACTCGGCCGAGGGGTGGCCCTTGGACACCAGGAGGGATGAGGGGTCCTGAGAGCCGGAGGAAGCTGGAAAGGAGTGGGAGAAGGGGCTGTAGTCATTGCCATAGGTGGTGGAGGCTTGTGGGCTGGCCGAGGAGGACATCAGCCCGTTGCCACTGGGGAAGGCGGCCGTGTAGGAATCTCCCATGGCCTCGGAGCTGCGGAGCTTGGGGCTGGACTGCTCGGCTCCCAGCTGGTACAGTTTCTTCCCCAAAAGGTTACCCGCT
The DNA here is from genome assembly GCF_965140285.1 of Lepidochelys kempii. NCBI lineage: Eukaryota > Metazoa > Chordata > Testudines > Cheloniidae > Lepidochelys > Lepidochelys kempii. The sequence goes on from NC_136399.1 coordinate 19,466,563, forward strand.
TTCCCCGGCGTGGCCGAATCCCTGATTGGACTGGAGCCTCCAAATTTATTGCAGGTGGCTGTTAGCATAGCCAGGGGGCTGGAGCCATAGCGAGCATCCTCCTGCAGGGAGGGAGAAAGGAGGGCAAGGCGTCAGCAAAGGGAGACAGGATTGGCATGGGCTCAGTGAGGCCTTCAGCAGCTAGGTTTGTACCAGGCCAGGCTGATTCAGGGGGCCAGGACATGGGGCAACACAAATGCAACACAGATTCAGAGATTCATAGACATTAAGGTCAGAAGAGACCATTATGATCATCTAGTCCGACCTCCTGCACTACGCAGGACACAGAATCTCACCCACCCACTCCTGCGAAAAACCTCTCACCTATGTCTGAGCTATTGAATCCTCAAATCGTGGTTTAAAAACTTCAAGCAGAGAATCCTCCAGAAAGTGACCTGTGCCCCATGCTACAGAGGAAGGCAAAAAACCTCCAGGGCCTCTTCCAATCTGCCCTGGAGGAAAGTTCCTTCCCGACCCCAAATATGGTGATCAGCTGAACCCTGAGCATGTGGGCAAGACTCACCAGCCGGATACCCAGAAAAGAATTCTCTGTAGTAACTCAGATCCCACCCCATCTAACATCCCATCACAGGCCATTGAGCCTATTTACTATGAATAGTTAAAGATCAATTAATTGCCAAAATCATGTAATCCCATCATACCATCTCCTCCATAAACTTATCGAGTTTAATCTTAAAACCAGATAGGGCTTTTGCACCCACTGCTTCCCTTGGAAGGCTATTCCAAAAGTTCACTCCTCTGATGGTTAGAAACCTTCGTCTGATTTCAAGTCTAAACTTCCCAATGACCAGTTTATATCCATTTGTTCTTGTGTCCACATTGGTACTGAGCTTAAATAATTCCTCTCCCTCTCCGATATTTCTCTCTCTGCTATATTTATAGAGAGCAATCATATCTCCCCTCAACCTTCTTTTAGTTAGGCTAAACAAGCCAAGCTCCTTGAGTTTCCTTTCATAAGACAGGTTTTCCATTCCTCGGATCATCCTAGTAGCCCTTCTCTGTACCTGTTCCAGTTTGAATTCATCCTTCTTAAACATGGGAGACCAGAACTGCACACAGATGCAGCACAATAGGGATAAGCTCCCACTGGGAACAAAGGAGACTCTCCCCTACGTCATTGAGAACAATGGAGAATCACCCCACATCCCCAAGATCTGCATTTAGCTGAGCCACTGCGGTGCCACATGGGAGTTGTAGTTCGGTGCCTCCTGCTCCCATTCTCTGTTATGGACTGTGTTCCACAGAGACACTACATCTCCCATGATGCCTTGAAGTCATGGGATTCCTATGATGCACCAAGGCCAGCCAGCATCTGACTGTGGTGCATCATGGGAGATGTAGTTCAGCCAGCAAGCCATGCCCAAGAAGGAGAAAGAGGGCATGAGGCACCCAGAAGACACCGCAGTGGTTCGGGCAGATGCAGATTAATGTCAAACTGACCCTAAACTAAATATTTCTTTTGATTTTTCCAACAGATTTAAAAAAAAAAAATTGGCTAAGTCAACATTTTCCCACACAAAATTTCCATTTTGCAGAAACCACATTTTCCGTCAAAGATACATTCCAATGTTAAAATTCCCAACCAGCTTCGTTGTTTCATAGTAATTGGAACACCGCCCTACCCACCAAGTGGTGCCTTGTGGGAGTTGTAAATTCAGGTGTCTGACACCCCCATTCTGCCCCCTGTGGACTGGGCTCCTCAGCTGAACTAACTTCCCATGATGCACAGCAGTCATGGGAACTAACTTCCTATGATGCATCATAGCAGCCCACAAAGATGATTGGGATTTTCAATGAGAATTGAGTTAGGCACTCAATTCCCACTGAATTTCAATGGGATTTGGGCAGTTACAGTGTTGCCAACTCTCTTGATTTTAATCACAAATCATAAGATATTTTATGTTTATCCTAACGCCCCAGCTCCTGGAGTCATGTGATTAGGTAGGAATCTCAAATACATCTAAGTCCCTTACCCTCCTCTGAAAATCCCTGCCTTAGAAAATATATAGTGTGACTCATAGATGCATACATTTTAAGGCCAACATGCATCATTAGATCACCTCTAACCTCCTCTATGTCACAGGCCAGAGAATTTCACCCAGTCCCCTCCGTATTGAGCACAATAACTTGCATTTGACTAAAGCACAATCCACCAGAGACAGAGAAAAAATGAAGAGGTAGAAGCCAAGGAGAGTCTGTGATGCAGAGAGATACCAGGAGACTGCTCCAAGCAGCAGGAGATGCAGAGTAAAACATTCTCACACCAACAGTGTAAAGAGAATGTGGGACAGGAGGCAAATGCTAACCGAGAAGAGAGACTGAGAACTAGAGGTGGGCAGGCTTTCCCATATCACGAGAGTTTCTGAGATTTCCAAATGTTTTCCCATTCTGAATCAGGATGAAAAGTTGAAATCTCAAAAATTTTGGCAAACCAACAACCTGAAAAAATGTCAGATTGATTTTGACCTTTTATTAACCCTTTACTTTTTTTTTAAAGTATAAATGCACCAAAATTTTGCAATGAAAAGTTGTTTCGAACTGAAAAACAAAACTTTTCATTTCAAAAATGTCGACGCTTCTATTTTCAATTTGTTTTTGATTCGGAAGATTTGTCGTAATCAATCCTTTCCCAGGAGCAGATTTCGTTTTTGACAAATCAGCATTTTCTGGTGAAAAAACATTCCCAATCAGCTCTAGTGAAAACAGAACACGTGAGATGTGGACAGGGCTTGGATTGGGCAGGTACGTGGCCATACAGCATACTTGTAGCTATCCCAAATTGCCTTCCTGCTCTCAAGAATCTCACGTTTTCGGCACAGTTACTATGTTTAACTGACACAGTCCCATCTGCCTGAATCTGCAGAGAGCCTGAAACAACAGCTGGGTGAGGTGTGAACTCTTTGAATAATAGTTCTGAGAGGTGTGGGCCAAGCCTATCATGCGGGTGGAACTTGGAAAATTCCCACCAATGTTTCTCTTATTCTCATGTAGCCACTGGTTGTGGGGTCAGATATTCAAGGGCTCACCAGAGGTGTCAATCTGAGAGGGGTGACTCCACAATCAGGACCAGATTTCACATAGAGTTTAGCCCTCAATTAGCACCAGAGAGGCTGAGACCTTTGGTGCCTAAATGGGAGCTGAGATGTCTTGGAAATCTGGTCTAGAGAGTGTGGCAGGATGGCTAGGGGTTAATTGGGAACTGGAGCCTAACTGAATGGGGCGGGTCTGCTTGTCAGTTTCTTCAGATCTGGGTCTCACCGAGTAGCTTGACTAATTGGCATCGCCACGCCTTGCATCCAGCCCCTGTTCTTGCTCTGGGTGGTGCAGTTCCTCTGATCTTAAAAAATTGCTTCTCGCAGAGATGGGCTTGGCCAAAGGAACTGATCTGAGCAGCAGCACGAGTGGCTGTGGTTCTGCCCCCAGTCTGGAACTCAGCCCCTCTGCTGTTCCAGCCCTGGATTACCCTCCCTGAGCACAACTCTGCTGATGCCCCTCGATCCCCACGGTCCACTATGGGGCCTTCTGCGGTCATGCTCCTTACTCCTGGCTTTCTTCTCCCCACTGCTCTTCCAAACCTGCGACCACCCTAGACACACAGCTCTGCTGGTACACCTCACTCCTTAGTCCAGTCCTGATTCTGAGATAGCTCAGAAGTTAGTAAACAAACCAGAGCTGTAGTTTCACTCCAGTGTCCTTACCCAGCAAATCTCCCAGCACGAGCATAGTCTCATGCCTCTGTCCAAGCCACATTTCAGCCATCAGCAAGTTCTACGACTTGAGTTATCCTTGTAAATGAATAACATTCTAGCCAATAGAAAAGGAGGACTTGTGGCGCCTTAGAGACTAACCAATTTATTTGAGCATGAGCTTTCGTGAGCTACAGCTCACTTCATCGGATGCATAAAGTGGAAAATACAGTGAGGAGATTTATATACACACAGACCATGAAAAAATGGGTGTTTATCATACACATTGTAAGGAGAGTGATCACTTAAGATGAGCTATTACCGGCAGGAGAGTGGGGTGGGGGGAGAGAAAACCTTTTGAAGTGATAATCAAGGTGGGCCATTTCTAGCACATTTCCAGGAGTTAACAAGAACGTCTGAGGAACAGTGGGGGTGCGGGGGGGTGGGGAATAAACAAGGGGAAATAGTTTTACTTTGTATAATGACTCAACCACTCCCAATCTCTATTCAAGCCTAAGTTAATTGTATCCAATTTGCAAATTAATTCCAATTCAGCAGTCTCTCGTTGGAGTCTGTTTCTGAAGTTTTTTTGTTGAAGAATAGTCACTTTTAGGTCAGAAATTGAGTGACCAGAGAGATTGAAGTGTTCTCCGACTGGTTTATTAATGTTATAATCCTTGACATTCTAGCCAATGTAGGTAGAGTTTCTATCATGTGTTTTTTGACTCCCAAAAGATTCTAAATCACTTTACTGCTGCCTAACTACTGTGTATACCTATGGCTGACTTTATCCCCCCATTAAAATGCAGCCACCTCTGGGGTGGGATGTGCCAGATGTTTACCTATGGGAAGAAACACTTGCAGTGATTTGCGGCAGGAAGTGAAAAATACCATGTCCATTTGAAACTGCAGGGGGAAGTTAGGGCAAAGCCACTATCACAACAGCTGTTGCTATGTAAATGATAAATTATATAGGATTATTGTTAATATTGACCTGAGGATCTGATCCCAAAATTGAAATCTGGGCAGGACATTAGAGTAACACCTCAAACTTACAGAAAGCTATGTGCTCTGACCACGCAAAGAGTTAATTTTAAGCCATCAATAGTGTTATTCCCATGCCGGGAGTTCGAAAAGTTCTTAAATCTTGTCAGAATCAGTCTTCATGGCTACCTGCAGTGAGGATTGCTCTCAGATGTCTCCTGTGAGATCTGAATCAGAAGGGATGTGTGGTTTGGTTTACATATTACTCATGGAAGAATCACAAATACTCATGAATACACCGTGCACCATTTTGGAATGTTGGCTACTGTGTGCAATTTCACACCCCTGCAACGTGTGTGACTTTTTTTTGGGAAAAGGTCTATTTTCACATTTATAAAACCATGTTTCTTATAGCTTGCCTTGGAAGCTCTTTGGGAGAGGGACTTTTTGTCCAGCGTTTGTACAGCACCGAACACAAGGGGATCCCGGTCCGTGGCTGGGGTTCCCAGGTGCTATGATATAACAAATGATAAATAATAAGAGGTGGCAATGCTTTTTGCATTGGGGATGGGGCTGTGACAGAAGATGGGCTCTTTCTTTTTTTTTTTACTGGAGAATTAATGCACCTGAGCAAAATTTGCCATGGAAACGGTCCCCATTCTGGAGTTCAGAATGAAATGTGAAAAGACTTGACATTCAAGAAGCATTGCATTTTTGTTTCAGATATTTCGCAAACCACTGCTTATAGCACTGCGGCCAGAGGTGAAATCCAAATCTACTGCGATTGCAAGGAAAATTACCTATCCCATGACATATGGTAACATACAATCCCACCGTCCACCCCTCATGGTCTGGGAGGATTCATTGCCAGTTGCATGTATGACTCCAATATCGTGACCTGGTCTGGAACTTTGGTGCTTTTGGGTTTCTGTGCCCTGTCCCTTCAATGTTTCTACTAGAGCCAGCTGGAAAATGGAGGGTGTCATGGAAAATTTCAACATTGTGGGTGAAAAATAAAAACTCAAAAGTTTTCATCCAAAACCCAAAAATTTCTATTCAGAAATGTTGCTGTGATGCCTCATGGGAGTTGTAGTTTCGATGCCTTCTACACTCTGGGCTGGGCTCCGTGGCTGGACTACATCTCCCATGAGACACCCATGGACTACATCTCCCTCTTGCTGAGCTTCCGCGATGCATCATGGGTGCTGCATAGCTATGGTGTAACATGGGAGATGTAGTCTTGCTGGTGTTGGCATGAGGCACCCAAACTACAACTCCCATAAGGCACCATTACATTGCTTCCAAATATAAATTTTGGGGGTTGAGTGTTTTTTTTTTTCAATGAACAGTTGAAAATCTCTGCAGAAAGCAGACACTTTTAGTGAAAATGTTTGTTTAATCAAAAACCCAATTTTCTATCTTAAAACAGTTTCAATGGGACATTTTTGACCAGCCCTAATTTCTGCCTTTCTTTTCATTAACAGAACCTAAAGAGAAAAAGATAAAATAATCTGAGGAGAGAATTCTGCCTCTTTGTTCAGCCATTTTGTTCTTAGCATTGCTGCAGCCTGTCATAGAGGAGCTACTCACACAGTGCTCTCTCCAAGTGACTTTACTCTTTAACTTTTCTTGTTGCATTTTCCCCCCCCTTACTCTAAAGATACATCACTTTATCGTTAAAGCATTGGGTTGCCCCGATGGATCTGTGCGACACCTTGCTGCAGGTCTCGGCATTGCCACGCATGTCATAAAGCTGCACTGTCACAGAAAGGCAGCAACCTGCATGAAATCTGCGGAATTTCCTTCACGCTGCTATTTGCATTAAGGTAGCACCTAGAGATTTCAGTAGAGATCAAGGCCGCATCATGCTACATGTACATACCTAGCACAATGGGGCCTTGAGCTCAATCATGGGCAAGACAGAGAAAGCTAGGATTATTATGCCCATTTTACAGGTGGGGAACTGAGGCACACTCCCACTGTGGACATTAGGTGTCTGAATAAGGGGATAGCTCAGTGGTTTGAGCATTGGCCTGCTAAACCCAGGGTTGTGAGTTCAATCCTTGAGGGGGCCATTTAGGGATCTAGGGCAAAAATTGGGGACTGGTCCTGCTTTGAGCAGGGGGTTGGACTAGATGACCTCCTGAGGTCCCTTCCAACTCTGATATTCTATGATTCTATGAATACCTTTGAGGATCTGGGCCAGAAAGTCTAAGTGACTTGCCCAAGGTCACACACATTCTGCGCCAGTCTTGAGTAGAGCCCTGCAGTCCAACCTGGATGGGACCTGACCACAAGCGTGGATGAACAACTGAAACCTCTGGGGCTCAGGTCAGCTCTCCTCCTGCAGTCACTGCCACCTTGCTGTGCTGCGTGTGCTACGGAGCGAATGTGCCGGGAGTCCCAGCTTCTCTTGCTCTGCAACACACACAGCCCAGCAAGGGGCGGCCGGTGGGAGTGTCAGGGTCGGGTCAGGTGGGCGTGACTCCAGGCTGGGCTTAAAAATGAGGCCTCTACTCTCGAGTTCCAGCTTAGTCACAAACCACCCTTCTTCTAAGTCTGTGTGGTGTGACCCAGCCTAGCCCAGGGCTGGAGGCTTGAGCACTCAGGCCCTGATTCAGGAAAGCACTTAAGCACGTGCTTAACTCATCCAACGTTCAAAAAACTCCTGAGTCAGGCCCCAAAAGATCATCATATTTAGGCAAAAAGAAGTCTGATTGGTGTTCTTTTTATTGGCTCTCTGGGGGGGCGGGGTTCTGCAGGAGGGTCACCTTTTTAGGCTTTGCTCTGCAACCACAAGGGCGAGCTGCCTCTGTGGCTATTAGCCAGATGGTCAGGGACGCTGCCCCATGCTCCTGGTGTTCCTAAGCCTCTCATTGCTGGAAGCTGGGACTGGACAACAGGGGGTGGATCACTCAATAATTGCCCTGTTCTGTTCATTCCCTCTGAAGCATCTGGTACCGGGACCCTGGGCTAGATGGTCCATTGGTCTGACCCAGTATGGCCACTTGTATGTTCTTAGTGAGATTCTTGCACAGCCCCATGACTCCGGGAGCTAGTGCTTGACATTAAACACCAGACACTGCCAGATTCATGATAAAATGTCCCATCATGTGCTTAAGTGGTTTCCTGAACTGGGGCCCAGTGCTGATTTGGGGGAGGGACAGAGAAACTGTTGGAATCATTAAAACTCATTCAGTAAAACTCTCATCCTTCCTAACATGCAGAAGTGAGAATATAAATCCAGCTTTGCTGCATTGAATCCCTGCCGTCAGCCCCTTGGCTTTTTCCCCCCTTGCTTGTCTCATTATTTTGCTTCTCCGAATGGCTGATCCTCTCCACGCAGAAGCTCACAGCTTCCGAGAGCCTCCTGTTTCCAATCTCGCCTCCTTCTCTCTCTCTCTCTCTTTTTATGGCCTTTTAATTGAATTACGTTGTGGCATTTTAAATCCTCCTCTTTCCCTTCCTTAAATGACTTCCTCTTTATTTGCTCCCTTTATGTTTTTAATCTGCTACTCTGGGAGCTTGGGGCTTTGCCAATTCCGACATGCAATGCGTAAAAAAACACAGCGCATTTCGAGCTCATCACTCAGAGGCTTTGACCCACATGCTAAGCATCTATCTATATTGTCATCGGAATTTGGAGTGTAAAAACTGGCATTTCCTTCTTTAACTTCACAGCTATCCCCACACCCGCCCCACTGCTGATTTGTATTGGGGGTGAGGAAGAGCTGAAAGAATCTGTAGATGTTTGTAATAGTTTTGCCTAGTTTTGTACATGTGCCACGGCCCTCTGCTGGAGAGAATCACAGCTGATCAGCTATGTGTCCTAAACCCTCTACTGCAAACTGGTGATGGAGATACTCCTTGAGCTCAGGTAGTAGCACTTTCAGAGCAGAAGAGTCTGAGTTCTGGCTCTACTGTTCCCAAGAATTGTTAAATGGCCTTAGATTTGTCTGTTATTACAGGAAGATTGTCAGCTCAGGAATTGTATTTTTAAGCACTTTATTTTTCACTATTTGTGGCTTTTTAAAAAAAAAAAAAAATATTATTATTTCCCTGAGCTAAGACTATTTTTATTAGGATTCTGGTGTCACCCACAATCTGCTATTCGCTTTCCAAACATAACAAGACACAGGCCTTGCATACTAAAAAAGCTGCACAAACTTAACAAAAAGCCAGTTTAGTGAAGGCAATGCAATGCAGACACACAGCCTCATGTAAATCAGTTTAGTTTGATTTAGGTTGAGTCAACTGATTCAAGGGGAAAACCTAATTAAGTGTGTCTATATTAGCAGTTTGCATTGATTCAGAGAGCTGGCTTTAAAATCAAGACTGGATGTTTTTCTAAAATATATGCTCTAGTTCAAACAGGAATTATCTCAGGGAAGTCCTATGGCCTGTGTTATACAGGAGGGGCTGCTAGATGATCACAGGGGTCCTTCATCTATGAGTCCATGAAAAAAATCGATCTAAGTTTCGTCTTTCATTTTGTTTCTAACCCATTGCAGTTAGTCAGTTTCAGCTGACCAGTCACCTAGTTTTGTAATGTCCTGGACTTGTCTACACATAGTATTTGTTGTACCAGATTCATTAAACTGGTTCAGTTAAACCAGTGCAAAGTCCTGTGTGGACGATCTTATTTCAGATTAAGAGCATCTTATTTTGGTTTCACTTAAACCTGTTCCTAACTGACTTATGAGTCTGGTTTAAACTGAAACAAGGTTGTGCAGGAGGTCAGACTAGATGATCATAATGGTCCCTTCTGACCTAAATATCTATGAATCTATGAAATAAACGTGGCCAAACACTTTTTGGCTCTGATTTCCTTCAATCACTGTCAAATCACACCTTAAATTAAACTGGAGCAATGCTGCACACAGACACTCCCCCAGAGCTAGGGTGACCATCCGTTCCATTTTTAAAGGGACAGTCCCGTTTTTTGGGATTTTTTCTTATATAGATGCCTATTACCCCCCACCCCCGTCCCGTTTTTTCACAGTTGCTATCTGGTCACCCTACCTAGAGTTGTCTCAGGGCTTGGAAACCACCGGAGCCTGCCCCTCAGAGGATCCATCCTAAGGTGTGCTGGGACAGGACATTGGGTGCTTAGAGTGGATTGCCCATGTAGTGTAGACAGGCTGGATAAATCTCTTGGCAATGCCCCTCATTGTGGTCTCAGAGCTTTGATTCAAGGGGCAGACCGGGGCATGAGTCTCCAGCATGCTTCCATTCCACACCAACCCACTGCTGCAGTATTTGAGTGGTGACCCGCTGCCAGGACAACAGGGATTTGCTGTTGGCCGGTGTGACAGAGATTCCAGGAGAACATTTTTGACTGGGCATTAGAGGAACTCGCCCCTTCCCAGCAGCACCTAACATCAAGCCAAATCTGGCCTGAGAGTGTCTCTTTCAGCAGCCAGGGAGGGTCCTGCTGGCTTTGCAATGCAAACACAGCCTGGCAGCACCAAGGCACCGTGGAGCAATGCAGTCTGGCCCGGGGATGAGTCTGGCTGTCGACACCACGTCGTGCTGCCCTTTGGGTGAGGCGAGACGACAGGGAGCTGTCTGAGATCCCCCCTCCCCTCCTCAGTTCTGGCTGGCAACAGGCATGGCCAGATGGAAATATCCAGACCAGAGCCTCAGCTATTCACACAAAACACCCAGGGATTCAGATGCGGCTGGGCTGCTCGGTGGGAAGTGCCAGACCCCAGTGTGGCTGCCGCCTCAGAGTCTGAAGAAACCCGGTGGTGGGGGCAGGTAGAGGGAACAGATCACGCTGGGACGTGGCTGAGACAGACCCGCGGCTTGCATCAGCCCAGGCCAAGGGTCCCAGCCCAACTATTCCTTGCCATGCCCCGGCCATTGTCAGGGACAAAGAGAAACCAGGAGACCAGCGCGGTATCGGCAGCCAGTTGGTACCAGCAGCTAAGGGAGCTGCTAGCCGGGAGACAGATCTCTAGGGCTACCAGGGGAGAGAATCCTCAACCAGAGCTTCTGAGCGTTTATGGAAAACTGGCTCCAGGCACAAGTGTGAGCTGTGAACTGTGACCAAATCAGAATGATTATCATTGTTATTTGTATTTCAGTAGCATAGAGGCTGCAGCCTAGATCAGAGCCCCATGGTGCTAGGCGCTGCATAGACACACAGGGACAGACAGTCACTGCCCCTGCTGAGATCAGGGCCTCATGGTGCAGGGTGCTTCATAGGCACACACAGAGAGACAATCCCTGCCCCAGCTCACATTCTAAACAGACAAAGGTGGGGGGGGGGGAACTGAGGCACAGAGCAGGGCAGTGACTTGCCCAAGTTTAATGGCAGAACCAGGAATAGAATCCAGCTAGGCGAGTGCGCCTTGCCACTAGACCACACTGCCTCCTGGAAACCCACTAGCTTTTGCCCTTAGACACTTCCCCATTAGAACAGCTGCTGTAGATGTACTGACCAACCTAAGCCCTGGGCCAGGGGAGAAAATCCTGCAGGCTCTAATCACCAGATGTTTTAGACCCAGCACAGGCCATGGCAGTGTCCCCAGTATCCATAGGTGCTGGAAGTAGCCCCTGGCTACTGGGTGCTGCAGCACCCCCTGGCTTGAAGTGGTTTCCATTATACACAGGGTTTGCAGTTTGGTTCAATGGCTCTCAGCCCCCCCACTATAAAAATTGTTCCAGAGCCCCTGCCAGCATCCTGCCTGGAGAGACGAGCCTGGGATTTCAGCATCGACAGGCCTGGCCCTGCCAATCATGGGACTCAGCTGTGCCAGTGGGTTTTGCAACATTGACCCTTGTTCATTAGGACTAAAGTTGAGACCCTCCAAATTCATTCCACACAGGGGTTCCCTTCCCAGTGCCTAGGAATCTAGGCCAGGTTTAAACTGGTGACCTAGCCATCAAATACACCCTAAACCCACCCTCCTGTGCCTTCCGGCTACCCTGGCCCGTCATCTAACTTAGCCTATAACTAAGGGCAGGCCTCTACTACAGGAATACTGCCAGACTAAACAAAACGCTCCTAGTGTGGACAGAGTTTATCCCAGCAAAGCCGCAATCTCACTGGTAGAACTCATCCCCCCGGGTCCGTGAACCGAAACAAGCTATAGCAACACAAGCATATCTCTGCCACAGTAACTGCCCCTGCCCTTGGGGGTTCGGCCAGCGCCGCGGTATCGGCCGGGGTCACACAGTTTCACCCCTGTGACTGAGGCCGTTATGCCGGCAGAAGTCTGGCATGTAGATATGGCCCTTGAGATGCAGGCTCCAGCTCTCCGCTGAGGGGTTTATATCACATCCAGCACCCTATCCCAGCACTAACAGGCTATTAAGAGATAACTGCTAAAGCAGGAAGGGGCCTTTCGTCTCCAGCTCACTTTTCGTTATGCCATTACAGTCTCTAGCACCCTTTGAGCCGGTCCCAGAGGGCTGCGTAAATATCACTGGCTTATGGGGCTCTTCCATGCAGCTTGATGGCATTTCTCTGCTTGTCTATCTGCAGTGCAATAGTTTCTGATCGCCACAGACTGCCCATTTCACAAATTTCAGGGAATATTCCAGGTGTCCATGGTCAGAACCCTACTGAGTTGGGGGAAATTTGGAGAAAACAAAAGGGGCAAAGGGGAGCCCATGGTATCAGGTAGGCAAAGCCATCAGCATCAGCTGCCTCTAATTTTCTATAGATCAAGAAACAGGCTGATGTCAGAAATTAACCCCTTCCAGCATGACAGCAACACCCCTCCTTTTAGTGCTGTCCATTTCCAAGAAAGAAAGAAAGAACTGGGGGAGCACTGGCATGGAGGAGAATGATGGACCCTAGCATGGGAGGGAAGGGGGGCTCACACATAGAGCCCCTGGCCTGTGAGAAGGGGAGTTTCAGGGAGTTCCTGGCTGACTCACAAGGGGCTTGTGGGGGAATGGAGAAGCCCCCTGGGGGCGTGCAATGAATTCGGCCATGAAGCATTTGACCCCTGCCCCCCATTATCCTCATTTCACAGATAGGGAAACTGAGGCAGAGAGCCGGACATGACTGGGTTACACAGCCATTCAACAGCAATGTTAGGAACAGAACCCAAGTATCCTGGCTCATCAGCTTGTGCTTGCCCCCTGCCCCACGCACACAGCCAGCAAGCATTCAATATTTCCTCAAGTCTGACTCACACTTGTTTGCTCCCTCCCCATCCCAACACTTGTGAGTGATAATCCCTTTGCTCCCCAGGCGTTTCCGCTTTGATTTGCAGCCAGTCAGTCTGTTTGCCTGGCTGGAGTTGTTGGAAAGAGAACCCGCCACTGGAGGGCCACAAATGGATGTAGCCACAGGAGGAATAAGGGGAGAATATTACAAAGGGGAACCTTTAGGCTGAAAAATTGGCAAGAGTCCAGTGGAGGGCAACAAAAATGATTAGGGGGCTGGAGCACATACTTACGAGGAGAGGCTGAGGGAACTGGGCTCATTTAGTCTGCAGAAGGGAAGAGTGAGGGGGGATTTGATAGCTGCTTTCAACTACCTGAAAGGGGGTTCCAAAGAGGATGGAGTTCATAGAATCATAGAATATCAGGATTGGAAGGGATTCTCAGGAGGTCATCTAGTCCAACCCCCTGCTCAAAGCAGGACCAATCCCCAATTAAATCATCCCAGCCAGGGCTTTGTCAAGCCTGACCTTAAGTCTTGAGTTGACTGTTCTCAGTGGTAGCGGATGACAGAACGAGGAGCAATGGTCTCAAGTTGCAGTGAGGGAGGTTTAGGTTGGATATTAGGAAAAACTTTTTCACTAGGAGGGTGGTGAAGCACTGGAATGCGTTACCTAGGGAGGTGGTGGAATCTCCTTCCATAGAGGTTTTTAAGGTCAGGTTTGACAAAGCCCTGGCTGGGATGATTTAGTTGGGGTTGGTCCTGCTTGGAGCAGGGGGTTGGACTAGATGACTTCCTGAGGTCCCTTCCAACCCTGATAGTCTGTGATTCTATGAATATCAGGAAATTCTTTCTGATGATTGAGTCTGTTCGGTTGGGGAATCTTTTCTCAATGGAGGTATTGGAAGCACCATCATTTGGGTCTAGAGATGGGCGAACAATGGATTTTTTGGTTTGCAGCAATTCCAAAAAATCGGGGGGAAGGGGGGAGGAAATTAGTTTAATTGACCCAAAAATGAAATTTTTCAAACTTTTTAGCAAATTGGAAAATTGGAAAAAATTTCATTTCAGGTCGAACGAAGCCTTGCTTCGGACCCCAAACACAATGTTTCATTTGGGTTTTGAGCTCCCCCCCGCCCTTTTTAAATTCAAAAAGATCATATTCAACCTAATATCGAACCAAAAAGGCAGATGTTTCCTTTCGAAAGCGTAGAAACAAAATGTTCTGACTTTTTCTGAATTGTTTTTAGAGTTGGTTTTACTGAGCGAAACAATTTGCAGAAATCGACATAAAATCACAAAACGTTTCAGTCGAACCGAATCTGTGGGGAATTTCGGCTGGAAAACGTTGCAGATGAAAAATTTTGCCCAGCTGTAATGGGGACATTTCAAGAGAAGGCGCCAGACGGCAGAGCTTTTTAACCCAGCGGGGAAAAGCGAACGAGATCCAGTGGCTGGAAATGGAAGCTCAGCGTAATCAGATGAGAAATAAGGTGCAATTTTGTGACAGGAAAGGCAATTAACTATTGGAACAACTTACCAAGGGATGGATTCCGCATCAAAGCTGCATTCTAGCTCCACTGCAAGACATGGGCTTCATGCAGGAATCACTAGGTGTCAGTTTCTCCGGGCTGTGTTATGCGAGAGGTTTAACTAGTTGATCAAAATGGTCCCTTCTAGCCAGGGCCAGCCTTACGGGTGGGCAACCGCCCAGGGTGCTGTGGTCAAGAGGCATGAAGCGTGGCAGGCCTGGGGTGTGAGGCCATGGAAGGGAGCTTGGGAAAATGCAGGGGGGGAGGGGGTCGGGGAGGCAGCGAGGCCCAGGGGCAATGCAAGCAGTGGGAAGGCCAGGGAAGCAGCAGTGGCCTGGGGGGGATGGGTGGGGAGCCCAGAGAGGCAGTGGGGACTAGGGGGGTGATTGGGGGGGGAAATCCCAAGGAGGCAGTGGGGGCCAGGGGTGATGGGGCGGAGCCCAGAGAGGCAGTGGGGACTAGGGGGGCGACGGGGGGGGATCCCAAGGAGGCAGTGAGGGCAAGGGGTGATGGGGGGATGGATGGGTAGGCAGCGGGGGCTGCGGGCAATGGGTGGGGGGTTGAGGGAGGCAGAGGGGGCCAGGAGCGATGGGGGTGGGGGGTGTGGAGAGCCCGGGGAGCCAGCGGGGGCCAGGAGTGATTGGAGGGCAAGCCGAGGAAGGCAGTGGGGGCCAGGGGCTCCAAAATACAAGTTCGCCCAGGGCACCATTTTTCCTAAGGCCGGCCCTGCTTCTAGCCTTAAAATCTATGAAAACCAGGCTGGACAAAGGCATTTGAAGGGAACCAGCCTGTCATGATTTCCGGAGCAAGATGAACTAGGTTAAGCCATTACAAACCCTTAGCAGGCTTGCATCTGCCCTGCGAGCTCTGGGTAAGTACCATTGGCCCCAAGGTTCTGAGGCCTTTTACACGCGACTCAGTGGCCTGTCTCTGTCTGTCTGTGTATCGCAATCACTTTCGCACGCTGCAGCTGATCAATTCCATGGCAATGTTCTAGGCAGCGGTGGGCAGAACCCTATTGATTTGGGTGAAACTCAGAACAAAACAAAAGCAGGAAAGGGGGGGCAGGTGAAGCCCTTGCCATCTGGTTGGCAGACCCAGCAGTTCAACCACCTGTCTGTGCCTGTAGGTTAGATTAGCCCTCGCTGGTGGCCAGACCACACCAAGGGGTTTATGGGTAGGGCTGCATTTTTGTCATGGAGGTCACAGTGATCATGGAAATCGTGAGTTTGAATAAAGTCCCTGAAATTGTGGAAAAACCACATTTGATGTAGGGTTGCCAACCCTCCAGGATTGTCTTGAAATCTCCAGGAATTAATCTTTAAAGATTACGTCATGTGATGAAAGCTGTAGGAATACGTCCCATCAAAACTGGCAACCCTTGTTTGATTAGACCCCCAAACTGAGTGGCATTGCAACTCCACGTGCTAGGTCGCAACACCACTCAGGTTTGGCCCCTCTGTAGACAGAGGGGTGGGCGGGTTAAACCTGAGTGGTGCAGGAACTCTGTGTGCCAGGTTGCAATGCCTGGAGCAGGACATCAAGCCCAGCCTCACAGGACAGGAGTCACTGGTCCGGGGCGAATGCAGGATGGGCTTCCTCTCCACCTCCACCACACACACCCTGGGCCTGACCTTTCAGTGCCAACTTCATTATTTTGTGACCGTTTGGTGACGTATCGTTTTTTTACCGCCCCCTCTGCCGTGAAATGTATTTAAAATGTTCGTGCCAAAACCAGAGAGTCAGCTACTGTCACCAAGTTCAGAGAGCTGCTGCTTTATCTGAAGCAGACCCCGTTCATACTCTTCACTAGAGACTGCTCCAGGTTCAGGCCCAAGCAGGGTAGCTGTTACGTTTGTGCAAGTAGCCAAGCACAGGGCTAGAGGATGAGGGAAAAGGGGGGATTTTTACCTTTGACGGGAGGGGAAAGTATTAAAAAAGAAAATCTAAAAATATTTCATGGCCCATTAGAACTTCCCCAAGCCAGTGAGAAGTTTCCTGAAGCACCAAACCTTTATTTATCTATTTCTTTCTTTATTGATTCTTCTTTGGGTTTTTTTTTTTAAACACAGGTTTTTATAAAACTCTCCCCAAATCAGCCACTGTGCTCTTGCAGCTAAATATCTCCAGGCTGATTTTTGTTGGTTCCGAATTCTTTATCTTCTTATTTTACACAAGAAACTGGCAGAGCGCCTGCCTGCCTTTGCATGAATCCTTGCATAGTTCGTCTTATTTGTGAAACAGTTTCTATGGGCACCTAAGAGGCCCTTAGATTCATAGACTTTGAGGCCAGAAGGGACTGTCCTGATCACCTACACTGACCTCCTGCACATTGCAGGCCACAGAACCTCACCTCCGCCCACTACTGTAACAGACCCAGAACCTCCGGCGGAGTTACTGACGTCCTCAAATCATGATTTAAAGACTTCAAGATCTGACCTCTCAAGATCTAGCACATTTTACGCATCTTTAGGGCCAATAATAAGGATCCAATCTGGGTCCCATGAAACTAGAGCGGGCCTGATTCTAGCATTACAAGCTTGGAGTGTTCAAAAATCTTGAGTCAAGCTTTGAAAAATGCCAGAGATTGGCTTAAAAAACTCATGAGCTTTTACAATTAAATAATACATTTGGGTTTGGTTTTTTTTAATGTGCATTCTGGCTCCTGGTAAAACGCTTAGATTACATCAGTAATAGGGACATATTATTGAGAATTAGCTTCGGGCAGACTGAAGTCACCATGTCATCGCCAGCTGGCACTTTTTGGTCAGATTGCCTGCCTTGGAGATAAAGAGCTCGCACATCATGCCCCGAAGATCAGACATGAGATCAGGAAGGGACATTGCCCAGCTCTGGACTGGTGGCTAACCTGTGATTAACCTGGTACACTGGATCAGTAATAACCTGTTGGAGCTTTTAGATGCGCAGAATAAAGCCATACAACATGGACACGCACACCCAGCACTGTGGCCCTCGCTCTCTACCTGTGTTGTTGTTGTTCTGGGTTCTGAGCATTTTGGGTTACGTCGCGTTTCAAGCTTTTCCTCACAATTATGAGAGTTAGCAACTTATTTCCTTGTCTAAAACAACGAGACCAGATATTCTGACCTAACCCCATGACTCCCAGTTCTGGGACCTCCTGAAAAACCACAGCTCGCGAGACTCATGGTAAAATCACGACATTGGGATTCTCATTTACACTAAGGACTCTTTAAACAGCCACGCTAGTGTAAATGAGACTCGGTCTACCGGAGCTTTGCCATTGGCTTAAATAGGAGCGGGATGGGGGGGGTCTAAGATAATGCACAGCAAGAAATGTGTTAGGGCCTGATCATAATCCCATTTACACTCATTTTAAATGGTTGTAATTCCATCAACCTCAGTGGAATTAGTTCCGATTTACACCAGTGGAGGAGAACAAGGACTTTAGATTCTCCCTGTACGGCCCCCTCACCCCACCGCACCCCAGGCTGGGCGTGTGAGACAGAAGGAATGAACTGGTTTTGGGTTGTGGAGTTTTTTTGTGGCACAACCTAGGGCTTATAAAGGGGTGGGCTGGGGGAGAAGGGAGAATGTCCAAAATAATTAAATGGGGCAGGGAGGTGTCTGCTTTTGAAAAATGAAGTTGGCTTTTATGGGGGAGCATGTTTTAAAGAATGGAACTGGGGCGTTTGGGGGAGTGTTCTTTAAATGTGATTTTTGGGGCATTGTCTGAAAGTTGGGTTTTGGAGGGTGTTTTGAATTCATGAATTTGTGAGGCTGTGTGCTTTCAAAGCCCCCTGTTGTGGGGGAGTCCGTATGTTTCTCTTAAGAATTCAAACCAGGTTCTTTGTTGAGGGGGGTTATGTGTTTTATTCCCAGAATGAAATGAGGGGGGCAGAGGGGGAATTATTTGGTTTGGAGGGAGATGGTTTGGGAATGAAATTAGGTTTCGATGGAAAGAAGGCTCTGGCAGGGGGTTGGGACTCTGGGGTTTTATTCCAGCTCTGGGAGAGAGTCATAGTTAGAGCAGGGGGCCTGAACTCCTGGGTTCCGTCCCTACCTCTGGGGTGCAGCATGGGCTGTAATGGAAATGCTGAAATGAGAATGACCGTGTGGTGGCACCGGCGTAGGGCTCTGCTACTCACGTCTCTGCCCGCCGAGTCGGCCAGCTCGGCCATCACAGACAGACGTTTCCCCTTCCAGTTTTGGGAGAGAGAAACTATTCAGCCCAAATTTCTGCCCCTGACCACCCCCTGTGTGCAATCCTTAGTAGCTCCCTGGGCTTTTTCTGGAGTCACAGCTGGAATAGATCTCTGCGGGTGGAGCTAAGGCCCTGGCCCTGGGGAGAAGGTGTTGCACCGATATAGCAAAAGCAGGACAAACTCCCCAATGCGGGTACACTGCAGCAGCGCAAGCATGTCAATTGCAGTAACGCCAGCCCGATTTTACACCCCGGGGACCTCCCCAGCCCACCCTCCAACAGCTTGAGCTAAAGCTCCAGCCTGCATCACTAGGAGCTGTAACAGATCCATGTCCTCTGGGGCTCGGGGAGGCCAGGTAGGCAGACCAGTGCGTTCCACATCTGGGGCTTGGGTCCGTGTAACGCCACTGCTATCCTTCTACAGGTGCAACTCTCCTTAGTCCAGACAAGCTCTATGATGGAAACCTGATCTCTCAGCCCTGTGCCACCAGATTGCACCCCTCAATGCCCGCCTGGGAATTGAATAAAGCCGGCTGGCCCGGCAAGAACAAGACAAGTGAAATCCAGCGAGGGGGATACGCAAACCCTAGGGGTGGACAAACGTGATCCAAGGACCCACCACTAGGAAATCACTATCCCGCTTGCTGGTAGCGCAGGAGGTGTGGGGGGACAGAGGGCAGGTTTGATGTCCTTCCCTTCCCGAAAAAAACAGTCCTTAACGGGTTCTGCCTCCGGCCACTCCTTCCGCCCTTCACAGCCTCCAGTCCTTTGGTGAAGGCAGGAAATCTGGGGTCAGGACTCCTGGATTCTATTCCTGGCTCTGGGAATTAGGGCAGGGGATGGGGAGCCAGAATGCCTGGATTCTCCTTCGTTATTGCCTTGCTAAGGGGCTATTTGGCACCCCTGAACTGACGGCTGCACCCGGGATGGTACAGATAGAATGAATTAATTCCCCTGAGCCCTGATTCCATTCTGGACTCCGCCCATCCTCCAGCAGGTCACCGATGTGACAAGGGGACCGACTGACATGACCCAACCTCCAGGAGAGGAGCCAACGCAACTTTCGGGGCTCTGCATGAGGGACCCAGGACCTCCTGGGAAAGGCCTTTGAAATCACCGAACTGAAGAGATGCTCAGGGGAGCCCCAGTGCATGGTGGGACTTTGTTCAGGAGGCTGGTCTTCGTGCCGAGGCACGTTGGGCCATTCTCGGTGTGCTCCAAGGGGAAGCCTGCTGGAGTCTGTGGGGAGGACGGAGCGTTTGCCACGGGTGGGGAAGACTCAGAGGCAGAGGAATGAGGGCTGCGTTTATATGCTCAGTGTCTGCTTTTCTTTAGTCCCTGCTCTGAGTTCTGAGCTGAACCACAGGGGGGAACTCACCAGACCTTGGGCTGGATTCTTCTCAGCATTGGGCACCTCCTGATCCTCTGTTGGTGCCTGCTACGGGCGGAGGGAATTTCATCCGACAATAGACTATGTCTCTGATCCCTAGCTGGACCAGGCCTCTGCCTAGTCAAGGAAGGAGCCAGGGTTCTGGCCTGATGCTAACAGCAATCACCAGTAATTCAGTCCCCTTCTTTTTGCCTTCTCTTTGGCCTCGTCTGTGCCAGCAAAATGCCCCAATTTAATGGCAGATGAAGTGGGCTTTAGCCCACGAAAGCGTATGCTCAAATAAATTTGTTAGTCTCTAAGGTGCCACAAGTCCTCCTCGTTCTTTTTACAGGTTGAAAAATGCACACTGCAAAGCACTACTGGGGATACACTTGGGGCTTGCCGAACACAGAAGTCACACCGGTTTAACAAACCATGGAGTTAAACCCTTGTGTGGACACCTTCCGATCAGTTTCAGATTGGTTTAGCCTGCACCCGTAATAATAATAGTAATACCCCATCTTAAATAGTGCTTTTCATCAGTAGATCTCCAAGCAAGTCTGTATTATCGTCATTCTACAGATGGGGAAACTGAGGCACGGAGCGGTCACCCAGCAGGCCAAGCTGTGACTAGACCTCAAATCTCCTGAGTCACTGTGCAGTGTATGCGCTATGGCACAATTCACCTTTCCTAGACCCTGAGCTCAAAATAAGTGGGAGACTTGCTATCTCTGAGGATACCAAGAATTTAAGCATAACACCATGGAAAGAAACTTACAGACCTTGCACTGGCTGCTTGGAAGCAAAATTAGAGCTACTTAATGGGTGAGCTCTACATTATGGCCTCATATGCCTCAGTTTCCCCACCTGACTGGGGATAATGGTGCTACCTTGGCCTCATATGGGACAGGGTGAGGGATCATTCAGATTTGCAATACTATTATTGTTCTTACACACAAAGGTTGAGATTTTTCAAGCTGTCCAGGGGATTCATTTCTATGGGAGCTACATGTCTGAGAGGAACAGGCACTGGACGGGGACTCAGAACATCTGGGTTCTATTGCCAACTCTGGTGGGTGATCCTGTGTGCCTCAGTTTCCCCTCCCACCCTTTGTCTGTTTAGACTATGAGATCTTTGGCATGATGAAGTCCTGATCTCAGCTTGGGCCTCTGGCAGGTTAATAACATATACAGCCAAGACTCATGATATTTGGCATTTTAGTTAAAGCACCAGCTCCTGGAGTCATGTGATGTTAAGATAATCTCCCTAGACATCTTTGAAAATCTGCCCCTTTGGGGATTCCCTGTTTCCTTAGAGCAAGAGGGGAATGTGGGTGTTGAGAAATTCATGAGGAAGATAAGAGAGGAGGCTCATTTTCGACATGACAAAGGAAGGAGGGGGTATGTGCGGGATGCCTCAGACCTGTGTTTTGCCCTCTAATCCTCCAGGAACCCTAAAAATTCCACAGGACAAAAATAATCAGCGTGAAGCAAGTGGGGAAGGAGGAGGGATGTGGCTGATAATGGGTAAAACTCATATCAGCAGCAACAACAATGTTCTATAGGATAACGAGTGAATCCCACAGCGGATGTGGCAAGGGACTAATAGAGATGCAAGATGGAAAAGAGCCTGGTTGCGGGGGAGGTCAGACGGCAAAGGTGCTTAGTTGGGAAATCCGGCCCTGATTGTGGGTGCTGAGCACTCGGAAATCGGTCCAAATTGGGTCAATCTGCCCCTGCCATAACCTGATGCAGCATTGCTACAGTTGTGCCCAAAGAAGCTTGGCCCGAAGGGTCTTTAAAACGAGGGATAAGGAATTTCTTTAATTGGTCCGACTTGCTCAAACTTCATCCCTGCGCCCTAAAACGGGAGCAGATTTACCCCCCACCTGGAATCTCAGATGGTTCAAGCTGTGTTCCTGGAAGGGTCAGTCCCATCCTCCGCCCAGCAGATATACAGATCTGCTCCATCAGCATCCAATGAGCAGCTGGCCCAGGTGGGACCTGCCGCGTCTCGGCTCCTGGCACGCACACGCTCTGCTCCCTCCCAGCGCGGCGCGCCTCGGCGAGGCTGGCAGCAAGGCTGTGCACACCCGCAGTGCCTCTGAATTTTACAGGCCTTGTTTAAACTCCCCGCCGGGCACTGCGGGGAGATGTGAAAGGGTTATGAACTCTGTTCTACAGGTGGGTAAATGGAGGCAGGGGGAGAGGAAGACATCTGCCCAAGGTCACCCAGCAGGTCAATGGCAGAACCTAGCCCCGTACACTAAGCAGTAGACAATATTCCCTCCCCTGGCTTGAACACACTCAAAGAATAGAACGCAGTTGTCCCAGTCCAACCATCCAATTCCCTCCCAGTGCTGGGAGAGAACTCAGGGGACCCAGGCCACTGCTCTAGCCACTCAACTCCCTCCCCAAATAGAACCCAGGAGTCCTGGCTCCTACTGCCCAACGGGACACCCACTGCACAGCTGCAATCCCAAGCCCCCCTGTGCCAGGATCTAGGAGCGAGCCTTTCTCATGCACCCACTTCCACCTGCCACCCCTGGCTCCCCATGCATGGACGGCAGTCAAGTCGGCCTAGGTGACCAGCACATGCCATTGTAAGGGAAGGCAGCTCTTGTTTTTTTCCAGCTGTAACTTTCCTCAGCCCAGGGCTGTTTTGACAGGGGTGGGATGGAACTGACACTGGGGGGTGGAATTGACTGGGCCAAATTAGAGGCAGCCCCTTTGGTCAACCATTTCCTCCCCCTCTTACCCCAGTGAGTCCATCCTGATTGAATCCCTCCTCTCCATAGGAAATATATACCGATCAAATCAAACCTTCGCGAGTCAGAGCAGGGAGCAGCCGGGTTAACCAGCCCCAGGCGGACAGACACGGGACTGGCCACAGACAGAACAGACGGTGTCAGCAAAACATCCTGAAGACTCAGGAATGTGGCAACCCCTTTTGAACCAGCTCCGGGCCCAGCAATGGGATGAGCTTAGAGACCAAGGGCCAGATTTCTTGGGCGTGAGGCAGCTAATACCTTTCAAAACTGTCCCCAAGCGCCCTCAACTTGCAGCGAAGCCGAGAGAGCTAAGGGCGAGCGGCACCGCAGGGATGGGGCCCAGAGGAAGACTGGGCAGCTTATATCTCTTTGGAAACAGTGGCCATCTGGGCAAAGACATTTGTCTCTAGGCCACTTGCTCGGATGACCCCCTCGCCACCACCAGCTAGCCTCTTGGGAGAGACCATAGCTAGGTTTGCAATAGTCCCATCAGCGCACCATGGGCTCGACCTTGGGAAGCTGTGAGCACCCTCTCAGACGGTGCCGTGCGTCCGCATTGCCAGATCCCCAGGGGAGCAGATCGCCGTCGCTCCGCATAGAGACATCGACGCCAATGGAATGATGCCAACTGGGGGTCTGGCCCCATTGACTCCAAGGGAGCGACAGACAATATACACCCGTTGGGGAGAATTTGCTCCATTGCCCTCAACAGATCGACTTTGATTTACACCAGCCCAGGTGCCTGCCTCGGGGCCTCAAAGGACTGCTTGAATCCTACGCTTAGCTAAGCCAACTGCCTGAAGTGCCAAGTGCCTGATGCCAGTAGCCGGGTTCCAGGAAGCTGAAAGCAACATTGCTTTAACAAGATCCATTCCCCCTACCTTCTTCTTTTTTCCTGAGATGGAGAAGCGGAGAATGGAAGGGGGGTTAGCTGGGAGCTGGGGCGTGTTAATGTGGAACATGACCTTATTAACACACCTATCGCCAGCCTCAAATCTCTCGCCACTACTGAAATTTCAACTTCAAACGACGTCTTGGGTTGTGGGTTTTTGGAAACGTTCAAGCTCTGGGCCGCTTTTATTTTCCGTCTCTGATCGTTATTTCCTTTTCTTTTAATTAAAACCCCTCGTTATCTTCTTCCCCCTTATTCAAAAAATTAAAAGCCAACTTCTAAACCTACCCAATCCCCCTCTTGAAGAAAAAAAAGACATTTTTTCGCTGTACGATCACATAGGATCATTAAAAAGGATTTTTCTTTTTTCTAAAAAAAAAAATCTTAAAAACAACCCTTTAAATAGCAACTCCAGCCGGTGAAATTTCTGTAGCCAATAAAATCTGAAAATAGCCCTGAACTGGGAGTTTGTCCTCAACCGAAACCTAAATATTTGTGACTATAGCAGCTGGGCAGTTGGGTTTCTGAATCTTTCCCAACCTTTGCTCTGAAGGCAATTGCTGCTTGTGAAGGGTGGGGAGGCTAGAAAAAGTTTAACTTGATTCCCCTCTTTAACTTGATTCCCCTCTTCCACGTTTTGCCTTTCATCTAAACAAGGAAAACACCCCCTCAGGTTTAAAAACCATACCCTGTTAAATGGGGCACAGCCCTGGGTTGGTTTTGCAAAAGTCTACACACACAAACTCACACAAACTAAACACAGATGACACTGAAATCCAGGGCACCCACAATCAATACCCAGGCGCTCCCACTCCAGAGTTTAGAGGAAACATCCTTGATCTCTATCGCTTCTCCTTCCTCTTGGTATATTTCACCCCCTCTTAAGATAGGCTGCCCAGCACCCCCTGCACCCAGTCCTTATAGCTTCACCATGGATTTGATTTTAGGACAACCCCCACCCCACCCCAAAATAAAAAGAAAATGCAAAGAAAGAAAGAAAGGGAGAGAGAGAGAGAGAGAAAAAAAAAGAGCTTCTTACTTTTTTCAGCTCCTTGGGGTTTAGTTTCCACCTGGCTTGAGAAAACCCAATTGCTGCTAAGTCAGGACTCTCTAAGGCCCCTGAATGCATGCAGTGGGGAGATTACCTCGAGCGCTGGAGATGCCATCTCTCTGTGTGTCCCAGCCTGGGGCGACTGCAGCAGATTTTGAGGAGAGACAAGGAGAGGGAACTAGTTGATCCGTAGTTAGAAGGGACTGGGGGGGAGCTCCTTCCCTTTGCACTAGGATCCACCCTCTAATTACAGCCTAGGAGCCTTTGAGCACCCGCTAGTATCCAATAAAGGAGGAGGGAAGGGGGTGGAGTGGGGGGAAGAAGTCAACATTTTCGGATTGATCCTTGTTTCCTCAGAGGTTAGAAAAGAAAGAAATGGGGGTGGAGAGGATGGAGGGAAAGAAGAGGAGAGAAGAATGAAAAAGAGGAAAGGAAAGAGAGGGAGGGGAAAGGAGGAGGGACAGAAAAGGGAAAAAAAGAATGGAAAAGAACAAATGGAGGGGGAAGGACGAGGGAAAGAAAAGAAAGAAACAGAGGCGGGGGAAAGGATGGGGAAAGAACAGAAAAAAGAATGGAAAAGGAGGAAAGAAGAAGTGGGGAGCTAGGAATAGGGAGCCGGATGACATTCTGCGCCCTGACCCCTTGGGATGCTGGGGCTGGGACTCTCCGCCAGGGCACAAGGGGGAGGCTGCGCCTGAGGGATGGATGAAGGCTGACCCTGCAGTCCTCACACACTCTCCTTTCCCACTCAGGCCGAAGGGGTGGGGGTGGGGTAGTCTGTAAACGGATGGAAGGATCAGGCCCAAATGGTTCAACACCGATCCTGACCCTGTTTAGGTCCCTAGGAGTTTTGCCATCGACGTCAAAAAGAGCAGGATCGGGCCCGCACGTGGAAAGAGACTCGCAGCTCAGATTCAATCCGACTCCTCTTCCACGCTCGCTAGAGGTCTGATCTGGTTCCTACTGGGGGGGGGGGTGGTTCAGCCTCCTGCCGCCCTCTGGGCAGACGTTTACACTGGCCCAAAGTGCTACCCGGATCAATGCAGTGGCCAGTTCGCCCCCACATTTTGCACTGGGGGCACAAGCCACAGGGCCATGGAGCAGAGGGCCCCTGAGTGCAGGTGGGACAAGGATGAGGGGTGGGAGAGTCCGTCTAGCTGTCTGGCTGTCAGCCAGAGGATCAAGGAGTGAGGAGGAGCGGGGAAGAAAAGAGGATAGGAAGGGAGAGAGCTGAGAGGAGAGAGAAAGCAATGACGGTATAAAAGAAAAGAGAAGGGCAGACAGGCCAGGTCAGCAAAGAGAAAAGTCACGAAGGAAAAGGAGAGAATGTGAAAGAGACAGAGAGTGGGACCAGAACAGAGGCGCTGGGGGTGGCTCTAACTGACAGGCCGAGGGGAGGTGTAAATTGCGCCGATGTATTCTCGTGTAGAGCCAGAGTCTGATCTGCATTCACACTGGTGTAAACATGGAGTCAGCAGCCTTGCCCTGCATTTAGACAGGCGTAAATCTGGACTAAGCGGCATGGCTGTGCGTTTACACTGGTGTGAATCTGGAGTGAGCCGCAGTGCCCTGCCTTGACGCTGGGATAAATCTGTAGTGAGCAGCCTTGCTGTGCTTTTACTCAGGTATAAATGAGAGCAAAATCTAGCTCGCTCAGATGGCCCAGCGATTGCTCTGTGTGGCATTTGGCACATAGGATTCTATGGTAATTTGCCTGCTTCTATCAAATAAAATGCTCCACACTGATGGGCTCCATCTCCAGCGTTACCCCACAACTCCTTGCACTTGCCTTTGAAAGGTGGGAGGCTTTGAGACCATTGATTATGCTTCACACCCAAGTAGCCCCTAAGAGCCCATCGTCCCGGGTGAGGAACGAACACAGAGTGGGCCACAGGCCCTGCCCTGCCCTGGAGAGCTTGCAGTTTAAACAGACAAAGGGTGGGAGGGGAAACTGAGGCACAAAGCAGGGATGTGATTTGCGCCTGGACACCCAGCAGGCCAGTGGCAGAGCCAGGAATTAAAAACCAGGGCCCCAGCCTAGCGCCCTGTCTCTGCACTACACTCACAGAGGCCCCGCGATGGTGCAATGCAAGTATCACAACTGCTTCACTAATAAAATCAGACAGTCTTTCATCTGCTGAGATCCCTTCCTACCCTCCTCCCTACAAGGATAGGCCTTGCATTGGGTCT
Source organism: Lepidochelys kempii (assembly GCF_965140285.1). Taxonomy (NCBI): domain Eukaryota; kingdom Metazoa; phylum Chordata; order Testudines; family Cheloniidae; genus Lepidochelys; species Lepidochelys kempii. Next base: position 19,493,403 of record NC_136399.1, read on the forward strand.
GTTTAGACCTTTCTTTGACTGAATTTTCCTTTTTAGTTAGCAGGGGGGAAGCCACTAATTAAAGATACAGCAGCTCGCTGCCCATTTGGAGGCCACATTTGGAAGTATTTATTTTTTGTGCATCTGAAGTCAATGGGGGGGGGGGGGAGGAGGAATCAGCAATTGGTGGAAAGGGGAGGGGGGAATCAAAGGCTGCAGTGGCATGCGCTCCCGACCTCAGATTGATTTTCCAACATGACATTAAAGACCTTTTTAAAATGAACGTAGCCAGAATGGCAAAGTCGGGGGAACTCGTCAACAGAGACGCCAGCAGCTGGGGTGGAAATAAATTATTCTCCTCCGTTTCCAGCCTTTGCTTCTTGCAAGTGTGTGACGGAGGGTCAGCGCTCAGAGATCTTGGCGTGCTCGCTGGGAGGTTGGGCTGTGTGAGGAGTGCACAATAGAGTCTGTTATAGGGCATGTTAGAAACTGAGATGGGCCTGCTACGGGAGGCAGCCTGGTCTTTTGATTAGAGAAGGGGGCGGGCTGCAGGGATTCCTGGGTTCTATTCCCAGCTCTGGGAGGGGAGAGGCAGTCACGGGGGTGTCTGGGAGTCAGGCCTGTTGGGTTCTATTGCCCACTCCAAAGGGACAAAGCATGATCTAGACGCCAGAGCAGAGGGGTGTCTGGGAGTCAGGACTGCCTGTTTCTGACACTGATGTGCTGTGTGAACCTGGGTGGAGTCACGGCCCTGCCTCGTGCCTCAGTTTCCCCATCCCTACAATAGGGGATGGCGAGCCTGCCTTTGAACACCTAAGATGAAAGGCAGTAAGGAAGCACCAGGTGTCATTGTTTGGAGCCTGCCTAGGGCTGATTTAGTGCTGTGCATTGAAACCAAGTGAAGCTTGTATTTAAGCTTTAAAAAAACAAAAAACCTTAATCACATAAAAGCCAATGGTTTGAAGCGAGCTTCGGCCTGAAATCAGGGGTGGGGGGAGGGGGTTTTGCAAGGCCCTAAGGAAGAAAAATGCAACAGAGAAGACCCTTGTGCAGCCCAAAGGAGTGAGGGGAAAAGCATGTCTAACCCACTGGGGAGAATGTGCTACAGAGCCCTCTCTGAGCCTAGTCCGCAGAGATGTCTCCTATAGCCGGGGGATATGTCCTAGGTTTATCCCCCAGACCTGGGTTTGCCCCCCAGACTTTGCATAGGTCTATACACTCCACTTGTTCTCCCCCTGACTTTACTGGATATAACGTACAATGGTCTCTGTGCTGACACAACCTTGCCCCAATCCTGCCTCCCCCAATCTTTCTGAAATGACACCCCAGCTGAGTAGCGGTGGCTCTTTAGCTCAGGCTTGCACTTTCAGGCTTGGAGGTCCCAAGACTTACACTATGATGGAACACCCCGTGTGCCCGACTATGCAAAACCTCCCCCCGGACCATGTCAGTGCTTCTGGGGCCTCTGTTGTGCCGGGGATTCAGAGGGAGAATTCCTCATTTTCTGAGCTTGCAAGCAATGGTGTTGCCAACTCTGATGGGTTCAGGGATGTTTCTTAAGGCCCCATGGTTCTGATTAAAGAACAGAAAATGGTCACTGTTTTTGCAGAACAAAATGAAACTTTCCAGTTAACATTTTGACAGTTTTGACCCCCCTCCACAAAGGCACCATTTGGGGTTTCTCCCCCCCTCTTTTCCAGCAGCAAAATGGGCAAAGGAGAAGGGGGAACCCCAAAAAACTAAAACGTTTTTGATTTTTGGTTTTTTGACCAAAAACAATGAGAAAATTTTGAACAGAATGAACATTGATGCTATCAGGAAAACAGCTGATTTTCCACTGGGAAATGTTTTTGAATGAAATAGTTGAAGCCATTCTCTTGTTGATGCAGCACGCAGCCCAGCCAGACATGCAAAGGGTAGAAGCTTGGTCCCTTTGTCGTTGTGGGTCAGCCTAGCCCATGCCACATTGACGCCTGCTGGGAAACTTGGAAACAAGCTTTACCTTAATACGGCTCTCTCCAGGCGTTTCCATAAAAACCTCTCACTCACTGCCTGATGTGGCAGTGAAAACACAATAGGGTGTTGAAATCAACACTGCCTGACATTCACGATATTTGGTGTTTCCCTGAAAGACCCAGGTCCTGGAGTCTTGTGACTATGTGAGAATTTCAGCTTGTGTTTTAAAGAAAATGGATGTTTTTAGGTCTCATGGCCGCAGAGGAAAACTGGAAAATATGATACCAGACAGAGCTAAGAGCCAGCAGGCAATTGAAAAACCCCTTCAAATGTATTATTGTTAAAATCTCATGAATTTGAAGCTGATCTCATGATTCGTAAAGGCAATCTCATGACTTTTGGGGGACCTGACTCATCATTTTTGAACATTTGGGGTTGGTGAGTAAAACAGATGCAGAATCAGAGTCCAACAAATGACACACTCCCTAGCTGATCCCCCTCTCTCCAATTGTCCCAGATCCAAACACTCCCCCGCCTTCGGCTGTGGGTGAACTGGGATCTGGGTTCTGATCGCCCCAACACCAGTGCATTTCTGGAGCAACTCCATTGACCTCAGCAGCACTTACATCAGCATCTATACTCCTCTCAGGACTGTGAAAAAATCCACCCCCCTGCGAGACACCGCTAAGCCGACCTAACCCCCGGTGTAGACAGTCCTGGGTCAATGGAAGAATTCTTCTGTCAACCCAGCTCATAGACTGACTCATAGACTATCAGGGTTGGAAGGGACCTCAGGAGATCATCTAGTCCAACCCCCTGCTCAAAGCAGGACCAATCCCCAATATTTTTTTGCCCCAGATCCCTAAATGGCCCCCTCAAGGATTGAACTCACAACCCTGGGTTTAGCAGGCCAATGCTCAAACGACTGAGCTATCCCTCCGCCCCCAAATACCATCTTCTGGGGAGGGGGATTAACTACACTCCCGCTGCTGCAGGGAGTGTCTACACCATGGCATTTTAAATGTAGACATGCCCTAATAGATTGGAAGCTTTTTGGAGCAGGAACCATGTTTTTATTTTGTGTGTGTGCTGCACAGTGGGGGTCCCAGGCGCTACCATAATACACCTAATAAATAATGTACAGCGCCTAGCACAATGGGGCTCCTAGGCACCATCGTAATATGCCTAATAAATAATGTACAGCACCTAGCGCAACTGGTCCATGACTGGGGTTCCTAGGTGCTACCATAAGACACCTGATACATCATTTACAGGCTGTACATATTAATACATAATGTACAGCATAATGAGGTCCTGATCCGTGATCAGGGCGCTTAAGCACTACCGTAATATACCTAATAAATGTTAAGAGGCCAAGATCCAGTGGGTATCCCTTAAGCCAGCCCCTGGCCTGGACTCTGGATAATGCACCATGGGCAAGTCTGGATCCAAACTGTGAGGCTTGGCCTGAGATTCTCCCCAGATCTGTCCCATTGGCAAGGTGCTGGGCAAAGGTCAAGCGACAACTTGTAAACAAAGGACAAAGCAGGTAGCAGGTTCTTTCGACTCTCCTCCTCCTTCCCCACCTGCTGATGGCAGGACACCCAGCAAACAGGTTCCTCTGAGGGCTTATCTGCTAATCAATTTGATCCTCCCTCTCCTGGCTCCCAGAGGCAGCCCTGGGGGAGGGGCAGGGCAGGGCCTGAGCGCTGAGCTCGATTTAACAATTTACCACGCACCTTCCTTCCTCCTTGTGCAGCGCACGGCCTCGTCCCCTCATGGGCGTGTACCCCGGTCAGGCCCGTATGCCTGTCGCTGCGCTGGATCCTGTTGTTTGGATCCACTCAGCGTTAGCCCAGCTTTTCTGCTTGGGAGATTTGCAAAACGATTGTACCTGCACCGGGATGGACTGGGGGTTGGAGCTGCAGGCCCTGGAATCAGACCCAAGGGCTGGTGTCACAGACGTCTGGTTTTGTACTGCTATAACTGTGTCAGCTCGGGGCATGATTTTTACCCATATGGTTTTACCAGTACAACCCCTAGTGTGGACACAGCCATACTGGTATAAAGATGTCTTATAGTGGTATAGCTTATTCCCCTTTCTTTATAGGAATTATAGCTACTGGTATGAGCACATTTATACTGGTATAACTGTGTCTACGCTGGAGGGGCAGTCCCACTTTAACTAGGCTGATCGAAAGCAATCCAAACCTTCAGGGAAAGCAAACCCTGAGAATGCAGAAGATAAGGGTGTACATCAGCAAGGCCCAAGGACTGGAAGTTGAAGCTAGAAAAATTCACACTGAAAATCAGCTGTAAATTGTTAACAGGGAGGGCAGAGCTTCCTGAGGGATACGGTGGATTCCCCATCAGCTGGCCTTTTTTAAATCAGGGCTGGCTGGCTTTTTAAAAGTGCCACTTCAGCCACAGGCTACTGGGGTAGCTGAAGGGATCACGGAGTGAAATTCTATGGCCTGTGTTATAGAAGAGAGTCAGATTGGTTGCTTGATTCAGCACCTTTCCATTCGGGCACTTTTGGGGTGGTGGGGGTGAAACAGTTGTGCTGGAACAGTGATAATTGGGATTTTCATAAGAGTCCTTTTAAAGTTTTATTTTTGTTGAAACCAAGCATTCCGGCACTTCTTTCTTTTTAGGACTTAAGCACTGGTAAGGATCTGACCTTAAAATCTATTCATATGAACATGAAGATGAACAGGTAGGAAACACTATTTCACTAGGAGGGTGGTGAAGCACTGAAATGGATTACCTAGGGAGGTGGTGATCTCCATTCTTAGAAGTTTTTAAGGCCTGGCTTGACAAAGCCTTGGCTGGGATGATTTAGTTGGTGTTGGTCTTTCTTTGAGCAGGGGGTGGGACTAGATGACCTCCTGAGGTCTCTTCCAACCCTAATATTCTGTGATTCTATGATCTATGAATTCATTATAGACCAAATTATTTGCAGCAGAACTGAGAACCAAGTCAAAGCAAGGTCGTGGCGAGAAACAGATTCAGTTTTGCAAAGAAAACGGGCCTATTTCAGGGCTAGTGAAAACTGCCTCCCATACGAAAGTGCGCGTGAGCAGGGAAAGAGCAGAATGCAGATGCCCATCTAACTGAAAATGCAGAGAATATAAAGGCGGTTTCTTGGGGTGAGCAAGCCGCTGAGAACTGATTTGTCTGCAGTGCGTGAAGGCTGTTTCACTTCAATGCAAAGGAGCGCGGCATAAGGGGTTACATGGGTAATACATGTCGCAGGGTGCAAGCACACACAGTGTGGGCCAGTGGCTTGAGAATCAGGATGGAAAATAATGGGGGTTTTCAGGTCAGGAGCCAAAATGAAAAATTTTAAAAAGAAATCAGCTTGATGATTCAAACTAAAACTAAGTTTTTCACCAGTTTTTTGTTGAATCGAAAAATCAAAACCATTTCGTTCTGAATCAGCTGCAATGTTTCCAGGCAACTCGACATTTTTGTCGTTTTTTCGTTTCGTTTCAAGTCAACCAAAATGTTTAAATGAAATTTTGTATTTTGTATTTTGTTTTGTATTTTGTATTTTGTTTTGATTCGGCCGGTTGGGGATGTTTTGCACCCTTTTGCGGGGGATATTTTTAGACTGACAACAAAATGCCGTTTGGAAGTAAAAAGTGGAAATAAAACATCTCCATTATTTTGGGGGGGAAATTCAGTTTTTCTTTTTCAACCACAACAAGTTATCAGATTTGACCTGAATTTGCCAATAATTTCGAAGCCCCCAAAATCTATTTTCCATCAAAAAAATTTCACCCGGCTCTAATCAGGACACCTGGGTTCTATTCCTGGTTTTGTCACTGGCCAGCCGCATGACTCTGGGCCTTCCCTCCATTGTAAGCTCTTTAGGCCGGGGCTGTCTCTTGCTCTGTCTGTGCAGCACCTGGCACAATGGGGCCCTGATATTGGTTAGCTGCCTGGAGGTGCTATCAGAATGGTAGTGATTGCTCTGGGAAGCCTGGATGTTGTGACTTGCTGTGTGAACGTGGGCAAGTCCCCCCTCTCTGTGCCTCACTTTCCCCCTCTGAAGAAGGAGCCTTGTGTATTTACCCAGTGCTTGGCTGAAAAGCCGAAGTTAAGAGCTGAGCAGCATCACAGGGGCAGATCAACCTGGCACTTGGCTTTCCAGAGGTATGGCCTGCCCTGTCTCTGCAGCAATGCCCCATGCTGTTCTGGAAGGTACGATAATCCACTCCTGAGGATAGGATGGGAGAATCCTGCACCCTCGGGCTGCTATTGTTGCGGGTGAAGACAAAGGCTCTGCAGGTGAGACAGGCCAGGACAGAAGGGGCCTGAAAAGAATGCATTCCTGCCTAACGAGGGGGAGGATCTGGGGAACAGCTGGACCCTGCCCGACAGGCTCATAAAGGTTTGGATGCGTCTACTCCCCAGGTAGAGACACTTCCATCAAGGAGGGCATGGACCTGCCAACAAGGCAGGCAGCCTTTGCAGAGGTTGGCTGGGGACGATTTGCTCTGCTGAATTTATAGCGGGATCTCCCCCCCACCACCACCTCTGAAATGCAGCCACCTCTGGGGCAGGGCAAGTGTTGAACAGCAGCACATAAGCCTCACTACTCTGTGTTTCAGACAGGAAGTGAGCAAGGCTCATAGGGAGGCAGAATATTATTCACCAAAGGGCAATTTGTTCAGGATACCCAGGCCAGCTACAGCAGAAAGTGCCAGGGGATTTGGCCACGTCTTCTGTCTAAGAGACAGCACCTTACGAGGCTGAGGCTGGGGGGTCCAGCACGGAAGCAGTGCCTTCTGCTGTCGTCAAATCAGCAGCAGAACACAGCCCCGTGGCTGCTGAACAGATTGGACTCCCGCTGCTGTTATGGGAGGCCAGGTAAGAGTAGTGGGAGGTAATCTATGGGCACACAAGGTACATTAAACCCCTGCCAATCCTTACGGGTCTCCCAACCAACACCTGCCACAGGCCAGTCCTACTTAGCTTATGAGAGACCCAGTGTCCCATTACGCAGCTGGAAGCCTGCCTCATCCCCTGCCTGGGTAACCATGGCCAGGCTTCACCCCTGGCCTTTGTACAATCAATCACCTGGTCGCCACAGTGACCTGGCTGCTGTTTGCCAACTGCTTTCCCCACGGTCGCCTCCCCTCCTGAGGTACAGGGCAGCTACATGCAGACCCCTTTGGATTGCTGGGAGCAGTAAGATCTGGGGGTCATTAGTTGGCAGAGCCCCCAGAGGAGGAACATTCTGGGGGGCAGGGGGCAGCCGGGCAGCAGGATCAGCAGGGGGCAGCCCATTCCGGGCAGCCAGGGTGCCATTCACTAGCCCAGTAGCATCTCTCGTCCCTGTCACGCACGCCAAAGGGTTAACCTGGGAGCCCGCCCGGATTCCAGGTCCAAGGCAGCGCCTGCCTTCGGCCCATTCGAAGGCTTTGCGGTCGCCCGACCAAAGAGCGCGCGCGAGGGAGAAATGAAAGGGTTATAAATAAACACGCCATTTAGGCCTCGGCTGATTACAGGGCAGAGCCGGAGGCTGGCTGTGCAGGAAACTCACTCTCTTATTTTAGTAGCTTGCGTTCTGGGTGACCCGGCTGCCGGGCCACGATTGAAGCCGATCACAGTTATTGGTGTATTTATATTGCGTTGCAAAGGGCGGGGCTCCAAGGGGGGGCCTTTGAAGCTGATGAAACTGGGGGTGAAAGTGCAAAGGAAGCGAGAGAGACCCTGCGAGCCCAGACAGCCGGCTCAGACTGGGGAATCCAGCCACCTGCCCCTGGATCTGTGGCCCATCACGCTAGGCAGTGAGCTAGGGGCCCTGGGTTCTGTTCCCTGCCTCTGATTAGTGACCCTGGGTGCATCAGAGAGGGCGAATTCCTCCCCCAGAGCCCTGGACTCACCTCCCTACCGGGCTGTAGGGGTTCTTTAATTAGTGTCTGTGGCACGCACAGCTCTGAGGCCAGGGTGTTGTTGTGCTAGGCTCTGTACAAAAGGCCGCCCCTGCCTTGCAACCTGTTTGTGGAAGTTGCAGATGCAACTCGGGTCCTTCCAGAACAGGAGAGTTTAATTCCCCACGCGCAAGGGTTGGAAATGCAGCGTTAAGGGGACATTAGCTGCATAACCTTAACTCTGCTTCTTTGAATGCTGCCCTTTGGGAGATCACAGCACCTCGCCCCTCCCTCAGTCCACAAGAACGGCCATAGTGGGTCAGACCAATGGTCCATCAACCCAGTATCATGTCTTCTGACAATGGGCAGTGCCAGGTGCTTCAGAGGGAATGATCAGAACAGGCAATCCCTGAGTGATCCACTCCCTGTCCTCCGCTCCCAGCTTCTGCCCGTTGGAGGTTTAAGGACACCCAGAGCTGTCCTCCATCAACTTATCTCATTCTTTTTTGAACCCCGTTATAGCTGTGGCCTTCACAACATCCCCTGGCAACGAGTTCTGCAGCGTGTCCAGTGGGCTCTCTGCCAACCAGCAGCAAATGAGTGGTGCAGGCAGGCGAGGAGCGATGACTCGGCCTCCTGGTGTGGGCACACGCTCCATGGCAGCTTGTATTAGGGACAGGGAGGAGGCTGAGCCCTTCCCAGACCCACCGGGCCTCCTGATGGGGGCAGAGCCGAGGCTGGGTGGCTCCGCTGGGCGGGATGGGTGGTCTTCGCTCCACGCTTCCTGGTTGGCCAGGCTTTGGGAATGGAGCCGCGGAATTCGCCCGGGGAGCTGACGCACCGCCGCGGCCCTGGTTGAGAAGCACAGGCAGAAGGTTTGCCTGAGCGATTCACCCGCCCCCGCAGCCCTGGCAGAACCTGAGTTGACGACTCAGAAAGAAGCACCAGGAGTTTGGGTGCTTGGGGCCTGTTCCGAGCACTCAGAGAGGGGCGCAGCCAGCGGCAGAGTGGGGTGCTGAGGGCCAGGACACCTGGGTTCTATAGACAAGTCACTCCCTGAGATGCAATGGGGTTAGTCTCATCCCGCTGCTTCCCGGGGGGGCTTGTGAGATTTCACTCATAAAATCCTTTGATTTTAAGAATCCTTGCCTGGCGGGTTCTAGCTCAGGGATCCCCAGTGCGCACGTCCCTTCGGGAGCTATATGACAGGAGCTAAAAGCTTGTTTTAAATGGTGGGCCAAGTTCAACCTGGGAGCTTCGTTTTAAAGCAATTGGTGACCTCTTTGGGGCAGGGACTTTTTGGTCTGTGTTTGTACAGCGCTTGGCTTGGTCGGCGACTGGCACTACCAGGCACAGCCGCCCCCCCCAACAAACAGACACTCAGCTTGGTGGCATGTATTTGTCCATCTGCCTGTAACGTGGCGACTCTTGAATGCCACATCTGATCAATTCCAGAATTTCTGGGGAAGTTCTAGGCGTCAACTGGCAGAAGAACACTGTTGATGGGCCAGGGTGGGAATCAGGAAACCAGAGGGGGATAAAATGGTGCTAGGTTCTGGTTCCGGGCAGTCAGGTCTGGTGGTTGGAGCAGTGGTCAAAGCTAGATGTAGGGTTGGGAGCAGGCCGAGGGCAGCACTGAAACCAGGGTCTGGGGTCGGGCTCTGGGTCAGAATCAAGAACAGAATCCACTGGCAAGTCAAGTCCGGATCGCAGTCTAGGTGCAGGCCAAGGGTTGGGGCCGGGTGGTCAGAAGGGCCGGGGGTCAAGAGGTGGATGCAGGGCTGGAGCGAGATCAGAGCAGGGCATGGACCAGGCTGGAGCAAGGCTGGGGCGGGAACAGGAACCAGAAGCCTGGGGATCTGTTACACTACAGGGCAGCAGAGAGATTTCTGGACAGGTTGTGCTGTTGCCCAGACTGACTTACCACGCTGGCAGGGTCAGTGAAGTACCTGTGCTTGGGGATCACCTGACCCAGGCCCCATCGGCTGCTGCAGGGTGCCTGAGGGCCGAGTCCTGGGGGGGGGGCTCTGTGGGAGGGATGAGTCGTGGCAGCAGAGTGAGCAGCCCTGGTCTGGCTGTGGGTTTGCCTCACAAACACATAGAGGGGACACACAGAGCCCCTGGCATGAGATTCGCACAGCCATCAGCTTCAGGCACCTCTGAAATCAGCTGCAGATCAAAGCACCGGTTGATGGCAGCCGTTAAAATCCTTCCAGCACAACACCCGTGGGAGGGTGGCACCCAGGGAGTTGGGGGGCGGGGCAGAAATGGAGGGAGGCAAGGTGGTGCGTGCTATCAACCGAAGCAACGCGGTGTGCAGCCCCCTAGTAAACACCACTGCTGCTGATCAGTGGAAATACCCTGCCGTGCAGCACCAAACTGCCTGCCACAGAATGGGACCGGTGCAGAAAGAGGACAGGAGCTGAGATGGGGAGGTGGAGCCTTTGCAGCAATATTGGTGAAGAGGCCAATGATGCCAGCCGATCTCCTAAGGCACCAGCGGAGGATCAAACCCCCAGAGTTTTACACACCCCCCAAAAGCCCCACGCTGCGGAGCTAAGTTAACGCCGTTTGCTAGCTCAGTAGCAGGCTGTTGCACTTACTGGGGCCAAGCACTAGACGTGGCTTGAAAAAAACGATGGGAACATGTCACACACACCCCAGTCCCCCCCCCCTCCCATTTCAAGATTTTGACCCGTTCTGGAGTTGGTTGGGGCGGGGGAGGATTTTGTCATCAGGTCCCCCCCACCCCACAAAATTTTGAAAATTAAAACCATCGCAATGATGTCAGAATTTGGAAACCCATCGACCTGCTGCCATGGCGTGCGCATGCTGAGCCAGGGGGCCAACGTTGGGGGACAGCTGGTCCCATCCCGCTTGGCCAGGTGCATTATGGGACGCACCTTCATTTCTTTTTGGCTCTGGAATTGGGAGCCCCTCCAATCTGTGACGCTGATGGAGTGTGGTGAACCCCCCTGGTGTAGACGTTATAAACACCCAGGGCCTCACCAGCTGCTCAGTTATGTCTGCCCTGCTCGGTCAATGAAGATGACTTGGTTCCATGGGGCAGTATCTTTCTTGGACCAACCTCTGCTGATGAAAGAGACGAGCTTTCATGCTACACAGAGCTAATCGTGTTGGTTGTTGGTCAACCATGATTGGAAGCTAAATACTTTGGGGATAGTTCATGGGAGAAATGACATTGATGGGCAAATAAAATAGCTGGACCAACTGATGCTTGGATTGGATAAGAGCATAGATAGATAGATAGATAGATAGATAGATAGATAGATAGATAGATAGATGTGCAAGAGGATAGTGAGATAGTCTCCTTAAACTTTGCTGCTGTGACCCAGCAGCTCCCAGTCCCTCTCATTGTCTCTCTCTTACAGTGTGTCTGTAGCTTTAAAAGTTACAAATCAAAAGGAGGAACCTTCTGTCCCTGGTGAATTTCTTCCCCACTTGCCAGTGGCCCCATCCACTCGCCTGGCTTGGGGGTGGGAGCTGAGGAGGACACGGCCCCGAGGGTCACGACTGGACAGAGAGGGCTGCGCCAGGTATACTTGGCAAATTAGATTTCTTGTGTAATCCAGTTTGGAGCAGCCTGACGGGGCCGTGATTACCTGCACCTTCCAGTGTGCATCTCGGGGAGTCCCTGCGGGATGGCCCAGCCTCGGCTGCTTGGCCTTCCTTCCAGGGGTATGGATTTCATTCAGCTACGCACCTTGGCTGGCTGCTCACTGGCTCGCCGTGGGCCTGTCTCATGGTGATTCAGCCCAGCCATGGCCTTTTCCTGTGCACGGGCCGTGACTGGTTCCTGTCTTCGTCAATCAAAAGTATCAGCTGGAACAGTGGAACAGTCACTAAACAGGTAGCTTGTCCCACTATGATGCCGGCCAGCAGTTGGGCTGGCCCAATGGTTAGGGTGCTAGCCGTGGACTCAGGATATCGGGGTTCATTTCCCTGACCCATCACAGACTCCTTGTGTGACCTTGGGCAAGTCACTTAACCACTCTGTGCCTCAGTTTCCCAGGATTATTATTATCTATTATTATTTCCCAGTACAACAAGGATTATTGCCCTGCCCTGCGCTTGGATACTGCAGTGATGGTGGCCAGATATGTATCTTACCTACACAGACAGCCAGGGATTGGGGAGCCAGGACTCCTGGGTTCTATTTCTGACTCTGCTACTAACTATGGTTCTTTGCAGGGAAGTCTAGGGATATATTCCTCACCCCAGCAAGGTGAACACAAAGGAAGGGCAAATGGGAAGCCATCGGGAAAAAATGCACGTGATCTCTTCCTGGCTCTACCACGCACCTGCTGGGCAACCATAAGCAGGTCACTTCCCCGCCCTGTGCCTCAGTTTCCCCACCCACTCTTGTCTGTTTCCAGTGTGAGCTTTGTGGGGCAGGGACTGTCACTGTGTATACATGTACAGCGCCTGGCACAATGGGGTCTCAGCTGGTGCTCCTGCGCTGCAAAGCGCCAGACCGCCTGTCCCCGCGGTGGGCATGGGAAGGTGCAGCGGAACCTGGCATTGACGAGTTAGCGGACAGGTGGCTGGACCAGACTGAGCTGCTTTAGAAGCTCTGGACTGGGTCACCCCACCAATTCATATGAAAGAGAGGGCCTGGAGGACAGTCACCCTTCCCTCAACTGGGTGAGCTGCTGGTACGTCGCCCCAGGCAGGGAGAGAAGGACACACACCCCCACTCCATTCTCCACACCTACGTGGAATCCCATAGCTTTTTCTTGGAGGCAACTCCTCTGCCTGTCCCCCAAATACGTCCCCCCACGCCCTCCCACTCAAGAGCCCGGGCAGCCCAGGTTAGGGATTTCTCGGGGCGCTGTTTGAAGCCTGACGGGGGGGTGGGGGCGGGGAGTGAGGAGGATGCTGTCGGTTCAGCAGGACATCTGGATCTCATCGACCCACACAGCGCTCTGGGTGCCCCACCTGGAGCACCCACAGAGCCGGGACCTGCAACCACATGCAGCCCGCAAGGGCCGGAGCTCTGTAGCCTTTGGCAGCAGGACGTGCTGACTCGGCCCCTCTCAAGAGTCTGCAAAGAACCCGGGCTTTCTAAGGATGAGAAAAATGAGCCCAGATGGTGTATGTGAGTCTGGGGGACTGGCTAATTCAGTGGCAAGGCGGCCTGGGATTTGGGCTTTTCCCCTCTAGTGGGCACTTGGTTCCAGTGTGGCCCCAGATCGCAGGGACTGGCTGGCTCAGGGGTGCAGGGAATGGGACACGGGGCCTTTCCCCTCCAAGGAAAACTGGCTCCGATCTGGCCCCAGTGGCTCAAGCAGAGGTGTATTAAGATTTCTTGGGGCCCTGGTCCAGAGCAAGTGGGGGGCCCCTCCCCACCCCTTCCGCCTCTGGTCCCGCCCCATTCCACTGGGGCTGCCGTGGGGAGCAAGAGCACCAGGTGCTGGGGCTTCCCCCACAGCCCAGTGGTTCTACCAGGGCTCCAGGTGGATTTTTTCTGGGGCCCCCCAATTGGCCAGGGCCCCTGGGCACAAGCCCCGTCAGCCCAGCGGCTAATCCGCCACTGGGCTCAAGGGGACAGGGAATGGGATATGGGGCCTTTCCTCTCTAGGAAGTGCCAACTCTGACCTGGCCCCAAAGTGGGGGCACTGGCTGGATGTTGGGGGTGGAGAATAGGCTATGGGGCCTTTCCCCTCTAGGGAGTGTTGACTCAGATCCGGCCCCAGGGCAAGGGGACTGGCAGGCTTGGGGGGTGGGGCAGGGGGGAATGGGATATGGGGCCTTTCCCCTCTAGATAAATCTGATTTACTGATCACATTTTTTTGTTTGTTTTATTACAATTTCTTTCCCACTTACTGAAATGTTGGTGGCTTCCGCCAACCCCGAGCCTGTAATTAACCAATTGCAGGGGCCTGTGCTTCTGAAATAAGGGTGTGTGTGTTAATTTTTGTCTTCTGTTTCCTTTTCCTTTTCCGCCTGCCTTCCCTCCGTTTCCCGAGATGAGAAGGATCAGGCCCCTGCTCCCCGTGCCAGACTGGAGGCTGTTCGTTTTTGGCTTGTTTATTCACCTAACACAACACACATAGGTGGGGTGAGACTTTCATAGACTCAGGGGGAGCCAGGAGTGACCATTAGATCCCCTGGGCTAGTTCCTGTAGAGGGCTAACCCTGCCCAGAGCCCCACAGATCCAGCTGTAGTATCTAGGTCTTCCGTGTTGCCATGGCGTATGGTAGCGGGAGGGAGACCAGGACTCCTGGGTTCTATACCTGGTGCTGGATGGTCAAGAAGTGACAGCTGGGTGAATGCTGGTCTCTTTAACAGAGTGTACTTATAAGGGGTAGAGTGGTCTAGTGGGTAAGAATGGGATTTGTGAGACCCAGGTTCTATTCCTGGCTCTCCCACTCTCCTGCTGGGTAAGTCTCCGTGCCTCAGTTTCCCCGCTTAGTGTCTTCCTCACAAAACTCTCCTCCGTGTCACTGTGTTGAACATCACAGCTGCTCCAAACTGACCAGCCGGGCTGCACCTCAGACCCTCCAAACACCCATGAGCTCAAGGAGACTTGCCATCCCGAGGAGCGGAATACGCAGTTGTGACGGGGCAGGAGGAGGCCCGCACGCTAGCCAGCTCAGTGCCCCATTTGCCATCAGAAAATGCTGATTCAGCTAAATCCAGAAGGTCCTCGCTTTGTCCACGTTTCGATGGCAAGTTATCATTCAGACAAGATCAAAGCGCATCCGCCTGGCTTCCATATCATGGCCAAATGAAAATAAGATGACTAGAAGACGGCAGCACAAAGCACTCCAGTCATAGCAAACCGAAACGTCTCGCTAAGGGGGATGTTTTCCGCCTGTTCCTCGCATGGCGGGGTTTGGGTTTTTTTGAAATTTCAACCTTGGGACCAACGGGATTCGCGCACCGTCGGCTTTGCTGCAGTAAGGCCGTGCTGAGCATTGAGCCGCTCTGCTCTTCATGCTGTGGGTTTCCTGGACCTGGATGAGACCTGGTTCCCTGCCCAGGAACAGCCGGTTTTTATTGCCCCAGGCCGATGTCAGGGGTCCAGGTCCAGTCCAGGCGGCTTGTCACAAGAATTCATGATCAAAACCTGCCGCTTTCTAGTGCTGGGGCCACTGTGTTAGTGCCTGGATAGCTCTTGTTCTAACCGCTAGGCCATGCTCCCCTCCTTGAGTTTGAAATAGAGCCCCAGAGTCCTGGCTCTCAGCTCTAACTCATTAGTCCCCACCACTCCCCTCTAAGAGCTGGGCATAGAACCCAGGAGTCCTGGCGCACCATGTCCTGCTCTAATCACCAGACAACGCACCCGCCTAAATCTGGGAATAGAACCCAGGAGTCCTGGTGCACCATCTCCTGCTCTAATCACTAGCCCGCACACCCTTCTAAATCTGGGATTGGAACCCAGGAGTCCTGGTGCACCATCCCTGGCCATTAGACCACACACCCGCCAAGATCCAGGAACAGACCCCAGGACTCCTGTGAAATCTAGAAAATCTAATCTAAGGCAGCCACAGAGTTCCCACCCCTACCCCATACTCCCTGGGGTGTAACCCCCAGACCACTACCCCCCTTGGGGAAATGAAGATCTGACAGAGCTTCTTGCCGGCACACGCTCTTCCCCTTCAAAGGGGAAAATAAAATAAACCATGGAATCATTTCCATGTGTAGGAGCCGGGCTCTGCGTGGAGGGAGGGGGGGGGGCACTGGTTAGACAATCACTGTAAATGTAGGGTAGCGGGGCTGGGGGGGAAGCATTGAAGAAGTGATGGGTCTGACAGGGAACGTTTCGCCCAGGGACCAGGGGAGCTTTCAGCATGGAGAGAAAAAAGGGCAAGGAAAACAGAAAGTGCAATGAAAAATCCAGGGGGCTGCAAGTTCTGTGGTGGGGGAAGCTGCTGATCGGGGTTTGCAGGGACTGAGGGGTTGGAAGGCGGCTGCAGGATCTGTGGGGGGCGTGGGGAGCTGCGCAGGATCTGTGGGGGCTGTAGGGTTTGTTGGGGGCTGTGTGATCTGAGGGGACAGGGTTGCAGGGCATGCAAGGGGCTCCAGGATCTGTGGAGGCTGGAGGATTTGTAGGGCACTGCAGGATCTGTGGGGGCTGGAGGGTTTGTAGGGGGATGCAGGATTTGTGGGGGAAGAGGGTCTGATGTGCGTGTGTGTGGGGGGGGGGAGCTTGGGCTGCATGTCTTTTCTTGCAGCAAAGTCCTGCTTTACACTCAGAGCCGCCACGTGGTCCCAGGGACCAGAAGCAATTGCGGAGCCAGGGTAGCCCAGCTTGGCCCAACCTGGAGAGTCTTGAACCCAGGTCTCCCGCAGCCCCGATGGCCATTCGGGGGTCTCTCTCTGTCTCTGGTTTGTCCTGGTTTGAAATCTCCCAGGTTTTCACAGGATGAGGGAACCGTTTCCCGCCCGCTCTGCTAACGAGCGTGTTTCCTCACAGCACAGAGACGCATCGCCTCGTTATCTCTGCCATGACGGAGACGTTTGTGCCCCGTGAATGCCACTTCAGACTCCATTGGCGTGAGCTTCCCTGCCGCAGTGCCCTGGCAAGACTGCAGGGCTGCGAGCTTCCCTGCAGCAGTGACACGGCAGGACTTCCTTGCTGAGAGCTTCCCCACAGCAGTGTCCTGAGCTATACCCCTCAATGCCCTTCCCTCTTTCTCTGTAAATAGGCCACAACGGAGGCGGGGGGGGGGGGCATTGTCTGCTCTGCTCCAGCAGCTCCCCCTGGCTCTCCAGCGTGGGAGGAGGGAGCCATGTTGCACAGGAAAGCCACCTCTCCCAGGGATCCTTTTGACTCATCGCCTGCTAAACCACAGGCTGGGAATGGTGATGGCAGCGATTCCCTGCACTCCCCCTCCCCCCTCTCCAGGCACCGGCCTGCCCCCCACTTCATTACAGGGGCACTGTCCCCAGCCCAAACTCCACTGGGATCAGGCCCCCACGGCCTGAACTGCTGTCAGCATCCGATTCCAGGAAGGACACGCAGAGGCAATTCAGCCTGAGCCAGCCCCCCTCCCTTCCTCGGTCCCCCTACCCGCACAATGGGGATTAACAGCACCCCCCTCCCCATCCTTATCCTGTATTCTCCATCCCTCCCCCGCCCATCCCCCGTCCCCCGTGTCGGCTTCCGAAAGCTTTTCCTGCTAAACTTTCCCCTGTTATTAATAGTTCGCCAACCGCCATGACTCAGACTTACCCACTCTGCTCCCCAGGGCCCCTCGCCCAGCACAGAGCCCCCAGCATTAACCCTCTCTGCTCCCCTTTCTCTTCCCTTGGGGAAGGAAACCCCCTCCCCCCGGTGCCAGCTTAACCTGGATCGGCCCCCAGGCAGCGTGTTAACCCCGACTGGTCCAGGTCCCGCTTGGGCCAGAGGCGTGTTTAAGGTGGGGCTGGCTAACACCTTTCCTCACTGGATGCATTTCCCAGTGCAAGGCCCTACAGACGGACGGCCTGGTTCCCTCCCCCTGACCCACTCCCAGGGTCAGATCTGTGCAGCAAGGACCCAGGGGAGCAGCCCCCCGCTGCCGTAGGCACAGCACAGGGCTGCCCCAGGGCGGGGGGCATGCTGGGTGGCAAACACCACAGTGACTGCCCCGCTGCCCCCCCCCCCCAGTAATGCTGCTGGGGGCTCCTGGCTCTGCAGCTGGATGCATTGGGGCCTTGTTTTAATCTCTGTTGCCGGGAGCTTGGCTCGTTGCCTGCCCAATGCCTGGTATATTACGCCCAGAAAATGGGACTGTCAAGGGGGGAAGATCCTGGGAGAATCCAGCTTGATCTTTTCCCTCCCTTTCTTGCTTCCTTCCTTTCTCTCACAGACCCTGCTTGTTGCTCCCTCCCTTCCCCCCACCGCCTGTCTCAAGCCTCGGCCCCGGATGCTTCCTTTGTGGTCGGAGGGACTGAAATAACCCTCCCTTAATGGGTGTGTGGGTGCGGCACTGCGGCTCTCGCTAGCTCCTCCCGAAGCCCGTCTCACCCTGTGCCAGCTGCCACGGGGCTCCAGACAGCTCAGCGGCGAGCAGCAGAGGGGACACCACAAGCATGCTGGGTGGGTGGGGGGGAATGTGTGAGCCACCCTCCCTTCACCCCAGGGGAAGGGATTCATGGATATGCAGCCAGCATAAAGGGCCCCCTCCCTGAGAATATCGGGGTTCAGTGGGGTTCCCCTACAGGCACCCCAGAGGCAGGAGGGGATGTGGCTGGGGTGTTCCTATACCCTTGCTCTTTTAGAGGCCTTGGGTACATCGATCCTTTTAATCTAAAATCTCATCCGGGCTGCTCTGCCAGGGGGTGTATCTAGGGTATGCTCTGCCGATGCCAGTGTCCTGCAGCTCTGCCGCCTGTTGGAGGAGAAAGTGGCACAGCGTCGGGGTGTTTTCCTATTGCAGCTGGTTTATTGACACTTTCTCCATCAGTCCTGGAGCAAAGGTGGTTACAAATGGCATGCAGGCAACCTCTTTCTGCCTGGCATCTTGGCCCAAACACCAGCGCCCGGGTCCCAGCGAGCATCTCAGCCTGCAAAATTGGCTTTCGTTTCATGGACCATGTGCTGCATCATAACAGGAGAGGGCTCCATGTTTCTAAAACTAAACCAGCTCTTTATTAACAGAGCAATCTACAGAGGGTGCATTCCAGCCATGTGCACACAGACTGGCTTCCGGGTGCCACCTCTAAACCCTTCCCTCCTGCAAACTGGGCTGCTCCCTCTGAGTTCCAGGCAGGTTGATACAACTAAGGCAGGGAGCAAACTCTCCTGCTACTTGCTAGAGAACCTCATAAAGAAACTACATCACAAACAATGACAGCATTTCTTCCAAGACTGAACGCTGCTAAGAAAAAGATTTGTGTTATGGCCTCACCTGGTGACTCCTGATGGGACACGCCCATCACCCTCATATCTGGGCCCCCCCGTCTCTCTTTTCACTGGCAAATCTTTCCAGAGCCCCCAGCCCCTCCTGTCCTGCCCAGAAACATTCACCCTGTCATGCCAGGACTGTGATCCCTTCTGGCTGCTCTGAGCCCTGTGCCTTTCCATTTCCAAGAGCCCTGCCAGCTTGCAGGGGGAAGCCTCCTATCCCAGAGGAGAGGCACATGCCATGCTCTCTCCTGAAGCCCTTTCACCTTGATCTGAAATAAAAGCCAAGGCTCTAGTTGCCCTTTGGGGATGGGACCCAGACCAGAGGGGAAGGATAGCCCCATGATTTGGGGCATTAGCACAGGCCATGGGAGAACAAAGATCAATTCTCTGCTCTCCCATGGGCTTCGTTGGGGCAAGTCACTCGGCCTCTCTGTGTCTGAGGTCCCTATCTGTAAAATGGGTATAATGAAGCTTCCTCCTCTCTCGTGTGGCGAGGATAAATACATTACAAGCTTATGAAGCACTTTGAGATCTATTGATGAAAAAGCACTATAAGGAATAGTCTTTATTACGACCCCTAAGGCTGAGCCGGAGTCTAAAGCCACCTCTGGCCCTTTCGATCACTCATAGCAATGCAGGCCCAGCTCTCTTGCCCTCCCGTTTCCCCAGTTGCATCAGGGCCCCATTGCGCTAGGTGCTGTACATACACATGAAGAGGGACAGGCCCTACTCTAACCACTTGTTGCCTAAAAGGGCAGGAGGGGAACCACTGTGTGCAAGGCCAACAGTGGAGAAAGGAACAAAACCCGCCTCTTCCAAAGCATAGGCCAGAGACCTCACCACTAGCCCACGCTGCCTTTCTGCTGGCCTATGCACTCTCTGGCCCTTTCAAGGACAGTTTAGCCAGCCTTGGCTCAGCTCCTGTTCTAAAACCTCTGGCCCAGCTGCCTCCCTTCCGCTTTCTAATTAGGAGACAGAGACAGCTATATATATTTTTTTAGCTGTCCTAGTTTTGGGTTTTTTTTTTCTTCCCTTCATCCATGCAAATGCTAAAAATATGAGCAGCAGAGACCCGAGATTCCTCCCCGAAATACCACCAGTGCCTCCCCGGACATATAGCGCCCCCCCCCCCCCCCGCTCTGAAGAGGCCCCAGGAGCTACTTTGTATGCAGGACTGTCGCCCCCTAGTGGCTGGGCACTCAGAGGTGAAGACACGCTACAACTCGCCCATGCTCTTCGCAACTGTCCTTTGGCTCAAGGGAAGGGGGCAAAGGGGCAAAGAGTTGGATTCCAGCGCCCGAGGGGTGCGGGTCATTTGTCTAGTAAATTACGATAAGTTGTGCTGCACAGAGGCCCCAAGCGAGATCAGGACACCAGGTGTTGCATGGACACAGAGTGAGAGACAGGCTAAACAAAGGGTGGGAGGGGAAACTGAGGCGCAAGGCAGGGACTTGCCCAAGGCCACCCAGCAGGTCAGTGGCAGAGCCAGAGATCGCACACACGTCTCCTTAGTGCTAGGAGGCTGCTCTACCCAGTGGACCATGCTGCCTCGGTGAGTACTTGCAATAATTGGTTAAGAAGGGCAAAGCACATACCACACTAGGCCCTGTACAAAGATACGGTCCATGCCCTAAAGAGGCGTCAGGCACAACAGCTGGATGGGCCAGGCTGGGGTGGGAGAGAAATGGGGTAAGAGGAGCATTGGGGGCACTGGCCTGTCACCCAATACTGGAATTTCCTACATGGAACTGGGGGTGTTTGCGGTGAGTCCAGCTGGGGGGTAGGGACAGGAGCCAATACCATGTGATATGAGCCGCCAATCCCAACCGCTACCTTTGGCAGCCCGCGCCAGCCTGGATTATTCTCAGCTAAGATCCTGGTTGCCAATTCAACATGGACGGAAAGTGCCTCAGCCCAGTGTGCCACTGGGAGCCTGCTCCTAGCCCCGGGGAGAGACGGGGTGGTGGGGCAGGGATCACGTCTCCTGGAGAGACTCAGATCAGCAGCAGAAGGGACTGGAATTTGAAACTGACCCAGCTTGGGTCCCGGTCCCAGCTGAGCAAGGGGCCTGCAGTCACCTGGGTGGGGAACAAATGGGATTTGGAAGCCGATGCGCCGGTGGAACTCACGGTTCACTGGGGTAAGCTGCAAACTCTGTGCAGCCCCAGAACAGAGCAGCCGCGCTGCGGGGGTGCTACATCAGTACCAACGTGCCCGGCACAGAGACTTCCCTTCACAGGGCAGATAACGGATTGGGCCCTGGGAATCCTCAGCTCCTGCTGCAGCCTCCGGGCAAAGGAGGCAGGAGGTTGCAGTTCCGAGCCTGAGACAGCGGGCTTGGGATTAGGGGGAATTCACACCGGAAGGTAACAGCAGGGCCCTAGGGAGCACGGGAGGAGAGGGCCGGGGGATATGAGTAGCAGAGGGACTCTTTGAGTCCCCATGATGCCACGTGCAGCACAGACTCACAGTGAGAGACAGTCCCTGCCCCAGCTGAGATCGGGGCGCCATTGTGCCAGGCGCTGCACAAACACACAGTCCCTGCCCTGAAGAGCTCACAGTCCAAATAGACAAAGGGTGGGAGCAGAAACAGAGGAAGACTTGCCCAAGGTCAGCCAGGAGTTCAGTGGCAGAGCCAGGCATAGAACCCAGGTGTCCTGAGTCCCATCTAGTGCCCTGTCCTTTGGGCCACGCTGGTTTTCTATCAGAAAACTTCCCACCCACCACCCAGGCACCCCCCGACTGGGGACGCTCGGCGGAATGCCACAGAAATCACAAGCGGAAGGCCCAGGGGACTGAGAGTCTTGGCCTCCAGGCAGAGGCAGCTGGGTACCGACATTCACAGGGACGCGTGGCCGAAAGCGCACGCATGTACAGCAACATGCGAACATGCCGCAGTGCGCAGAGATGCTTGCCAGCCATCCAGGCAGACCGGCACGCGTACCCAC